>NW_006921887.1:2059455-2062619 GCF_000298275.1 Orycteropus afer afer
GTGATTCTTCTTTGTTTCCAACTTTTGCATTCCAGTCACCAGTGATAATGAAACATCCTGATTGCATGTTCAGTCAATTTCATACTGCAGAAGTTGATAAAAATCCTCATTTTCCTCATTTGGGTTTGATGGTTGGTGCATCAATTTGAATAATAGTTGTATAAATGGGTCTTCCTTGTAGGCATATGGATATTATCCTATCACTGACAGCATTGTACTTCAGGACAGATCTTGAGAAATATCCTTTGTGATGATGAATGCCATGCCATTCCTCTTTAAACTGTCGTTCCTGGCATAGTAGATCATATAGTTGTCTGATTCAAAATGGTCAAAAACAGTCCATTTCATCTCACTAATGCCTAGGATATCAATCTTTATGTATTCTATTTCATTTTTGACAACTTCCAATTTTCCTAGATTCATGTTTCATATGTTCCATGTTTCAATTATTAATGGATGTTTGCCGCTGTTTCTTCTGTTTCAGTGGTGCCACGTCAGCAAATGGAGGTCTCAAAAGCTTTACATTATCCATATGAGTAAGGCTGATTTTACTCTGATAATGCAGCTCTTTCCCAGTCCTACCTTGACAGCCTTCTAAGCTAAGTGACACATCTTCCTTCTCTGTATTGGACAATGTTTCTGAACTATTCATAAAGTTGTGCAGTAATGTATCAGACCGTGTTTCTCTGCTCTTCATAAGGTTTTCCCTGGCCAGTTTTTTGAGAAGTAGATGGCCTCCCCCTTCTTCCTAGTCTGTCTCAGTCTGCAAGCCGGGCTGATACCTGTGTACCAAGTGCACACCACTGGGTTTGAAACACCAGTGGCACAACCTCAAGACTCAGCAACAAGTCACCACAGTAGGACAAACCAGGAGACAAGTTTGTCTCACTTAGCAGTTGTAAACCGCTCCAACCACCCTTACCTGGATTCCCTGTGGCTAACTCCTTGATCTGTTCTTGTCCCCTTTGCCTTTTCTGTCCTCTCCTTTTCTGGCCTGGGTTCCGTCTCCATACCTGGGTCCCTGCAGCTGACTCCTCAATATGTTCCAGTCCCATTTGCCTTTAGTGAGCTGAAATGGACTGGTTTGGGCTATTTTGAATCAGACAACCATATGATCTATTATGCCAGGAATGACAGTTTAAAGAGGAATGGTGTGGCATTCATCATCACAAAGGATGTTTCAAGATCTGTCCTCAAATACAATGCTGTCAGTGATAGGATAATATCCATACGCCTACAAGGGAGACACATTAATAATACTATTTTTCAAATTTACACACCAATCACAAAAGCCAAAGCTGAGGAAATTGAAGATTTTTATCAACTTCTGCAGGCTTAACTTGACTGAATGTGCAATCAAGATGTGTTGATTATCACTGGTAATTGGAAAGCAAAAGTTGGAAACAAAGAAGACTCACTGGTAGTTGGAAAATTTGGCCTTGGTGACAGAAATAACACTGGAGATTGCATGATAGAATTTTGCAAGACCAACAATTTATACATTACAAATACCTTTGTACAACAACAGAAATGATGGCTATACACGTGGAGTTTGCCAGATGGAGTACAATGGAATCAGATTGACTACAACTGTGACAAGAGACAATGGAAAACTCAAAATCTTCAGCCAAAACAAGGCCTGGAGCTGATTGTGGAACAGACCATCAACTGCTCATATGCAAGTTCAACTTGAAGATGAAGACAATTAAAAAGAGTCCACAAGAGCAAAAATATGACCTTGAATATATCCCTCCTGAATTTAGAGACCATCAAAGGAATAGATTTGATGCATTAAACATCAATGACTGAAAACCAGAAGAATTGTGGAACAACATCAAGAACATCATCTGTGAAGAAAACAAGATGTCATTAAAAATATGAGAAAAAAAGAAAAGACCAAAATAGATGTCAGAAGAGACTCTGAAACTTACCCTTGAGCAAAGAGTAGCTAAAGCAAATGGAAGAAATGACAAGATAAAAGAGTTGAACAGAAGATTTCAAAGACCAGCTCAAGGAGACAAAGCCAATTACTAAAATGAAATGTGCGAGACCTGGATTTGGAAAACCAAAAGAAAAGAACATGCTTGGCATTTCTCAAGCTGAAAGAATTGAGGAAAAACTTTAAGCCTCGAGTTGCAATATTGAAAGATTCTATGGACAAAAATAGGATCAGCCACAGGGATCCAGGTGCAGAGAGGGAAATCAGGCACGCCCAAAGCAGCAGTGAAGGAGAGCAGGGAAAATGGTATCAAAAGCCAGGAACTTGGACAGAGGACCAGTCAGCCACAGGGATCCAGGTGAGGAGAGGAACTCAGGCATGCCCAAAGCAGCAGTGAGGGAGAGCAGGAAAAAGGGGATTAAAAGCCAGCAACCCAGACAGAGGAGCAGTCAGCTGCAGGGATCCAGGTGAGGAGAGGAACTCAGGCATGCCCAAAGCAGCAGGGCAGAAGAGTGGGAGAAAGGGGATAAAAAAGCCAGGAACTCTGACAGAGGAGCAGTCAGCTGCAGGGATCCAAGTGGGCAGAGGAACTCAGGCATGCCCAAAGCTGCAAGGTGGGAGAGTGGGAGAAAGGGGATTAAAAGGCCTAAGAATCTGAACAGAGGAGGAATCAGCTGCAGGGACCCAGGTAAGGGTGGTACGAGAGGTTTCTAACAGGGAGACAAACTTGTCTGTTGGTTTGTCCTACCATGGTGATGTGTTGATGTGAGTTTTGAGGCTGAGCCATGGGTGTTTCTAACCCAGCAGAATGCAAATAGTTCACATGTATCAGCCTAACTTACAGACTGAGACAGACTAGGAAGAAGGAAGAGGCTGTCTACTTCTCAAATAATTGGCCAGGAAAAACCTTATGAATAGCAAAGAAACAGTTTGATACATTACCATGCAACTTTATGAATAGTCCAGTTAGGTTAGAAGGCTCTCAAAATAGGAATGGGAAAGAGCTGCATCATCTGAGTAAACCCAGCCTTACTCCGATGGATAAAGTAAAGCCTTTTAGACCTCCATTTGCTGATGTGGCACCACTCAAATTGAAGAGAAACAGCTACAGATATCCATTAATCATTGGAACATGGAATGAAAGAAGTATGAATCTAGGAAAATTGGAAGTTGTCAAAAAGGAAATGGAACGCATAAAGATTGATATCCTCAGCATTAGTGAGCT
>NW_006921887.1:2064859-2078465 GCF_000298275.1 Orycteropus afer afer
ACAACTTTGCTTGCTGAAAGTGAGGATGACTTAAGGCACCTACTGATGAAGGTTGAAGAATACAGTCTGCAGTATGGATTATGTCTCAACATAAAGAAAACAAAAATCCTCACAACTGGACCAATGAACATCATCACAATAAATGGAGAGAAGATTGAGGTTGTCAAAGAATTCACGTTGCTTGGTTGTACAATCAATGCCAATGGAAGCAGCAGCCAGGACATTAGACGACATGTGGCATTGGGAAAGTCAACTGTGAAGGAACTGTTTCAAGTGCTGAAGAGCAAAGATATCTCCTTGAGGAGTAAGGTGCACCTGACACAAGCCATGATATTTCCAATCACCTTGTATGCATGTGCGAGCTGGACAATGAATAAGGAAGACCAAAAAGGAGTTGATGCTTTTGAATTGTGGTGTTGGCGAAGAATGCTGAAAGTACCATGGACTGCTAAAAGAACTAAAAGATCTGTCCTGGAGGAAGTGCACCTGAAATGCTCCTTGGAAGCGAGCATGACCAGACTTCGTCTCCCCTATTT
Source organism: Orycteropus afer afer (assembly GCF_000298275.1). Taxonomy (NCBI): domain Eukaryota; kingdom Metazoa; phylum Chordata; class Mammalia; order Tubulidentata; family Orycteropodidae; genus Orycteropus; species Orycteropus afer. Next base: position 2,065,396 of record NW_006921887.1, read on the forward strand.
TGGTCATGTTGTCAAAAGGGACCATTCCTTGGAGAAGAATGTCATGCTTGGTAGGGTGGAGGGTCGACGAAAGAGGGGAGGCCTTCAACGAGACGGATTGACACGGTGGCTGCAATGATGGGCTCAAGTATAGCAGGGTTTGTGGAGCTGGTGCAGGATTGGGCAGTGTTTTTTTCTGCTGTGCATGGGGTTGCTATGAGTCAGAAATGACTCGATGGCACCTAACAACAACAACATGGACAAAAATACTGAGTTATAGAGGAAGCATCAAACGAAGATGGAAGGAATACACAGAATCACTGTACCAAAAAGAACTGGTAGATATTCATCTATTTCAGGAGGTGGCATATGTTCAGGGACCAATGGTATTGAAGGAAGAAGTCAAAGCTGCACTGAAAGAACCGGTGAAGAACAAGGCTCTGGGAATTGATGGAATACCTGTTGAGATGTTTCAACAAACGGATGTCCTACTGGAGGCACTCACTTGGTTATGCTAAGAGATTTGGAAGACAGCTACTTGGCCAACTGACTGAGATAGATCCATATTTATACCCATTCCAAAGAAAGGTGATCCCATATAATGTGGAAATTATCAAACAAAGTCATTCATATAGCATGCAACTAAAATCTTAATGAAGATAATTCAAAAATTGTTGCAGTTGTAAATTGACAGAGAACTTCCAGAAAATCATGCTGGATTCAGGAGAGGACGTGGAATGAGGGATATCATTGCTGATGTCAGATGGATCTTGGCTCAAATCAAAGAATACCAGAAAGATGTTTACTTGTGTTTTATTGACTATGCAAAAGCATTTGATCGTGTGGATCATAATAAATTCTGGATAACATTGTGAAGAATGGGAAGTCCAGAACACTTAATTGTACTCATGATGAACCTGTACATAGACCAGAAGACTGTCATTCAAACAGAAAAAGGGAACACTGCATGGTTTAAAATCAAGAAGTGAGTGTGTCAGCATTGTATCCTTTCACCATACTTATTCAATCTGTATGTTGAGCAAATAATCCAAGAACCTGAACTATATGAAGAAGAATGTGGCATAAGGATTGGAGGAAGAATCATTAACAACCTAAGATATGCTGATGACACAACTTTGCTTGCTGAAAGTGAGGATGACTTGAAGCATTTACTGATAAAGATTGAAAACTACCATCTTCAGTATGGATTACAGCTCAATATAAAAAAAAAAAAAATTTCTCATAACTGGACCAATAAGCAACATCACTAGAAATGGAGAAAGGATTGATGTCAAAGTCTTCACATTGCTTGATTCTAGAATTGACGCCAATGAAAGCAGCTGTCAAGACATCAGACAATGTATAGTACTGGGCAAATCGGCAGCAAAGGACCTCTTTCAGGTGCTGAAGAGCAATGATGTCTCATTGATGACTGAGGTGCACCTGACACAAGCCATGGTAGTGTCAATTGCCTTATATGCATGTGAGACCTGGACAATCAGTAAGGAAGACCAGAGAAGGGTTGATGCTTTTGAGCTGTGGTGTTGGCAAAGAATGCTGAAAGTACCTTGGACTGCTAAAAGAACTAACAGGTCTGTCCTGGAGGAAGTGCAGCCAGAATGCTCCTTGGAGGTGAGAATGGCCAGAGTTCGTCTCATATACTTTGGTCATGTTGTCAGAAGGGACGATTCCTGGAGAAGGATGTCATGCTTTGTAAGCTGGTGGGAAAGAGGTGGATTGACGTGGTGGCAGTGGTGATGGGCTCAAGTGTAGCAAGAATCGTGGAGCTGGCTCAGGACCGGGCAGTGTTTGGTTCTGCTGTGCATAGGGTTGCTATGAGTCTGAGACCACACAGCAGCACCTAAGAACAACAACATATATGCTTTTTTTTTTTTTTTAATCACACTATATAAAAGTACATAAGTATGATAAGTTCCTTTTCATTCATTCCCTAACCACACTGTGCTTACTAGAGGCCACAGTTTGTTTTGTGTGTGACCTTCCAAACTTTTTCTCTGTTACATATATGTATTGCCATCATCATATTGAAAGATCAGGACTCCATATAGTGTAGGTGGAAAACAGTTTCCCCGACTGTCTCTATCAGTATGCTTCACTGGGCCATTCCAACTTACTCGGATATTCAGATATGATAGGAAGTCTTCCGGTCACTTCAAATTCCAAGCACAGTCCTAAGGCTCCTCTGACAGTGTGCAAAGTGAGTTCTGGCAGCCCAATGGCACTCTATGACAAAAGATGTCAGTGTTGGCTTTGGAGTACAAGAGCTTACCCCTGGAGCTGGCATGTGTTTGCATGTGATGAACAGATTTGAAGGATATGGGTGAAGCCTGACAGCATCCATATAGGTGAGGGCCCTTTAAAAATGATCCTGGCTGGCTCCCTTGAATGTGGCACAGGAGAAACACTGATGCATGCCTTTTCTCTTTGTTTGCTTTAATTTTCAGATGCACTCTTGCTACCTCTCTTAGGAAAGGTGCAGTCAGCTGCAGTGTAGCTCACTTAGTGCCTAGGCATCCATAAGCTGTTTGATCCACTTTCTGTCTGGTAGACAATCTTTGGAAAAGGATCAGGGGCCAGTTGTGAGTGGTCTTCTTGAAATCCATCTTACTCAGATTGAGATAAAAGAGAAGATCTCATAAAGGAGAGGAACAACAGAAATACTACCTCACCCCAACAATCATTCCAAAGAAATCTTCTCTTGACCTTTTCAATTTCAGCTGGCAGACCAACTGTCTGGAAGATATCTGTATTTTTGCCCATTCAAAAGAAATGTGATCTAACAGAATGCAGAAATTATCAAACAGTGTCATTACTATCCCACACAGGTAAAATTTTGCTGAAGACAATTCAAAAACAGTTGCAGCAATGCATTGACAAACAGAGAACTGACAGAAATTCAAGCCGGATTCAGAAGAGAACATGGAACAAAGGCTATCAATGCTGGTGCCAGATGGATCTTGGCTAAAAGCAGAAAATACCAGAAAGAAACCTGTCTTGTACTAACTATGCAAAAGCATTTGACTGTGTGGATTATGACAAATGATGGATTACAATGAGAGAAATGGGAATTCCAGAACATTTTATTGTGCTCATGTGGAACCTGTTCATAGCCCAAGAAGCAGCCACTAGAACAGAAAAAGGGAATACTGAGTGGTTTAAAATCAGGAAAGATATGTGTCAAAGTTGTTTCCTTTCACCATATTTATCCAGTCTGCATGCTAAACAAATAATTCGAGAAGCTGGACTATAGGAAGAAGAATGCAGCATCAGGATTGGAGGAAGACTCATGAATAACCTGCAATATGCAGGTGAGACAAACTTGTTTACAGAAAGTGAAGAGGACTTGAAACACTTACTGTTGAAAATCAAAGACTACAGCTTTTAGTAAGGATTATACCTTAATATAAAGAAAACAAAAGTCCTCAAAATTGGACCAATAAACAACATAACGATAAATGAAGGAAATTATGAAGCTGTCAAAGATTTCATTTTGCTTGGATCCACAATCAATGCCCACAAAAGTAACTGTCAAGAAGTGACTGCTATAAAAGACCTCTTTAAAGTGCAAAAGAGCAAAGAAGTCACTTTGAGGATTAAGATGCACCTAACCCAAGCCACGGTACTTTCAATCACCTCATACCCACCAGCCACTCCTCAGAAGGAAGATAGGGCAATCTATTTCCGTAGTGATACTGCCTCGGAAAGCCAAGGAGGGGTCTCTCTGAGTCAAATCCAACTCCACAGCAGTGACTTTGGTTTTTTTTGTTTGTTTGTTTGTTTGTTTCATATCCATGTGAAGACTGGAGAGTGAATAAGGAAGGCAGAAGAATTGATGTCTTTGAATTATGGTGTTGGTAAAGAATATTGAATGTGCCATGGACTGTGAGAAGAATAAACAAATTTGTGTTGTAAAAAATACAACCAGAATGATCCTTAGAAGCAAGGATGGTGAGCCTTTGTCTCATGAATTTTGGTCATGTTATTAGGAGGGACCAGTCCCTGGAGGAGGACATCAAGCTGAATAAAGTAGAAGGTCAGTGAAAAAGAGGAAAACCCTCAATGAGATGAATTGATACAGTGGCTGCAACAGTGGGTTCAAACATTGTGAGGTTGGAACAGGATTGGGTATTCTTCCATTCTCTTTTATATAGGGTTGCTGTGAGTTGTAACTGATTTGATGGCACCTAACAAGAAAAACAACATACCCTGGAGGTGGTGGATGGCTAAAGTTTGCAGTGGGAATCTCCTTTGTAAATCTCACCTTGGTGTTCTAGCTGCTCATTTTGGGGTATGAGAGAACTAATTGCCCACTAAGGTCCCTGGATGGTGCGAACAGTTTGCACTTGGCTACTAAATTAAAGATCAGTGGTTTGAACCCATGAGGAGGTGCAGTGGAAGAAAGGCATGGCAGTGTGCTTCTATAAAGCCAAGAAAACTCTATGGGACTGTTCTACTCTGCAATACATGAGGTTTCCAGAAGTCGGTATTGACTCAATGGCAGTTTTTAAAAATTACCTGTTAGTGGTCCCTGAGTGGCACAAATGGTTAACTGTTCAGCTGCTAACCAAAAGGCTGACATTTCGAATCCACCCAGAGGCACCTTCCAACAAAGACCTGGTGAGCTACTTCCAAAAGATCACAGCCACTGAAAATCCTATGGAGCATAGTTCTATTCTGAAAATGAGTCAGAATTGACTCCATGATAACTGGTTTCAGTAACCACCTGTTCATTTTTCTGGATCTTTTGGGGCCTTAGACAAAGCTGAGAGAGTCCTGTGGTAGTTAAAGTTGTGTGTCAACTTGGCTGGGCCTCATTTTGAGTGGCTGGGCAACTGAATGTAGTATTCCCCATGATGAGACTGGTAATCAACTCCATGGTAGACTCTACCGTGAGCAGCTGAGTAGCTGCCTTAGGGATGTGGTCTGTTTCCAGTATATAAGAAGCTTTGCTAAAGTCTTTGAGATTTTGGTCCATCTAGGTTCTGCAACTGGCCAAGTCTTCATCTCAATGGTCTGTCTTATTGTCTGCCAATCTTGGGACTGTTAATAGATGTGAATTAGTGGCATGCTGTGTTGCTTGATAATCTTGGGATTGTGCCATTTAACTTGTTGACCTTGGGTTTGTCAGCCTCAGCATCCAGCAGCTGTCTTAGAGAAGCTTCTAGCTTCAGTAGGCCAGGAGCAAAAGGTGGAGCTGAAGCCCAAGGTCAAGGGGCTTTCACCCAGGCCCTAGAGTTGGCACTCTGAACCCAGACTTCTAAGCCTCCTAAACTGTAAGAGAATAAACCCCTGTTTGATAAAGTCATACATTTGTAGCATTTTCTGTTAGAATAGCCCTCTCTCACTCACTCGCTCAGTGCCGTCAAGTCAGATCCGACTCACAGTGACTCCTTTTTGGGTTTTCCGAAGTGGTATCACTACGGAAGTAGGTTGCCCAACCTTCCTTCCGAGGAGTGGCTGGTGGGTTTGAACTCCCAGCCTTCTGGTTAACAGTCAAATGCCTTAGACACTACACCACCAGAGCTCCTTAGAATAGCCCTTGTTGTTGTTATTTGCCATCGAGTTGGCCCGACTCATAGTGACCCCTCCTTGGGTTTCTGAGGCAGTATCACTACGGAAGGAGGAATGCCCAACCTTCTTTCTGAGGAGTGGCTGGTGGGTTTGAACCGCCAGCCTTCTGGTTAGCAGTCAAGTGCCTTAGGCACTATGCTACCAGAGAATAGCCCTAGAGAACCAAAAAAAAAGTCCCATTTTAACATCTTGTTACAGACTTGAAATTTCATGAACAGAAACATACTAATGTTCTACAAACTCGTGTTTTAATTGCCAATGTATTGAGCAAGGCTTTTATTTCAAATTATGTTAAGCTGCCTCATTCTTCTTAAGAGCAGCATAATATTTCTTTGGGTAGATATACTATAGTTTATTTAAACATTTCCTTACTAAAATCTTTTTTTGGTTTTTATACACAACTCTGCTATCAATATTTTTGTATTCAATGTTTGTGTGTGTGTGTGTGTGTGTGTGTACACATGCTAGTATTTCTCTAAGATAGAGTCCTAGAAGTGAAGCAAAACATATGTACCAGAAAAGTTTTGCCCAATTCTTGCCAAAATGCCTCCAGGAAAACTATGAATTTCCACTTTCTCCCGCAGGGTATAACAGCAGCCATTTCCCTGCATTCTTACTAAATACTTTCAACATTTTAAATCTTTGCTGTTTTCAGGACCAAGGGTGAGCTCATTGTTATTTTATTCTGGATTTCTTTGATTACTAATGAGTTGAGCTGTCTTTTCTCATGCTTGGCTGTTTGTATTTCTGCTCTGTGAATTCCTGATACCACTTTAGGGTCCTCAGGTCCCTGTAGTTCTAAGGGGAAGATGGCAACATGAAGAAGGGGCAACAGATTGCAGAGACTTGGTGTGAAACCGGGCCCAGCTTTTTGAGGAGAAAGAATAGTGGAAGTTCTACCACTCAGATTTTAGCATTTCTTTCCCCACCACCCGAAACTCCCTGCAAGTCTGAATCTGAAACATAGGCTAAGTCTTCTCTCAAATTGACTTAATTTTATGAGTGAAATTTCAACTGAGTCTTGGGTTTGACTGAGATCATGTGCAAACTAACTTTGAATCTGAAGCCCAAATTGTTGCATGTATGTCTATTTGTCTCTTGGCCTTTATTTCACTCACATTAGAAATCACTAAAAGCATATTGCTTTTAGAGCAAGACCTGAGGGAGATTATTTAGGAACACCGAGCACCATGGCAACATGCCTTTAGAAGGGGCATGTACTCTGCTAAAAAATATTCCACTTACAGGTAATGGCATATATTTGCCAAACAGCCCCAAGCAAGCCTAAGAAAGAATAGACAGATGATTTGAGGTGTGTCAGGAATAGGATTTACAAAATAAGATTATGGTTATATTGGAAAATAACAGCAGTCATTGTGAACAGACGAAACAGACTCCCTTTTTGCCATGGGGCAGAGAAAGAAAGGAATTTTGCCTTACTGCTTGTGAATAATTAGATTTGGCTCACTGAGATACATAGCTCTCTGGGTTTGCATGGCTTTTGTAGGCACTTGTATAGGTCTCACAACTGGGCCTCCAGTTGAGTTTCCTCAGATCTGAAACAGGAAATCTTCATTCCAGTTCTAGGCATCCCTGATGGTGTTGGCCTGTTTGGGTTGTGTTTGTGAAAATAACCTACACCCTTTGTTATGTTAAAATTATTCCACTTGAATTGTCAGTTGAGAAGACATTGGAGAGAGTCAGCCTGTTTACTCCTGAATGTATATGTTTAGCTGCAGGAATTTGATTTATAACATGAAGGTGCAGAACACTCCTCATACGTATGTATGCACCCCACAAACCTACTGTTTTCTTATTTAACCCAAATGACAATGCCCCATTGACCTCTTTGCTCATTTAGCCCAAATCCCAGCCTTTGAAGATGTAAGCAGTTGTCTGCCTCTGCCATGGCAGGTGGACTCACTGATGTTGAGATGATCCTCAGGATCATCCTTAAACTAATTCAATGAATTTAAAAATCTAAAGTCTCTCCTTTTCAATTTGACTAGGATTTAGAAAGATAATCCTTCCTCCTAAAGAAGGACTAGAAACCGCAGGCCTTGCGATGGAGTTGTGGCTTCCTTGCTGGCTGAGGAGCTGCAGCCACACAAGTCATGGGAGGAATTTGGCCTCTAGAATACATTTCCAGCCCCACTAGAGTTTGATAGCTTGTTCCTGATGGCAGCCAGCAGCAAAGTATGAAAAGCCTCCAAGTTGGCAAAGCCAGCCCTGACTAATGGAGAAAATTACCCAATAGAATTAGCAATCTTGCAGCGCTGATCAAAATTCTTACATTACCTTTCTTGTGGGGAACAGAACAAGACTTCCCAAAGGAGTTGGGACTGGTTTTAACATGGCCTATTGGTCATTGAAACAGGAAATATTTAACATTAATCAGACTCACATGGAATATTATTTACTTGTCTCAATTCTAAGGTTCCCAGGTGTTGGTATTATTGAGCAGTCATTCAACCCTTTTATGTGTCAAAAAAATGTGCCCTCTCATTATTCCTGGGAAAGATACAATTGGTCTTTAACTCTGTCATACTCTTTATTTGTTTCAAGGTTTTCAACTGCATATTTAGAGGGTCTTCTAAATGTTAATATAGGAAAACCAGTCTTGGCCAAATATTCCAAAAGAGTATTGTCACTATCATTGGATGAATTGATCCCAGATGGAATCTGGAATGAAAGGATTGACAATGAACTAAGATGGTCCAAATATACATTACAAAATGGTGACCTTCAGGAAGAACACTTGACCTACAGCCACATGTGTTCTCTTGTTAGAGGTTAGATCCTGATGCTTTTGGACTTTGAATGTCATGAACTTGTCAAAATCATTTAAAAATGTTAATTTAAGCTGGTGTTGAGAGATCACATAAGTTTGAGGACAGATGCAGCAAATTGAGGCAATGAACTTGCCTTCCTCATACTAGATGTCAGAAATAAGACACTGAGGGCCACAATCTAGGTTGGAAGTGAATGTGTTGAGAAATCTTGCTTTTGCACGCTAGCTACTGTGTCTTCTTGGTAATAACAATAACAGCTGAGCAGAGGAAGATGTGGTTACGGCTTTTTGACAATAAATATAATGACAATAATGAAAATGCCCAGAGCTCTTCTTATTTATCCCTCAGTGGGAAGTCATGGGACTAAATGGACTTTCTTTTATTTAGTGAATTCTACTGGTGGGAAGATGTGCAAACTATGTAGAAGCCTTGGGATCTGTTCTGAGCTAGAGATTGCATGTCTGCCTCTAGGTAACTCTGGTAGTATCTAGGACAGACTATAGGATTAGGTGGGACTATTTCTTGATTATTTCATGTTTAAAGGATATGTAGTCTGTATACTTAAAATGGATTTTAGGAGACAGGTTATAAAATATATAGACTAAGAAATGATCACAAATCAAGGTCAGAATGGGGATCCAATTAAAAATCCTCTTCCTTTAATGAATCATATTGTAAAGCACAATTGGCCATTTTAAACACCTCCCTGGTTGTACAGGAAGCATGAGCCTTAAGGAATACACACACACACACACACATACCCCACGTTAGCACAGATCTACTCATTCTGTGAATCAAGACTTCCTGAGGTGACTTCTAAGTCTTAGTTAGGTCAGTGGCTCACCATGTAAACTGGGGTATACATTAAAATCATCTGTAGGATATTTTGAAAGAATGAACGAAACAAAAGAAGACCAATTTCCTAGATCCAACCTCAATTCAATTAATTTTTAGGGCATAAATAATTCTTTTTAAAGCTCTTGGGTGATTTGAGCATGCAGCCAGGACTGAGAGCCATTTTTCTTGCTGAAATGATTACACTGACATTTCTTACTCATTTCCAGGTTTACTAGCATTGGCCATTAGACTATAGGTCCACTGAGGGCAGGCCACCTTACATGGATTTTTGTTTCCCGGAGCAGTTAGCTTTCGAGGAACAATTGTTTAATGGATAGATTCTCACCAGAAAATAGTGTTCTGCTTGTTATTTACTAGCCTGTCAGGCAAGGCATTCCAGTTCTTATGCAGCTGTTCTATTCATTAACTATGAACCCAGGGATATGGTTGCCATATAAAATATAGGATGTTCAGTTAAATTTGAATTTTAGATAGACAATAAACTATTTTTAGTATCCATTTGTCCCATGCAATATTTCCAATATGTATTTATATTTACTAAATTAAGGAACTCTTGAGGCATAGTGGGTAAGGCATTTGGGTGCTAACCGGAGGGTCCATAGTTCATTCACAGTAGCTGCTCCATGGGAGAAAGATGAGACATCTATTTCTGTAAAGATTTACAGCCTTAGAAACCCAATGGGGATTGCTGTGAGTCAGAATCCACTTGATGGCAGTTTTTTTTTTTTTTTTTTTTTTTTTAATCTGGCAAACCTGCTCAGGGGTGTTTGAGACTCAGATAACTCACTTGTAAAACAAGGGATATAGGCTTCAGGGATTAAGTGGTTGGACTTGAAAAGTGAAACAATTTTAAGAAAAAAAATTACTTTAAGAAATTAGAATCACTTGAATTTGGTAATTTAAATGGAACTTTGGCATATTCTTTCCTCCTGTTTGGGATTTGCAAAATAGGTCCATAAATGGCTTGTCTGAGTACACACGATGGTGACCAGTGTAGCAGACATAACGGTTCTTATAATAGTGTTTCTTATTCTCCACTTACTGATGTTTGTTGGTTTTCAAGGGAGTATTTTTTTTTTTTTTTAATTGTGATTTGGGTTAAGATTTACAGAGCAAATTCACTTTCCATATGGCAGCTCACATACACTTTGTCTCATGACATTGACTACAATTTATCCCAATGCAACAGCTCCCCTCCCACTTCCTCCTGATAGTTACCTCTTTCCCGAGTCCATCCCTCCATGCACTCCTGCCCCCTGAGCTGTTTCCCTGTGCATAAGCAGCCCTTCTTTCTCCCATGATTGTTCTCTCAAAGAAGTGTATCTACCTCAGGTAAATGTTCAACTCATATGCCTGTCTTGTTTGGCTGGAAGCCACAGGTATGGGTTCAATTCCAGACCTCAAGGGCAGCTAGGGGCCATAGTTTCAATGGTTCCACCAGGCTCTATCAGACCAGCAAATCTGCCCCCTCTTTTTTTGTCCAAATGATTTTGAGTTTTGTTCCACATTGTTCTCCCTCTCTATCCAGGATCTCCTACATATAGATCCCCTTCCGAGTGGGTGATGGTGGTAGCTGGGCACCATCTAGTTCTTCTGGTCTCATAGTCATATAGGCTGAGGATTGCATGGTGTACCAGTTGCTTGGACTAATTGTTTCCATGAATTTTTGGTTTTCTTCATTCTTCTTTGTTCTGGATGGAGAGAGACCCATCATTGCATCTAGATGGCTGCTTGCAAGGTTTTAATATCCCAGTCACTACTCGCCAAAGTAGGAGGTGGAACAATATTTTGTGTAGTATGTTATGCCAATTGAGGTTGATGTCACCTGCGACTATGGTCTCAAGCCCACAGATTCAACTACTTGGTCCCTCTGGGTAGCTGGCTGTGACCAAGGAGTGACTACAACCTTGTCCCTTGTCAGCTCTCCTATACCCCTGGGAATTCTTACAGAACATACAAATACACTTGTAGAACCATTGTCTGCCAAGCCTATACATGGTCTTGGGTACACTCCCCACTTCATGTTGTTGTTGTTGTTATTTGCCTTCGAGTCGGCCCCGACTCATAGCGACCCCTCCTTGGGTTTCTGAGGCAGTATCACTACGGAAGTAGGATTGCCCAACCTTCCTTCCGAGGAGTGGCTGGTAGGTTTGAACCGCCAGCCTTCTGGTTAGCAGTCAAGTGCCTTAGGCACTATGCTACCAGGGCTCCCCACTTCATAGACATACCTAATAGTTCAGCCTGTCCACCCATCTATCCACCTGTATACCCAAGATTGTCTTCACTGATAATGCACTACTGTATGTGCAAAAGTGTTCATCTTTGTTGTCTGTACCTCCCATGTCCCTCTCTATGTCTTCCTTTTCCTCAATGCCACCATGTCGATCACTCACATTTGGTACATTGCCCTTCTCTTCACACAAATCAGTACTTATCTCTACCTATCTAACAGTGTTCCCTACCCTCCCACCCCTGGTAGCCAACAAATAAAATTTCCTTTCCTTGGCTTTTACAATAATGGACTAACATAATATTTGTCCTTGTGTGATTGACTTATTTCACTCAGCATAATGTCCTCCAAGTTCATCCATGTTATGCAGGTTTTGCAGATTCTACATTATTCTTTAGGGTTGCATACTATTCCATTGTGTCTATGTTCCATAGTTTTGTTATCCATTCCTCAGTTGATGGACAGCTAGGTTGTTTCCATCTTTTGGCTATTATAAATAGTGCTGTGATGTATATGGGTGTGCATATGTCTGTTCTTGTCCTGGCTCTCACTTCTTTAGTATATATACCTAATAATGGAGTGGCTGGGTCAAATGGTATTTCTAATTCCAACTTTTTAAGGAATCACCATATGGCTTTGCACAGTGGTTCTACCATTTTACAGTCCCACGAACAGTGTATGAGAGTCCCAATCTTTCTGATCCTTGCCAGCATTTGTTATTTTCTGTCTTGTTGAACTTTGCTACTAGTGCTGGGGCAAGATGGTATCTCATCATGATTTGTATCTCTTTAATGGCTAACAATTGTGCACATTTCTTCATGTTTGTTGGCCTCCTGAATATCCTCCTTGGTGAAGTGTCTATTCAGATCTTCTTCCCATTTTTAATTGGATTATTTGTCTTTTTGTTATTGAGGTGTAGGAGTTTCCTATAAATTCTAGACATAAGTCCTTTATCAGATATGTCATTGCCAAATATTTTTTTCCCAATCGGTAGTTTCTCCTTTAACTCTTTTGGAGAAGTCTTTAGAAGCACACAAAATTAAATTTTTACAAGGTCTCATTCATCTAGTTTCTCTTCACTGCTTGTGCATTTTGGGTTATGCTTGAAACTCTATGTCATATATTAGAGCCGCTAAATTTGCCCCTAATTTTTCCTTGAGGAAGTTTATAGTTTTAGGTTTCACATTTAAATATTTGACCCAACTAGAGTTAGTTTTTATGTATGGCGTGAGGTAGAGATCTTGTTCTATTTTTCTGCAAATGGATAACCAGTTTTGGCAGCACATTTATTAAACAAACATTCTCTTCCCCATTTAATGGATTTCGGCCCCTTGCCAAAGATCAGCTGACCATGTTGTTGTTGTTAGGTGCCGTCGAGTCATTTCTGACTCATAGCGACCCCATGCACACCAGGATGAAACACTGCCCGATCCCTCACCAGCTCCACGATCCCTGCTATACTTGAGCCCATCATCACAACCACTGTGTCAATCCATCTCATTGAAGGTCTCCCCCTCTTTCGTCGACCCTCCACCCTACCAAGCATGACATCCTTCTCCAAGGAATGGTCCCCTTCTGAGAACATGACCAAAATAGGTGAGACAAAGTCTGGCCATTCT
>NW_006921887.1:2080653-2082277 GCF_000298275.1 Orycteropus afer afer
CACATCAGCAAATGGTGTTCTCGAAAGCTTTACCTTATCCATTGGAGTAAGGCTGGGTTCACTCAGATGATGCAGCTCTTTCCCAGTCTTATTTTGAGAGCCTTCTAACCTAACCGGACTATTCATAAAGTTGCACGGTAATGTATCAAACAGTGTTTCTTTGCTATTCATAAGGTTTTCCCTGGCCACTTCCTTCTTCCTAGTCTGTCTCAGTCTATAAGCTGGGATAATATCTGTGCACCATGTGCATCCCCTGGGTTAGAAACACCAATGGCTCAGCCTCAAAACTCACATCAACACATCAACACTTTAGGACAAACCAACAGACAAGTTTGCCTCCCTGTTGGAAACCTCTTGTACCACCCTTACCTGGGTCCCTGCGGCTGACTCCTCCTCTGTCCGGATTCCTAGGCCTTTTAATCCCCTTTCTCCCGCTCTCCCACCCTGCAGCTTTGGGCATGCCTGAGTTCCTCTCCCCACTTGGATCCCTGCAGCTGACTGCTCCTCTGTCAGAGTTCCTGGCTTTTTTATCCCCTTTCTCCCACACTTCTGCCCTGCTGCTTTGGGTGTGCCTGAGTTCCTCTCCTCACCTGGATTCCTACAGCTGACTGCTCCTCTCTCTGAGTTCCTGGCACAGACCATAGGTCAATGGATATATTTCTGGGTTCTCAATTCTATTGCATTGGTCTATGTGCCTGTCATTATACCAATACCAGGTAGTTTTGACTACTGTGGCTGTATAGTAGGTTTTGAGATCTGAGAGTGTGAGGCCTCCTACTTTGTTCTTTTTTTCAATACTGCTTTGCTTATCTGGGGTCTCTTTCCTTTCCATATAAAGTTAGCGATTGGTTTTTCCATATCCTTAAAAAATGTTGAAGGGCTCTGGATTGGGATTGCATTGAATGTACAGATTGCTTTGGGTAGAATTGATATTTTCACAATGTTCAATCTTGCTATCTATGAGCATGGTATGTTCTTCCATTTAGGTAGATCTCATGGTTTCTTGAAGTAGTTTTTTTATAGTTTTCTTTGTACAGGACTTTTGTGTACTTGGTAAGATATATTCCCAGGTATTTTATTTTTTATTTTTTTGGTAGCTATTGTAAACGGTATTGATTTCCTTATTTGTTTTTCAGCAATCTCTTTGTGGATGTAGAGGAATCCAACTGATTTTTGGATGTTGATCTTGTATCCTGCCATGATGCTAAATCTCTCAATTAGTTCCCAGTAGATTTTTGACTGAATGAATCTCTTGGGTTTTCTAGGTACAGGATCATATCATCAGCAAATAGAGATAGTTTGACCTCTTCCTTACCAATTTGGATGCGTTTGATTTTCCTATGTCCCTGGCTAAGACTTCCAGTACAATGTTGAGCAGAAGTAGTAATAGAGGGCAACCTTGTCTGGTTCCTGTTTGCAAGGGGAATGGTTTCAGTCTCTCTCCATTGAGAATAATGTTGGCTGTTCATTTTGCATAGATGCCCTTTAGTGTGTTGAAGAATGTCCCTTCTATTCCTATTTTGCTGAGAGTTTTGTTCAGGAATGGGTGTTGGATTTTATCAAATGCCTTTTCTGCATCAATTAATATGATCATGTGGTTCTTCTCCTTTGTTTTATTTATGTG
>NW_006921887.1:2084162-2084826 GCF_000298275.1 Orycteropus afer afer
GTATTTCAATGTTTTTAAATTTATGAAGGCTTGCTTTATGGCCTAACATATGGTCTATCATGGAAAATGTTCCATGTGCACTGGAAAAGAATATACATCATGTTGTTGTTGGGGGAAGTGCTCTGAAGATGTCTACAAGGTCAAGTTGGTGGATTGTATTGTTTATCTCTTCTGCATCTTTGTTGAGTTTCTTTCCAGTTGTTTTGTCTTTCATTGAAAGTGGTGTATTAAAGTCTCCCACTATGACTGTGAAGTCATCTATTTGCCTTTTCAACTCTTTTAAATCTGATTTTTGTTATTTGGGGGTCTTTCGTTGGGTCCATAGATATTTATTGTGGTTCTATCTTCTTGTTCAATTGATCCTTTAATAATTATATAATGTCCTTCCTTGCCTGGTATGGTGGTTTTTGTCTTAAAGTCAATTTGATCAAAAATTAATATTTCTACTTCTGCTCTTTTACAGTTGCCGTTTGCTTGATGGATCTTTTTCCGACCTTTCATTTTTAGTCTATTTTTGTCTTTGTCTCTAAGTTGAGTCTCTTGTAGATGGCATATTGATGAGTTTTGTTTTCTTATCCAATCTGCAACTTTCCATCTCTTGAGTGGTGCATTTAATCCACTAACATTCAGTGTAATTATTGACAAGTGTGAATTGGTTTCTGTC
>NW_006921887.1:2086175-2089963 GCF_000298275.1 Orycteropus afer afer
ATTTATTTTGTCATTTTGTTCTTGTATTTTCTTCCAAAATTCTTCTAGGAATTTGTTTGTGTTTTCCTTGGTCTGTTTCTCAATCCTTTGAAGATACTTAAATATAATTCTTTTGAATTCCTTATCAGAGAGTTCTAATGCTGCTTGTTCCTCAGGGAAGTGTTCTGGGTCTGTATCCTGCTCCCTTGTTTCTACCACTTTATCTTGCTTCTTTAAGTGGACTGTGATGATCTGTTGTCTCTGAGACATTGTGGCATTGTTATATTTAGGTCTTTGTTAACTGTTTGTGAAGAGCAGCTAAGGGTGAGTCAGGCTCTTTTTGATGGTTTTTCACCATTGACCAATTGGTGGAGAAGGAAGTGGTGGCTCTCACTCAGTAAGTGAAGCTGCAGGAGGTGTGGATGTAGTTGTGTTTTATGGGGACTGTTGCTGTTTCCCACTGAGTTAGACTAAACTAACAATTGAACAACCATCAAAAAAGTAAAAGAAAATGGACAAAAAACACACTGTGTGATCACACAGGAATAGTAACCAAAAAAAAAGGGGAAAACAAAACAAAACAAAAACAACAACAAAACAAGGAATGGGGTTAACCACAAGGAAGAAAGAAAAAATTGAAACCACAAACAGGGAAAAGAATAATAATAAAAAAAAGCTGAAAATTAGAACATGGGAAGGGAAGAATAAAGAATGGTAATAAAAAGGACAAAAGTAATCATAATAATAGTCATTTTAAAACAGACAAAAATTAACAAACTAAAAAAAAAAGAAAAATAAATATTCAGGTGAGGCAGGGCACCCAGGCACCTTCTGAGCACTCAGACTGGGATGGAATTCCTGCTGGCCTAGAAGGTGGATGGGAATGCGGAAGGCCATACCTCCGTTCACCAAGAAGTTTTGTAATAAGGGGAATGTTTCACCTTTCCAGTCTTTGGTGCCCTGAATGTCCTTGTGGTTCTCCACAAGTGGAGCCTGTTCTTAAGTCCCTGGAATACGGGAAAACTGGTTAGTATCTTGCTTATTGGAGCCTTTATGCAAGATTTCTCAGATCCAATGTTACCCTGTTTCCTAATGAGAAATGGCTGTTCTCACTCCATAGGGAAGTACCTATTTAAAAACCAGTGAACTCTATGTGGGTAGAGGTGGTTCAGTGGCAGAATTCTCACCATCCATGTGGGAGACCCAGATTTGATTCCTGGCCAATGCACACCATGTGCAGCCAGCATCCATCTGTCAGTGGAGGCTTGAGTGTTGCTGTGATGCTGAAGAAGTTTCCACAGAGCTTGGAGACCAAGAACAGGCTAGGAAGAAAGGCCTGGAAATCAGCTCTGTGACCCTGTGGATCACAAAGGTTTGAATCATAGCTCATCATGTGGATGATGGAGGAGTGGGATGCATTTTGTTTCATTGTGTATTGTCACCATGGCAACTAACAAAAACAACAAGCTTTGTAGTCTACTTTTGGATAGTGAGGATGGCTCAGTCAGGATGGCAATTGTGTCAGAGATTTGAGTAACGAGATTTTTCTATTCGGACCCTTCCCTCTATTGCTTGTACTACTTAGTGTCTCTGGGAAGGGACTGTTGGTGATATCGCAGCCTTGCAGGTGGCAAAGAGGGCCATCCTAGATTTTGCTTCCTTTGATGTTGTCAAGGATTTCATTTTACTGAGACCCACAATTAATGCCCAGGAATGCACAGACAAGAAATCAAAAAAACATATTGCATTGGGCAAATCTGTTGTAAAAGATCTCTTTAAAGTGTTAAAGAGCAAAGATGACACTTTGAAGACTGAGGTGCTCCTGATTCAAGCCACGGCATTTTCAGTCACCTCATATGCATGTGAGAGCTGGATAATGAATAAAGAAGACTGAAGAAGAATTGATGCCTTTGAATTACAATATTGGAAAACACATAATATAGTGTGGACTGCCAGAAACAAACAAATCTGTCTTGAATGAAGTACAGCCAGAATGCTCCTTAGAAGTGAGGATGGTGCGACTTTGCCACTTATGCTTTGATCATGTTATTAGGAGGGACCAGTCCCTGGAGAAAAACATTATGCTTGGTAAAGTAGAGGGTCAGCAAAAAAAAGGAAGACCCTCAACACATGAATTGACACATGGCTGCAACAATGGGCTCTAGCATAGCAATGATTATGAGGATGGTGCAGGACTGGGCAGTGTTTTGTTCTGTTGTACCTAGGGTTGCTATGAATTGACACTGACTCATCAGCATTTAACTATAACAACATTACCTAAACCTTCCTGGGGTTTCTCCCATTGACCACAACTTCCACTGGAAGTCCACTGTCATCAGTGTAAATTCACCACACTAGTGGCCTTCTAAGGCCCTAGGCATTTTTCACATCTCAGGTGACTTTTCCTTCTCTCTATGTCTGACAACTCAATAAGAGTCCCAGAATTACCTGTACAAAGCAAGTTAGAGGTCCCTGCTGAAACTTCTAAGACACTGCTCTCTATAGATATGTATGGGAAAAAAAAATCTGCATTATGTCAAGTATGTCATACTCACACCTCTCCTCTGTTCTGTTCAGAGAAGGAAGTTGTTAACACAAAGGAATGAACTTTTTACTGTAAATTTTAGATTCTGTGGCAATTGAGAAAGGAGGTATACTTTCCTGCCATGGCTTGGGGATAAATTCTCCCCATTAGATAATCATCTTATTAATGACTCCAAATTCTGTTGTTTTAGGTGCTATTGAGTCAGCTCCAACCTGTAGCGACCCTATCTATGTACAACAGAATGAAACACTGACTGGTCCTGGGCTTGCCTCACAATGTTTGCTATATCTGAGCCCATTGTTGCAGCCATTGTGTCAATCCATCTCATTGAGGCCCTTCCCCTTTTTCATTGACCCTCTACTTTACCAAGCATAATACCCTTCTCCAGGGAATGGTGCCTTCTGACAACATGACCAAAGTAGGTGAGAGGAAATCTGATCATCCTTGCTTCCCAAGGAGCATTCTGGCTGCACTTCTTCCAGGACAGATTTATTCATTCTCCCAGCAGTCCATAGTTCTTTCTGTATTTTTCACCACACCACAACTAAAAAGCAACAACTCTTCTTTGGTCTTCCTTATTCAGTGTCCAGCTCTCACATGCATATGAGGTGATTGAAAATACCATGGCTTGGGTTAAGTGCACCTTAGTCTTCAAAGAAGCATCTTTTCTCTTCAGCACTTCAAAAAGATCTTTTGTAGCAGATTTGCCCAGTGCAATATGTCATCTGATTTCTTGACTGCTGCTTCCATTGGTGTTGATTGTGGAACCATGTAATATGAAATCTTTGACAACTTCAGTCTTCTCTCCATTTATTGTGGTGTTGCTTATTGGTCCAGTTGTGAGGATTTTCATTTTCTTCATGCTGAAGTGTAATACATACTGAAGAGTGTAGTCTTTAATCTTCAGTGGTAAGTGCTTCAAGTCATCCTCACTTTCAACAAGCAAAGTTGTGTCATCTGCTTATCGCAGGTTGTTAATGAGTCTTCCTCAAATACTGATGCCACGTTCTTCTTCATATATTCCAACTTCTCAGATTATGTGCTCAGCATACAGATTGAATAGGTGTGCTGAATGGCTGCAACCCTGATGCACTTCTTTCCTGATTTTAAATCATGTGGTACCCCCCTTTATCTGTTCTTCATGAGCACAATTAAATGTTCTCTAATTTCCATTCTTCTCAATGTTATCCATAATTTGTTATGATTCACACAATTGAATGTTTTGCAAAATCAACATCTTTCTGGTATTCTTTGCTTTCAGCCA
>NW_006921887.1:2090408-2092940 GCF_000298275.1 Orycteropus afer afer
TCTTGATCATATGCCACCTCCTGAAATGGATGAACATCAACCAATTCTTTCTTTGTACAGTGACTCTGTGTATTTCTTCCATGTTCTTCTGATGTTTCCTGCATCATTCAATATACTGCCCATAGAATCTTTCAACATTGGAACTCGAGGCTTAAATTTCCTCTTCAGTTATTTCAGTTTGAGAAATGCAGAGTGTGTTCTTCTCTTTTGGTTTTCTGACTCCAGGTCTTTGTGCATTTCATGACAATAATTGACTTTGTCTTCTTGAGCTACTCTTTGAAATCTTCTGTTCAGCTCTTTTATCTTGTCATTTCTTCCATTTGCTTTAGCTACTCTCTGTTCAAGAGCAAGTTTCAGAGACTTTTCTGAGATCCATTTTGGTCTTTTCTTCCTTTCCTGTCTTTTTAATAACTTTTTGCTGTCTTCATGGATGATATTCTTGATTTCATCACACAATTCCTCTGGTTTTCAGTCAATGGTCTTCAATGTATCAAATCTGTTCTTTAGATGGTCTCTAAATGCAGGAGGAATATAACTAAGGTCATATTCTGGCTCTTGTGGACTTTTAAAAATTGTCCTCATTTTCAACTTGAACTTGCATGTGAGCAACTGATGGCCTGTTTCACAGCTTCTGGCCTTGTTTTGGCTGAAGATATTGAGTTTCTCCATCACCTCTTTCCACAGATGTAGTCGATCTGATTCCTGTGTACTGCATCTGGTGAAGTGCATGTGTATAGCCACCTGTCATGTTGTTGAAAAAAGGTATTTCCAATTAATCAGTTTTTGGTTTTGCAAAATTCTATCATGTGATCACCAGTGTCATTTCTATCATGAAGGCCATATTTTCCAACTACTGGTGATTCTTCTTTGTTTCTAACTTTTTCATTCCAATCACCAGTAATAATCAACACATCTTGATTTCATTTTTTGTCCTAAGGCATTTTACTGCTAACCAGAAGGCTGGTTGTTCAAACCCACCAGCCACTCCTCAGAAGGAAGGTTGGGTAATCTATTTCCATAGTGATATTCCCTTGGAAACTCAAGGAAGGGTCGCTATGAGTCAGATCCAACTCAACGACAGTGACTTTGGTTTTGGTTTTTGGTTAGACTACAGAAGTTGGTAAAAATCTTCAATTTCCTTATCTTTAGCTTTGGTGGTTGGCTCATAAATTTGAATAATAGTAGTATTAATTCATCTTCCTTGTAGGTGTATGGATATTATCCTATCACTAACAGCATTGTCCTTCAGGATATATCTTGAAACATTCTTTGTGATGATATATGCCAAGCCATTCCTTTTCAAATTGTCATTCCTGGCATAGTAAATCATATGGTTGTCTGATTCAAAATGGCCAAAACCAGTACATTTTAGCTTACTAATGCCTAGGACATCAATCTTTATGCATTCTGTTTTGACAACTTCCAATTTTCCTAGAATCATACTTTGTACATTCCATATTCCAATTATTAACAGGCCTCTGCAGCTGTTCCTTTTCATTTTGAGTTGTACCACATCAACAAATGGAGGTCCCAAAAGCTTTACTCCATCCACATCAATAAGGTCATCTCTACTCTGAGCAGGCAGCTCATCCCCAATATTTCTAGGGCCTTCCAACTGGAGGGGCTCATCTTCCTGCACTATATTAGACAATGTTTCAGGTTTATTCATAACATTTTCCACTAATATATTAGACAGTGTTTCACTGCTATTCCGAAGGTTTTCACTGGCCAATTATTTGAGAAGTGGATGGTCCCTTCCTTCTTTGAGTCTGCCTTAGTCTGGAAGCTCTGCTGAAACCTATCCACCATGAGTGACCCTACTGGTATTTGAAATACCAGTGACATAGCCTCACAGCAAGTCACCACAGTATGACAAACTGACAGAGAAGTGGTGGACTCAAAATACAACAAGCTAGTAATTTAAATTGTGCACGTTGTTGTTGTTAGGTGCCATCCAGGCAGTTCTGACTCATAGTGACCCTATGTAAAACAGGAACACTTTCTAGTCCTGTGCCATCCTGACAATCCTTGCTATGTTGCCCATTTTAGCAACTACTGTGTCAGTCTATTTTATTGAGGATCTTACCCTTTTACACTGACCCTCTACTTTACCAAGCATGATATCCTTCTTCAGGGACTGGGCCCCCCTGATAACAAGACCAAAGCACAAGAGACAAAGGTCTAGCCATTCTCACTTTTAAGGTGTATCCTGGCTATACTTTTTCAAAGACAGATTTGTTAGTTCTTCTGACAGTCCATGGTATTCTTTGCCAAAATCATAATTCAAATGCATCAGTTCTGCAGTCCTTCTCATTCAATGTCCAGTTCTCACATGCATATGAGGCTATTAATAATATCACGGCTTGGGTCAGGTACATGTTAGTCTTCAAAGTGACATCTTTGCTCCTAAATGCTTTAAAGAGGCCTTTTACAGAAGGCTTGCTCAATGAAATCAATCATTTGATTTCTTCACTGCTGCATCCATGGGTGTTGATTGTGGATCCAAGTAAAATGAAATTCCTGGCAACTTAA
>NW_006921887.1:2093209-2095028 GCF_000298275.1 Orycteropus afer afer
TTATTTGCTCAGTGTGCAGATTGAATAAGTATAAGGGGTAAAAGGATACAACCTTGACACACACCTTTCCTGATTTTAAATCACTCAGTATCTCCTTGTTCTGCCTCTTGGACTGTGTACAGGTTCCGCATGAGAATAGTGAAATGTTCTGAAATTCCCATTCTTTGCAATATTATACATAATTTGTTATGATCCACAAAGCAGAAACCTTTGCATAGTCAATAAAACACAGGTAAGCACCTTTCTGGTGTTTTTGTTTTCAGCCAACTTCCATCTGGCATCAGTAGTGATCTCTCACTCCGTGTCCTCTTTTGAGTCCAGCTTGAAGTTTTGGCAGTTCTTTGTCTATGTACTACTGCAAGCATTTCTGCAATATTTTCAACAAAATTTTAACTTGCATGTGATATTAATGGTATTGTTAGATAATAACTGCACTCTGTTAGAATGGACAGAAATATGAATCTCTTCCAGTTGGTTGGCCAGGTAGCTGTCTTCTAAATTTCTTGGCATAAATAAATGAGCATTTCCAGCATTGCATAATTTTGTTGAAACAGCTGAATGGGTATTCTGTCAACCTGGAGCCTTGTTTTTTGCCAGTGCCTTCAGTGCTGGTTGGACTTCTTCCTTCAATACCGTTGGCTCTTGTTCATATGCTACCTCCTGAAATGTTTGATTGTTCATCAATTCTTTTTAGTACTGTGACATTCTGTATTCCTTTCATCTTCTTTTGTTGCTTCCTACGTTGTTCAATATTTTGCCCATGGAATCCTTCAATATTGTACCTCAGGGTTTGATTTTTTTCTTCATTTCTTTCAGTTTGAGAAATATTGAGGATGTTCATCCCTTTTGATTTTCTAATTCCAAATCTTTGCCCATTTCACTATGACCCCTTACTTTGTCTTTTTGAACCACCCTTTGAAATCTTATGTTCACCAGTTTTACTTCATCATTTCTTCCATTCAATTTAGCTACTCTCCTTTCAAGATTAAGTTTCAGACTCTCTTCTGATATTCATTCTGGTCTTTTCTTTCTTTAGCGTATTTTTAATGACCTTTTATTTTATTATTATTATTATTATTATTTAATTGTGATTTGGGTGAAGGTTTACAGAGCAAATTTACTTTCCATACAGCTGTTCACATATACTTTGTCTCATGACATTGACCACAGTTTACCACAATGCAACAGCTTCCCTCCCACTTCCTCACCATAGTTACCTCTTCCCTGTGTCCATCCCTCCATGCACTCCTGCCCCCTGAGCTGTCTCCCTATGTATAAGCAGCCCTTCTTTCTCCCATGATTGTTCTCTCCAAGGAGTGTATCTACTTGAGCTAAATGTTCAACTCATATGTCTGTCTTTTGTTTGGCCAGAAACCAAAGGTGTGGGTTCAATTGCAGATATGAAGGGCAGCTAGGGGCCATAGTCTCAGTGGTTCTACCAGGCTCTATCGGGCCAGCAAACCTGGTCCTCACCTTTTGTTTTTTTTCCTCCAAATGATTTTGAGTTTTGTTTCACATTGTTCTCCCTCTCTATCAAGGATCTCGTACAGAGATCCCCTTCCAAGTGGATGACAGTGGTGGCCGGGCACCATCTAGTTCTTCTGGTCTCACAGTTGTATAGGCTGCAGATTGGATGGTGTACCAGTCGCTAGGAGTAATTATTTCCATGAATTTTGGTTTTCTTCATTCTTCTTTGCTCTGAACAAGGAGAGACCCATTGTTGCATCTATATGGCAGCTTGCTAGCTTTTAAGATCCCAGTCGCTACTCACCAAAGTAGGAGGTGGAACAATGTTTTGTATAGTATTTATGCCAATTAC
>NW_006921887.1:2097293-2104142 GCF_000298275.1 Orycteropus afer afer
TTGAATAAGTGTGGAGAAAGAATACAACCCTGACACACTCCCTTCTTGATTTTAAACCATGTAGTGTCCCCTTGTTCTGTTCGAACGACAGCCTTGTAGGTATATGGATATTATTCTGTCACTGATAGCATTGCACTTCAGGATAAATCTTGAAATGTTCTTTTTGATGCCATTCTTCTTCTATTTGTCATTCCTGGCATAGTAAATCATATAATTGTCTGATTCAAAATGGCCCAGACCTCATCTCAGCTCACTAATGCCTAGGGTATCACTAATGCCTAGGGTATCTATGTTTACGTTTATCAATCTTTATGTTTTCTAATTCATTTTTTAAAAAAAATTATTGTGATTTGGTTGAAAGTTTACAGAACAAATTCATTTTCCCTGCAGCAGTTCAGACACATTTTGTCCTTTGACATTGACTGCAATTTCCCACAATGTAACAACTCTCTTTCAAGTTCCTCCTCATAGTTACCTCTTCCCTATATCCTTCTCTCCCTTGCACTGCTGCCCCCTGAGCTGTCTCTCTGTGTGTACACAGCCGTCTGTTCTCCCATGATTGATCATTCCAAGGAGTATATTTACCCGATGTTCAACCCATATGCCTCTCTTTTATATGGTTGGAAACCACAGGAGTGAGTTCAATTCCAGACCTGAAGGGCAGCTAGGAGCCAGGTTCTATCAGACCATTTTGAATTTTGTTCCACATTGTTCTCCCTGTCTATCCAGAATCTCCTATACAGATCCCCCTCCAAGTGGTTGACAGTGGTAGCTGGACACAATCTAGTTCTTCTGGTCTCATGGTCATATAGACTGAGGATCACAATTTACCAGTCCCTTGGACTAATTGTTTCCATGCATCTTTGGTTTTCTTCATTCTTCTTTCTCTGGATGAGGAGAGATCCATCTTTTAACTAGATGGCCTCTTACAAGCTTTTAAGGTCCCAGTCACTACTCACCAAAATAGAATGTGGAACAATGTTTTGGTGGGTTTGAACCACCAGCCTTCCAGTTAGTAGTCCAATGCCTTAGGCACTATGCCACCAGAGCTCCTTCTTCTTTTTTTTTTTTTTTTTTCAAGTATGCCAATTGAGCTTGACATCCCGTAGGATGATCCTGAGCCCACAGGTCCAAATACTTGCTCCCTCTAGATAGTTGTCTGTGGCCAAGAAGTCACCACAACTTTGCCCCTTATCAGCTCTACTATATACCTAGCTTTCCAATTCATTTTTGACAACTTCTAATTTTTCCAGATTCATACTTTGAACATTCCTGTTCTGATTATTAATGAATGTTTGCAGCTGTTTCTTCTCATTTTAAGTTGTGCCACATCAGTAAATGAAAGTCCTGAATGTTTCCTCCATGCACATCGTTAAGGTTGACCCTACTTTGAGGAGTCAGCTCTTCCCCAGTGGTATTTTGAGCATGTTCCAACCTGAGGGGCTTTTCTTCCAGTAGTGTATCAGATGATATTTCACTGCTGTTAATAAGGTTTTCATTGGCCAATTTTTTCAGAAGTGAATTGCCATTTCCTTCTTCCTAGTTTGTCTGAGTCTAGAAGCTCTGCTGAATCCTGTCCACCATGGGTGGTCTTGCTGGTTTTGGAAATATCGATGACATAGCTTCTAACATCACAGCAATATGCAAGTCTCCACAGCAGAACAAACTGACAGATGAGTGGTGCAAACTCTGCATCAAGATACTAAAAAATCCTATTTCAGGTCTGGAATTCTAAATTTACTTTTCATCTACAAATCTCATTTGCTTTTCTTCTTTTTAAATATTATCTTTTCCATAGGTAGCACCTATCCTATCTTCTCAGTATGGATTAATTTTGCCTGTTTCATATTTATAAAAATAGAATTGTACAGTATGTACTGTTTTGTGTCTGGCTACTTTTACACACCATTGTTTATGATATTTATTCATATTGTTTTTTGTACTTGTAGATCCTTTCATTATTACTGCTGTATGGTATCATGTTTTATGAATATGTTGTTGCTGTTTGGTGCTGTCGAGTTGGCTCTGACTCATAGCAACCCTACAAACAACAGAATGAAACACTGGCTGGTCTTGCATCATCCTTACAATCCTTGCTATACTTGACCCCGCTGTTGCTATGGGGGGTGTCAATCCATGTCATTGAGGGTCCTCCCCTATGTCACTGACATTCTACGTTACCATGCATGATATCCTTCTCCAGGGAATCTTCCCTTATGACAACATGACCAAAGTAGATCAGACGAAGGCTGACCATTCTTGCTTCTAAGGAACATTACAGCTGCACTTCTTCTAAGACAGATTTACTTGTTCTTCTGGCAGTCCATGGTATTTTCTGTTTTCTTGGCCAACCTCACAATTCAAAGGCACAATGTATTTTTCCATTCAATTATTGAGTGTATTTGGGTAGTTTCTGGTGTTTGGCTATTACAAATAGTGCAGCTATAAATATTCTAGTGCTTTGTAGGATATATACCTAGGAGTAGAATTAATGAATCATGTTGTTGTTGCTTGTGGCATACAAGAACTCATAGAGACTGTATATGATAAAGTAGAACTGTCTCATAGAATTTCCTCGGCTGTAATCTTTGTTTGGATCACCCATAAAGTGGATCACCAGGTCTTTTCTTCCAAGAAGCCAACTAGTGGGTTCAATTGCCTGACATTTGAAGAATGCATCAACTTTAGTAGAATCTGTAAATTGACTTTTTCATTTCAGTCATTCTAGTAAATGTGTAGTGGTATCTCATATGGTTGTAATTTACATATCCCTGATGGCAAGTGGAGTTGAGCACATTTTCATATGCTTCTTAGTGATTTGGATAGGTTATTTTGTGAATTGTCTATATGTTTTTCTATTGAGTTGTCTGTCATTTCATTATTGATTTATAAAAGTTTTTCTGGATATGAGTGCTTTGTCAGATATTTCTTGCACACACACACACACACACATTGTGTACGTTGCCTTAAATTCTCTTAATGGTGTCTTTTGATGAACAGAAGTTCTTAACTTTAGTGTTATCCAATTTATTAATTTTATTTTATGGTTAATGCTTTTTGTGTTCTCTTTAAGAGACAGTTGCCTGCTCCAAGGTTATAAGAATATTCTCCTATGTTTTAACAATAATAAAATAAAATGGGTCCAATTTCTCTCTTTGTTCTCTTGGAAGAAAGGAAAGAGCTCTGGTGGAACAGTGGTTATAGAATTTGGTTGCTAACCAAAAGGTTGGCAGTTTGAAAGCACCAGCCACTCCACAAGAGAAAGATGAGGCAGTCTGCTTCCATAAAGATTTACAGCCTTGGAAACCCTTTGGGGCAGTTTTACTCTGTCCTATAGGGTCACTATGAGTCAGAAATGACTTGATGACATTAAGTTCTTTTGGGTGGGTTTCTCTGGTTATTTTTGTTTTCCTTACTTTCTTTTTCTTTTTTTTTTTTTTTTTGCGGTCCATTGAGCCCCTGTTAGTCCCTGTTAGCTGTTCCTCCCTACTTCTCTTTTTCTTTTGGTTCTTTGTAAACAATCAATATAAGAAAACTTTTCATCTTTTCAAATATAAAAATCAGATTGCATTTCTGCTTAAAATATTTCAGTGACCTACCAAAGCTTTTGGGACAAAGTTAAAACTTTTTAACATAAGTAGCAAGATCTATAATGATCTGTCTCCTTCCTGTTCCCTAACTTTCCCTGTTTCTAATTCCCATCCAAACTCTCTTGTGTTCTAGGTTGTTTCTGGGGGATGGGTTTACATGTGTGGGAGCAGAGTGTAGGCCTCTGAAGTTCTGGGAATGTTCTACCTTTTGATTGGAATGGTGAGTACATGTATAAAAATTCATTGAGCTGTTCACTTAAGATTTATGCAGTTCACTTCAATAAAATTGTAAATAATAATGTAAAAAAAATACACACACATATTTTTAAAACTCTCACTTCCATATCTCTCCCTAGCCCCCAAGTTATTCTTCCTAGAGAAAAAACAATGTTATCAATTTTTTCATTTTATGAGAACTTTCAAAGGTATTTTAAGCATGCATAGGCAAATACACAAATACACACCTCCACACATACATGTGTGTACATTTTTCTGTTTTTCAAAATAGATGACAAAGCTTTTAATACACACTGGTTTTTGCCCTTTTTTTCTTTAACAGTCTTGGAGATTGTTGTATCTCTTAGGAACATACATTTTATATATTATAATATAAATTATAGCTTGAACTACTTTCTATCTTGACCAAAGGATAATGTGATCAAAATAAATGGAATGAATGGTGGTAGAAGTTGTAAGTCAATGAAATCTGTAGTTTATGGTAGTGCTACCCTGATGATCTACTTCTAAAAAATTAGCCATTGAAACCCTACAAAGCACAGTCTCACAGAGTCAGAGTCAACTCGACAGTAACTGATTTTACCCTGGACCTACTATCAGAGAATATTTAGACTTAAAATTGATTGAAAATTAAAAAAAAAAAAAAAAAAACAGTTCCATAAAGTTGTAATTTTCCAGTTCTAATTGAATAGTCTGTGTTTGTCATTGTATAGATTGTAGTGTAGAGTGACATCTTTATTAAGTAATACAAGATTAAAAACTATAGTCAAACTTCCTGACCCCAGAGACTGTTTGTAAGTTCAAGTTCACTCTCAGGTTCGAATGAATGTCATAAAGTTATCAGTCAAAGACATTTTTTGAGTATGTGTTGTGCTGGGCATTGTCGTCATTAATTACTCAAGTTTGAATGAGGAGAGGCAGTGTAGCATGGCATAGTGGCTTCCCAAACTTTGTCGAAAAAATGCAGATTTTCAGATCTCATCCACAGAGATTTAGATTTAATGGATTTGATTTGAGGCTTGGAAATCTATGTTTTTCAAAAAGTACTCCCAGGTGATTCTGATAGAGGAGAACTGATGACTGGCTTGGGAACCAGGAATAATAGAACAAGTATAGGTTCTGGTTGGGGTCCACTCCCATCATTCACTGTAGTCTAATTTGAAATTAGTGAATCTGCCTGAAACCTTGTTTCCTGATTTGCAAAACAAAGATAATAATGCCTCACTGGGCTAGTGGGAGGATAGAAAGATTATATCTGGTACATCAGTGGTGTCTAATGTTTATTCTTGTTTTTTAACCTTGTTCTTTTAGAGAGAAAATAATGAAAGTGAGGTATGTCATGACTCTGAGGTTATGTGTTGGGCCCATTGATAGAATCCTAAAGCCGGAAAGTTCCACAGAATTTAAATAACTTACCCAAGGTTACCTAGTAAGCAAGTTGTAGAAACTGGACTGAACCCTAAGTCTCAGGTCTATTAGCTTGTGTTACGCTACACTGTACAACTTATTTTACTCAGAGTTGACAAGAGTGGGTTCAGCAGGCTTAGATTTGTCTTAAGTATTTAACTGCTATGCCACCCCCAGACACAGGCAGGCATTATAGGGGGAGTGGAACGCTATGTGTCCTGTGTAAATCTGTCCTTTCATTGGATTAGTGAGCTGGAACAGTCTCCTTTGCTATGCACAAGTCTGGCCTCACAGTATCTAGTTTCAAGACAGCATGATTGGCCAGTGTGCAGGTCAGGGAGAAACGGTTCTGTGGGGGTCACAATTGCCCTTGGGGATAAGGGATCGTGCCTGTGGCTGGGCAGGAGGCTCCACACCAACTGCACTGTAAAGTGCACCAGCTCAGGCAGCTGAAATGGTTCGCCCTCTCAGGGATTTGGGTTTTGAGGGGCAATATCTGTGATCAAATGACTCTCTCCAACTGAATTCAGCATGGCTCTAGTTACCTCAATCATTCCAGCTTGTGTAAACATTCTTTGACTAGCTGTAGTTGTCTGGGTACATAATACCAGGCAGGCTGGTGAGAGGGTAGACGGTGTGCTGTTTTCCAATTGATATGATTTAAAATGCAGGCTTGGGCACATTGTCCTCAAAGCTTTCTTCTGTACAGTGACTCTATGCCTAAACTCACACAATTAGTGACAAATTCCTTTTTGTGTTGAAAGCTTTAGAGTTATTATGGTCTCTTTTCAAGACTGTAGGACAGCTACTTAAGGTGTGAGGAAGCCAAACTTTTTGAGTCTCTGTTATTGGGCACCTGACATGGAGATGCTGTGGAAAGGTGACCAGAGTAGATTGAGAAAGGGCATCGCTGAAAGACAATTTGCCATGAGCTCATCAAACCCCTCAATTCACAGCCAAGGAGACCAAAGTAAAAAGACTTGCCTGAGGTCGAGTTATGATAGAGCCAAGTCAGATACCTAGATCTTTTGGCATCTTCTTCTGTCCTATTTATTTAGTATAAGCAATGGTGAAGAAAACAGGTTGGCTACAGAAGGATGAGCCCCGGAACACAGGGAATGGGAAGGAGACTAAAGACAAACTCTAACTGCCTCCCAGCTGTACCTAAGGCCAGCCCTGGTGTCAGCACTCATGCAGAAAATCTCCTATTAACAGACCATATACCAAAACTTCATTCATATGTTTATTTCTTGAATCATGGAGCTTGTTTTCTCAGAGAAATAATACTTGTATAATTTTCTTCCTGAGTTTAGAACAGTCCATTCTATCTTGCAACTCTCTTGACTTCCTCACCATTTAGAAGTTCTGTAACTATACTATTTTTCCCTCTTTTTCTTTGGTAGTTGCCCTCATTTGCCAATTCATGTCTCTGGTTCCCTGTTTACAATTTTGTAAGCTTATTTTACTTTGGACACGTCCATAACTGGGTTGGTTGCTGGGTTATGTCATCATATGTATTAATGGTCAATTGTTGTTTGCTATTATTGGTTCTCTGTCCAAAGGACTCCCTTTAGTATCTCTTGTAAGGTTGGTCTGGTTTTAACAAATTCCCTTA
>NW_006921887.1:2104786-2108565 GCF_000298275.1 Orycteropus afer afer
GAAAATTTAGTATTAATCTTGTGGATTTCTATATGTGGATTTTGTATCATTACTAATTTTTCATTTATTTTGTCATTTTTTTCTTGTATTTTCTTCCAAAATTGTTCTAGGGTTTTTCTTAATTTTGTCAGTGTTTTCCTTGATCTGTCTCTCAATCCATTGAAGGTACTTACATAAAATTCTTTTAAATTCTTTATCAGGGAGTTCCAATGCTGCTTCGTCGTCCTCAGATATATGTTCTGCGTCTGTATCTTGCTCCCTTGTTTCTACTGCTTTATCTTGCTTCATTGTGTGAACTGTGATGGTTTTTGTCTCTAGGACATTGTGACTTTGTTGTATTTATGTTTAATTGGTGATTGTATGTTGGAGTGATTCACCCAAGATTTTTGTTTTCTTTTTTCTTTTTTTTTGTTTGGATATATCTAAGTAAGCAGGATACTGTGCTCCTCTGTTCACTAGTTGGCAGCACTTGTGCACTTACCAACTGTCTCCTGATGGGTATGATAGAGAATGAGAGTGGCTGCAGAGATCTCTGTTCATGGTTTGTGAAGAGCAGTTAAAGATGAGTCAGGATCTTATTGGTAGTTTTGTATCATTGGCCAATTGATGCAGAAGGAAGTGGTGGCTCTTACTCAGTAAATAGAGGTGTAAGTGTGGTTATGTCATATGGGCATGGTTGCTGTCTGCTACTTAGTTAGACAAAAACAACAATAAAAAGTAATCAAAAAAGTAAAAGCAAGAGGACATATATAAAACACACACCACATAAACACACAGGAATAATCACCAAAAAGAGAAGAAAGGAAAAAAAAGAGACAGGAAAGGCAATAAATGAAAATATTTAAAGCAATACTTTAAAAAGCCAAAATAAATATAAATAGAAAAAAAGGGAGCGACCCACAATATCTGGGGTGAGAAGAATCAGAGAAAAGAAGTAAAGGAGAATAATGAAGAAAAAAATGGGAAAAATGCATACAGAAAAACAAGGAATGGGGGAACTATAAGAAAGAAAAGAAAAAATGGGAACCAGGAAAGGGGAAGAAAGAAAAAGCCAAAAAGTAGAACCTGGGAAGGGAAGAAGAAAGAATGATAATAAAAAGGACCAAAATAATAATAATGATAATAATAATTAATAATAAAACAGACAAAAACAAACAAACTAAAAAAAAAAAAAAAAAACCTGGATGGGGTAGGGCAGGACACCCAGGCTCCATCAGAGCACATAGACTGGGATGGAATTCCTGCTGGCTCAGAAGGTGAGTGAGGGATGACTGCAACTCTGTTCACCAAGAGGGTGTGGGGTTTAAGAGTAACAAGGGGAATATTGTACCTTTCCAGTCCTCAGTGTCCCATATGTCCTTGCTGTCCCAGGCAAGTGGAGCCTATTCTTAGGTCCCTAGAATGAGAGAACACTGTTGCTTTAAATATCCAAAATGGTTGAACCACTTGTAAACATTCCAAATGGCTGCACCCTCTGGACAGCCAAAAGTCCACTGCTCAGTTTGTCTCCTTCTTCACTGTTTCCCCTTTTATTTACCATTGACCAGTGCAGTCCTCTGTGCAGCCCCTGGCTAGTATGGATGATTTTTAGGTTAATTCTTAGGTCCTAACACCACTTGGCAATATACAAACTGTTCATGCCATCAGGATCGCTGACAGTCTGCAGCTCTGTCTCTTTTTTCTCTATTTTCATGCAAGTTCTTCTACTAGTTGGGGTTTAGTCCACTTTTGTATCCTTCCTTTCAAAGCTCAGGGATCCAGGATTATGTTCTGTATCTGTGTTAATTGGTTTCTCTTTTCTTTGTTGAAGAGGGTCTG
This sequence comes from Orycteropus afer afer, assembly GCF_000298275.1. NCBI lineage: Eukaryota > Metazoa > Chordata > Mammalia > Tubulidentata > Orycteropodidae > Orycteropus > Orycteropus afer. The sequence continues at coordinate 2,106,605 of NW_006921887.1, forward strand.
TGTAGTTTGTCTGCCTACACTGCCATCTTATTGGAACCCTGAAATAATACTTTAAATGTTTTAAATGCTGAATTAGAGTACCCAAGTTCCATCCAGAAAACCCTAATTAAGCCATGGAGTAACTAAATGTTAGTATTAATAAGAATATCTCAATTAATCCTACCTCATACTTGTTACATTATTATTTCTATAAATACTCTATCCTCACAGCCCTCAAGTTAATTCAACTCATAGCAATCCCTCCTTGGATTTCCAAGGTGGTGTCTCTATGGATGTAGATTGTCCAGTATTCCTTCTGAGGAGTAGCTGGTGGATTTAAACCACCAGCCTTCTGGTTAACAGTCAATGCCTTAAGCACTATGCCACCAGAGGTCTATTATTTCTATGGTAATGTAACATACAATGAGTTTCAAATCAGGTTGGAAGGAAGGCATCTCCTGCACAGGAGAGGGGTGGTTCTACAAGAACAGAATCTGGAGGATGGGCAGAACAGGGATTAGGAGTTGTGGTGGAAGGGCAGGTATCCTCTCCAAACTTCATATCTACATTAATAACAGGAGGAATGATTTTGTTCTGCTGACTTTGCAGTGTTGTGAAGACTGAGATAGTAGATGGGAAGGTATTTTGGAAAAAAAAAAAAAAAATGAAATAAAGAAAATATTTGTCGAAGACAAGCTCTTTCTAGGTCAATCACTCCCAAGATAGGGTAGTTGAGGAGAAATGCCAGGGTGGTGGTGGGGCTACTGGTTCTCAGTTCAGGGCTCAAATGATGCCTGGCATCCAGCAAGCTCTCTGTAAGTATTAGTTTATTATGACTACTATTATAACTACTAATACCAATAGCAGTCAAAATAAACTAATATTTGCAGAGAGTTTGTTGGATGCCAGGTATCCTCCTAGGTGCTTTGTTGTTGTTTTTAGGTGCCATTGGTTGTCTCTGACTCATAGTGACCTTATGTACAGCAGAACAAAACACTGTCCAGTCCTGTGCCAGGTCCATGATCCTGGCTATACTTGGAGCCCATCGTTGTACCACTGTGTCAATCCATTTTGTTGAGGGCCTTCCCTCTTTCATTGACTTTCCATTTTACCAAATATGATATCCTTCTTCAGGGAATGGTCTTTTCTTACAACATGACCAAAGTAGGTGAGACAAAGTCTGGCCATTCTTGCTTCTAAAGAGCATTTCAGCTGCACTTCTTCCAAGACAGATTTGTTAGTTCTTTAAGCAGTCCATGGTACTTTCAGCATTCTTTACCATCACTACTCAAAAGCATCAATTCTTCTTCAGTCTTCCTTATTCGTTGTCCAACTTTTACATGCATATGAGGAGATTGAAAATACTATGGTTTGGGTTAGGTGCATCTTAGTCTTCAAGAAGATATCTTTGCTCTTCAGCACTTGAATGAGGTCTTTTGCAGCAGATTTTCCCAGTGTAATACGTCCTCTGATGTCTTGACTGCTGCTTCCATTGATGTTGATTATAGAACAAAGTAATGTGAAATCTTTGACAACTCTATCTTTTCTCCATTTATTGTGATGCTGCTTGTTGGTCCAGTTGTGAGGATTTTTGTTTTTATTATGTTGAGGTGTAAGCCATATGGCAAACTGTAGTCTTCAGTCTTCACCAGTAAGTGCTTCATTCAAGTCACCTTCACTTTCAGCAGGGAAAGTTGTGTCCTTTGCATATTCCAGGTTGTTAATGAGTCTTCTTCTAATCTTGATGCCACATTCTTCCTCATATAGTGCAGCTTCTCAGATTATTTACTCAGTATACAGATTGAATAACTATGGTGAAAGTGTACAACCCTGACACACTCCTTTCCTGATTTTAAACAACGCAGCATGGTGTTTTTCTGTTTGAATGAGAGCATCCTGCTCTATATACAAGTTCTTCATGAGAACAATTAAGTTAATAAGAGAGACCAAAGAAGAGTTGATGCTTTTTTTTTTTTTTTTTT
>NW_006921887.1:2109370-2110615 GCF_000298275.1 Orycteropus afer afer
ACTCAGTCCCTCTGGTTAGCTGGCTGTTACCAAGCAGTGACCACAACCTTGCCCCTTGTCAGCTCTACTATACACCTGGGAATTCTGATCATTCACATAAACTTATAGGACCATTGTCTGCCAACCCTATACATGTTCTTGGATACACTCCAAATTTCATAGACATAACTAATAGTTCAGGCTGTCCACCTATCTATCTACCCATATACTCATGTTTGCCTTCACTGACAACACAGTACTGTATGCACAAAAGGGTTCATCTTTGTTGTCTGTACCTCCCATGTACCTCTCTATGTCTTTCTCATCCTCAATGCCAACATATTTGTCACTCATATTTAGTACATTGCCCTTCTTTTCACCCAAATCAATACTTATCTCTATCTATTTAACAGCATTCCCTCCTCTCCCCTCCCACCCCTAGTAACCAACACAAAAAAATCTCCTTCTATAGGTAAACCTTTCCTTAACTTTTACAATAACGGACTAATACCATATTTGTCCATTTGTGATTGACTTATTTCACTCAGCATAATGTCCTCCAAGTTCATCCATGTTATGTGGTGTTTTGCAGATTCTAATTTATTCTGTAGAATTGCATAGTATTCCATTGCAAAAAAACAAAAAACAAAAAAACCCAGGAACCCTGACAGAGAAGCAACCAGCCACAAGGATCCAGGTGAGGAGAGGGAAATCAGGCATGGCCAAAGCAGCAGGGGGGAGAGCAGGAGAAAGGGGATTAAAAGTCCTAGGAGTCTGGGAAGAGGAGGAGTCAGCCACAGGGACCCAGATAAGGGTGGTAAGAGAGATTTCCAACAGGGAGACAAACTTGTCTGTCAGTTTGTTCTACTGTGGTGACGTGTTGATGTGAGTTTTGAGGCTGAACCACTGCTGTTTCAAACCCAGCAGGATGCACATGGTGCACAGGTATCAACCCAGCTTACAAAGTGAGACAGACTAGGAAGAAGGAGGAGGCATCCACTTCTCAAAGAACTGGCCAAGGAAAACTTTATGAATAGCAAAGAAACACTGTTTGATACATTACCGTGCAACTTTATGAGTAGTTCAGTTAGGTTAGAAGGCTCTCAAAATAGGACTTGGAAAGAGCTGCATCATCTGAGTAAACCCAGCCTTACTCTGATGGATAAGGTAAAGCTTTCAAGACCTCCATTTGCTGATGTGGCACCACTCAAATTGAAGAGAAGCAGCTGCAGACATCCATTAATCATCAGAACATGGGAAGTAGGA
>NW_006921887.1:2136773-2141768 GCF_000298275.1 Orycteropus afer afer
ATGGAGTTCCTGTCGGCCCAGAAGGTGGGTTGGAGTGGGTGATGGCCACACCTCCTTTCACCAAGGGGGTGTGGGGTATAAGAGTAACAAGACAAATGTTGCACCTTGTCAGTCTTGCAGGTCCGGGATGCCCTTGGGGTTGCTGGCAAGCAAAACATGTTCTTAAGCCCCAGGAACCTAGAGAGTGCTGTCTCTTTAAATATCCAAAATAGTCAAGCCACTTTTAAACATTCAAAATGGAGGCACCCTCCAGACCAGCAAAAGTCCACAGCTCAGTCTGCATTCCTCTTCACCTTCTCCGTTTATTTCCCAGCCACCAGAGCAGTCCTCTGTGCAGTCCATGGTTAGCAGGGTGATTTTAAGGTTAATTCTTAGGTCTTACCACCACTTGGCCCTCTGAAAGCTGTCTGTGCTGTGCTGTCAGGATCGCTCAGGATAGCTGCCAAACTGCAGCTCTGTCTGTCTCCTTTTTTGGTATTTTCATGCAAATTCTTCTGCTAGTTGGGGTTTAGTCCACTTCTATATCCTTCCCTTCAAGGCTCAGGGGTCCAGGATTATCTTCTGTGTCTGTGTTAATTGGTTTCCCTTTTCTTTGTTGAAGAGGATCTGTGCAGTCTTTCTGCCTAGTCTGCCATCTTACCAAAGAGTTGATGCTTTTGAGTTGTGATGTTGACCAAGAATACTGAAAGTATCATGGACTACTAAAAGAAGTAATAAATCTGTCCTGGAAGAAGTGCAGCTGAAATGCTCCTAGGAAGCGAGAATGGCCAGACTGTCTCACCTACTTTGGTCATGTTGTCAGAAGGGATTATTTTCTAGAGAAGGATATTATGCTTGGTAAAGTGGAGAGTTAACAAAAAAGGGGAAGGCCCTCAATGAGATAATTGAAACCATGGCTTCAACAATGGGCTCAGGTACAGCAAGTATTGTGAGGCTGGCACATGACCAGGCACTGTTTCATTTTGTTGTACATAGGGTCGCTATGAGTTGTAGCTGACTTAATGGCACCTAACAACAACAATAACATTCTGTAGAAGAAGCAAAATGTTACTTATTCACCAAACTATTTCCCTTTTTCTGTCTAAACACATCTAGACTACATTTGATGTGTACATTTGCCCCTCTGGTAGTTAGATGAGAGCTTGTAGCTGAGCAGTGGTCCATGTGATGGTGGGTGATAGTAATATATACATCTCCAGACCGTGGTCTCTCTTCCCTGACCTGCTGACTAGAAGACTCTGGGGGAATGGCAGACCCACAAGACAGAAGAAGCTTGAGTCCCTGAACAACTGTTTAGAGGAGAGCCTCTGGCCAGAAGCACACTATACTGTGACCCAAGTGAGCAGTAAACCTGAATTATGTTTAGTCTCTGAGATTTGAGGGTTTATACTTTTCATTATAGCTCTCTCCCTGACAAATACAGTGGGAGAGCTAGATTCAAATCCAATCTGTTTGCATCCATAGTCTGAAGGCTTTCTCTCTCTACTACACAAATGTCCCTTGCACTTACTAATCAAGAACTCAGAGTAGGAAATGAATCCTTCAACTTTCCTTGCCTGTTCCACAGATGTCTTAAAGGTATAGAATGCCACATCCTGGAGCTAAGTGCTAAACTCCATAAACTAGGATGCCCAGGGCTATGCAAAGGAATGTGAGAGCCCTGGGCATCCAAGGAGAGTGGAAGAGAAGTCCTTGAAAGGTTGGATGCAGCACAGAAGAGGAGGAAGCTAAGTCCAAATACAAAAAACAGTCAATCTGTTTCTCGATTTTCCTGGATGTGGCTTATGTCTTCTACAAGCAGGGATGTTCCTGGCTGTTCACTAAATAATAAGTGTGGTCTGTTTATGCTGGAGTAGACTTTGGAAATATACAGCATGTTCTGCCCAGTGCCAGCCATCCCTCACTTTGCAATGCTTTATTCCAAGCTAAGTTCAACAAAGGAGGAAAGAGCTGTCGCAGTGCCGCTTGAAGAGGCTGGCGCAAGCACGTTTTTCCATATAAAGGTTGCTGTCTATAAACAAAATCAGGGTGAAGGGGGAGAGTGGACTGCTTTGTTTTCTTCTTTTCTGTGCATTTTTGCACTGCTTAACCCAATAGTCGAAAGAAGCCACTGCTTCCCATGCCAACCACCCTGTTCAGTCCAGGCAGTTATACTCCTTGAATTTGTCTAGGGTCAGAAAAATGATCCCTAGATAAGAAGGTAGCAGGTTAGACTCTTGTGACCAGATTCAAATGAATCAACCAAGATTTTTTACCCTATAGAATAAAGAAATCCCAGGAAGGAAACTGGATTAGAAAGGAATATGTCGATGCATGCATGCTTCCAGGGATGCCAACCCAGAACCCCTGCCCATGTTAGCTTTTGTGTTGAAAGGTGACCTTGTATGCCAGCTCAGATACAAAATCTGAAACTTGAGATGTGTGTAATCTGGTTGAGTCTGTAGGAAGTATTTGTTCTGTTTAGGGAAACACACAGTTAAATTGAATTAAAAACTACATAAAGTCAAAAGATTTTTTTTGACAGATTTTTCACTTTTTGATTAATAATAGTTTAACTTCAGCTTCTGTCTAGTGCATTCATTTTAAAATAAAAGAAATTTAGAACAAGGCTTTGTTTAAATTGACTAATTTTTTTTTTTTTTTTACCATATGGACCACTCACTATTTTTTATGAAACACTGATTGAATTCTCATGGGTCAGAAGAAAACAAGTATTCCAACCCAACATGTCACATATATATTTAAACTTTTTATTGTGATTTAAGTGAAAGTTTGCAGAGAAAATTGGTTTTCCATTCAACTGTTCATACACATTTTCTTACATGACATTGAATGGATTCCCCATAATGTCACAGCACTCTTCCCACCTCCTCCCTGTGAGTACCATCTCCATTTGTTCTTCTTTCTATCCATCCCTGCCTTCTAAGCTTTATCCCTGGGCAAATGCTGTCCTTTTGGTCTCATATGGCTGATTGTTCTAAGGAGTGTGTACCTCCCTGGTGTTATTTTTCACCCCATAGGCCTATCTATTGTTTGGCTGAAAGTTGAAACATGGAGTAAGTTCAGTTCCAAGCTTGAAGGGTGATTAAGGTCCATAGTCTCCAGGGTTCCACCAGTCTCTATGAAAGCAATAAGACTGGTCTTTCTTTATGATTTTGAGTTTTGTTCCACATTTTTTCTCCCAGTCTGTCCAAGATCTCCTATTTTGATCTATTTCAGAGTGGTACGCAGTGGTAGCCAGGCAAAAAACCACTGGCATCCAGTCAATTGCACTCATAACAACCCCTTCTTCAGTTTCTGAGGCAATATCTCTATGGAAGTAGATTGCGCAATTTTCCTCCTGAGGAGTGGCTGGTGGATTTGAACCACCAGTCTTCTGGTTAGCAGTCAAATGCCTTAAGCACTATGCCTCCAGAGCTCCCAAAACTCACTTCTATGAGTTGGTTTCAAAGTTAGCTTTGGTATTTTTAAGAGGTGGCTTGATGTGGTAAAAAAAACTATAAATGTGGGAGTTTTAATCCTACATTTCTGCTAATGGACTGTAACACTTTGGGCACACATTACCTTGTGGATTTAAAATGCCCACTCTGAAAACTGAAGGGACTCTGATTAATGAAATCTAAAGTCCAGTATATTGACAGAGTACTTCCAGAAATGCAAGCTGGATTCAGAAGAGAATGTGGAATGAGCGATGTCATTGCTGATATCAGATGGATCTTGGCTGAAAGCAAAGAATACCAGAAATATGTTTACTTGTGTTTTATTGATAACTATGCAAAAGCATTCAATTGTGTGGATCATAACAAATTACGGATAACATGGAAAAGAATGGTAATTCCAGAACACTTCATTGTACTCATGAGGAACCCGTACATGGACCAGGAGGCTGTGGTTCAGACAGAACAAGTGGATATGGCATGCTTAAAATTGAGAAGGGAGTACATCAGGGTTGTATCCTTTCATCATACTTATTCAATCTGTATGCTGAGCAAACAATCCTAGAAGCTGTACTATATGAAGAAGAATGTGGCATCAGGATTGGAGGACGACTCATTAACAACCTGTAATATGCAGGCAACACAACTTTGCTTGCTGAAAGTGAGGATGACTTGAAGCACTTACTGATGAAGATTGAAGACTACAGTCTGCAGTATGGATTACATTTCAATATAAAGAAAACAAAAATCCTCACAACTGGACCAATAAGCAGCATCACAATAAATGGAGAAAAGATTGAAGTTGTCAATGATTTCATATTACTTCGTTCTACAATCAACACCAATGGCAGCTGTAGTCAAGACATAAGATAATGTATTGCATTCGGCAAATCTGTGCAAAAGACCTCTTTCAAATGCTGAATAGCAAAGATGTCTCCTTGAAGACTAAGGTGCACCTAACCAAGCCATGTTATTTTCAATTGCCTCATATGCATGTGAGAGCTGCACAATAAATGAGGAAGACTGATGAAGAGTTGATGCTTTTGAGTTGTGGTTTTTTGCAAAGAATACCAAAAGTACCATGGACTGCTAAAAGAACTAACAAATCTGTCCTGGAAGAAGTGCAGGCAGAATGCTCCTTGGAAGTGAGAATGGCCAGATTTCACCTCATCTACTTTGGTCATGTTGTCAGAAGGGACCATTCTCCAGAGAAAGGATATCATGCTTGGTAAAGTGGAGGGTCAATGAAAGGGGAAGGCCCTCAACAAGATGAATTGACATGGTGGCTGCAACGATGAGCTCAGGTATAGCAAGGATCATGAGGCTGGCACAGGACTGGACAGTGTTTTGTTCTGCTGTACATAAGGTTGCTATAAGGCAGAGACAACTCGATGGCACCTAACAACAACAAAAACAACAATAGCAAAGATCATTATGGCTGAAAGAACCTCTGATTATCTGTCTTAAATTTGCTCATTAATTGAATAATTATGAAATGCCTTTGTGTCAAATTCTAACAGTAGAACAATTAGCAAATTTGGTGAGGTCCTGATCACCT
>NW_006921887.1:2147163-2151852 GCF_000298275.1 Orycteropus afer afer
TATAATGTCCTTCCTTGTCTCATATGGTGGTTTTTGTCTTAAAGTCAATTTGATCAGAAATTAATATTGCCACTCCTGCTCTCTTACAGTTGAGGGAAAACTTTTCTGAAGATGTAATATGTGAATGAGATTTGGGGACCTAAGATTGGGTCCACTATGAGGTTATGAGCATATGTTTATTGTTAAGATGCTGAGCCAATATAGTTAGGCATAGTCTGGATACAGCCCAGGGGCCAAATATGGTAAACCACCTGCCTATTTTTATATGACCCAAGAGCTAAGAATGATTTTTTTTTTTTAATTTTTAAATGGTTGCATTTAAGTCATTAAATAGTCATTTAAGTATCTGCATCATATTCTTGATTTTGCCTCCTTTGTCCACAAAGGTTTAAAAATTTACTCTCTGGTTTCTCAAGGAAAAGCTTGCCAATCCTGAAGTAGATTAGTGCCTCTCAAAGTTTAGGGTGCATCTATCACAATGAAAGCCTCCCTCTCAGAATTTAGAGAATATGCATTTTTAATAAATTTACATTGATGCTGATGCTGTTAATCTAAAGAGTGTTTCACAAAATCAGATCCTTGGATAGCTGAGTACCGGAAGTACACATCCCGTGGGAACTTGATAATACAAATTACTGTGCCCCACCTCAGTCTCCATCAATCAGAATCTCCAGGGATGAGGACAGACAATTCCAGTATTGGAATTGGTCACTTTAATTATTTTGGTCAGTAAGAACAACTGATTGAACTATTCTTTTGTGGTTGGGTTGCTTATTTGTCTGTACATCAGGCAATTGGAGAATCCTGTTCTTCTTGTCAAGATTTTTACTGAAGGAAAACATCATCAAGAAGTGTGTGGTTTGAATTCTTCCAGGACCAGAGATCTTTATTTAGGCTGTTTCATAAATATTATTATCATTAAGTGGCTTGTCAGCAGCTCATGGGGAAAAAAATACATATTGACTGCAAAGTCAATTGGAGCCAACAACATTGTTAAGACAACATCTGCTGAGAGACCTCAGCCTTCTGGGCTTCTTGGAAAGCCATTCATTTATAATTCATAACACAGAAAGAAGGTAACAGTCCCATGTACTCTTGGCCCCATGTAACTGTGACTCCTGGTCAATTAAGCAAACTGTAAGAGGGACCCTGACAAACTGGACTATTTCCAGGGAGAGAATGGGATCTGGAAACTATGTTCAAGAAAAAGGGTTGAAGGAGGGCTTGTAAAATGGTGGCCTGCAGGCCCGATCCAGCCACAGACATGCAATCCTCAATAATCTAAGTGGTTAAAACATTCTTGAACTTGAGTGCCTTTGGGCAATGCATGTGTGCTCCAGTTCCACAGCCTCTTCACTTCCTACGACTTTATATTAACCTAGTTCACAGCCATTGTTACCTGCTTGCTCTCAGAGGCTCTGGAGTTTATAAGTTCTCAGAGGAAATAAGGATATACAGTTAGGTCACAGAGGATTAAGGAGAGAATTTTAGTTATTTTTAAATGTGTAAAGACATGTATTCACTTATATGGTGTCTACTGAGTGCCCATAGTTTGTCAGGTATTGGTATACCAGGTACTGGGGGAAGTATAACTCCCCCTTTAACTAACTTTCTCCTGTAAAAAGGAGATACATAAAAAATTACAAATTGTGACAAGCACTTTGAAGGAAACAGCAAAAGCTTAAGCAGAGAACATTAAAGATGAAATTAGTTGGAATGGTGTGATCTAGGAAGTTACTAGTCATTCCAAAAGTTGGGGAAGACCTATCCTGTGAAGAAAATAAGTTAATTTTGGTTTTCTTCAAAGGGTAGATGAGGAGTCCTGGGAGGATAAGTGAAAGGAATAAAATATCCCTTCAATTATCCTCTCAGGACTCCTTATCTACCCTTTGAAGAAAACCAAAATTAATATAATTAGTTTAATATAAGAAAGAGTTTTCCAACTTGAGCTCTCTAGTTCTCTACTAACTAGTTCTGGTGGCATAGTGCCTAAAGAATTTGACTGCTAACCAGAAGGTTGGCAGTTCAAACCCACCAGCTGCTCCATGGAAGGAAGGTGGGTTAATCTAATTCCATAAAGATTTACTGCCTCGGAAACCCAATGGGGGTCACTATGAGTCGGAACCAACTAGATGGCAGGGCGTTTGAGTTTTTTGAGTTCTCTACTACTAACTGCAATGTTGGTAGTTGAAACCCACATAGTGGCTCTGTGAAAGAAAGACCTAGTGATCTGCTTCCATACAGATGATCCAAGAAAACCCCATGGAGCAGTTCTACTCTGTCACGTGGTGTTACTATGAATCAGAATTGACTGGATGACATGTAAGAACAACAACTTCCATGCAGTAAGCACCCTTGTGGTAACGAAGTTCAAAGCAATGAATGCGACAAGCTAATTGCCCACTCTGAGTCAGTAGCCCTCTGAAAGAGGAGGGCGAGAGGATTGGGATTGAACAGATGAACAAATCCATCTCTTACAATTTATAAAATCAAGAAAGTGCTATTTGTGGACCCAATTTATACATAGTTTCTAATGAAATTATCTTCAAATTTGTCAGGCAAATTAGATACAAACATAAGGAAGGAGATATGTCCAGTTTGACAGGGAACAAGAGTACACAGAGGTACAGATAGGATCTTGCCATGGAAATAATCACAAACAAACCATTACTATTGTAATTATGTCTTTCTGAATGGATGGAATATGACGAGGTTATTACAGGACAATCTAGAGTCAGATCTCTAGAGGGAGGATCTGGTGGTTCAATTAATACGAAAAAAGAGCTCTGAGAATCACACATTCAGTAAAGGAGACATTGAGGTTGGTTGCTTGGCAACACTAGCACCTCCCTCCTGACAACTTGCAGTTTTTGCTTTCTTCCACCACTTCCTCTAAAGCTATCTTCTCCCCTTTAGTAATAATTATAGCAAGTACTTATTGGAGGTTACCTATGAGCCAGGTACTAAGTGCTTTCCCTAAATTACTTTCTTTAATGTTCATAACAATCCTATCTCTATTTTACAGATGAAAACATTGAGGCACAGAGTCAGAGATCATAACCAAAGTCACAGAGCTACTCACAGGCACAGCCAGACTTTGAATGTAGGTTTGCCTTGTTCCAAAATTTGAATCTTTCCACCAAGCTGCCCCTCATTATCTTTGAAGATCATCACTAAAACTAGATAGTTTACTATGATAAAAATGTTAAGAAATTTCCCTCAGGCTGTCTCTAACAGTAAACAAGCATCCTCAGATTGGTAGACCGGAATCTCTCTGTTTGTGTAAAAATCTGCCTCTTGTGCAATTCTGTTGTATGTATGTGTCTGTTATTTAAAATAATATTTTGATAGTTTACTTAATTTTGTTACTTTTTTTTTCTGTTTCCTTGCATTGCGAAGATATTTTTTATACTTAATTCAATTCTGGATAGAGAATAGACTTTATAGTTTTGTGTATGCAAAAAGGATTTTGTAATATGGTTAAATATGCTTAGCTTCATGATAATTTTCTTTTCTTCCCCATTTCCTTTACAGTGCTATAATTTACATATAGCAAAATGCACAGAGCTAAGTGCACAGATCAATGAATTTTAATAAATATGTATGTGCACCTGTGTTACCATTAATTTTTATCACTTAGGAAGGTCCTTGGTGCCACTTTCCAGTCCATTCTTTCACTCCCCTGGAAACAACCCCTGTTCTGATTTCTAAAACCATATACTAGTTTTGCCTGTTCTTGAATTTCATGTAAGTGAAACCATAAAGTATGTTTTCCTTTATGTCTAGCTTCTGTCATTTAGTATATTCATACATACTGTTTCACATATCTTGAGTTGTTTTTTTAGTGCTGATTAGAATTTCATTGTATGACTATACCACAATTTACTAATTGGTTGTCCTGCTGATGAATATTTGGTTACTTATTCTATGTGTATGCTGAGCAACTTATCAGAGAAGCTGGACTATATGAAAAAGAACATGGCATCAGGATTGGTGGAAGACTCAATAACAACGTGTGGCATGCAGATGATACACCCTTGCTTTCTGAAAGTGAAGAGGACTTGAAGCACTTATTGATGAAGATCAAAGCTTTCAGTATGGATTATGCCTCAGCATAAAGAAAAGTCCTCACAATTGGACCTTTAAGCAATATTATGATAAATGGATCCAGCCACAGGGATCCAGGAGAAGAAAGGGAACTCAGGCACACCTACAGCAGCAGGGTGGGAGAGTGGGAGAAAGGGGATAAAAAGCCAGGAACCCAGACAGAGGAGCAGTCAGCTGCAGGGATCCAGGTGAGTAGAGGGAACTGAGGCATGCCCAAAGCATCAGGGAGGGAGAGTGGGAGAAAGGGGATTAAAACACCCAGCAATCCGGACAGAGGAGGAGTCAGCTGCAGGGACCCAGGTAAGGGTGGTACAAGAGGTTTTCAACAGGGAGACAAACTTGTCTGTCAGTTTGTCCTACCGTGGTGAAGTGTTGATGTGAGTTTTGAGGCTGAACCACTGGTGTTTCAAACCCAATGGGATGCACCTGGTGCACAGGTATCAGCCCAGCTTACAGACTGAGACAGACTAGGAAGAAGGAAGAGGTCGTCCACTTCTCAAAGAATTGGCCAGGGAAAACCTTATGAATAGCAAAGAAACACTGTTTGATACATTACTATGCAACTTTATGAATAGTCCGGTT
>NW_006921887.1:2155092-2156520 GCF_000298275.1 Orycteropus afer afer
CCTACTTCCATAGTGATACTGCCTCGGAAACCCAAGGAGGGGTCGCTATGAGTCGGGGCCGACTCGACGGCACATAACAACAACAACAATATATGAAAGGTGGACAATGAGTAAAGAAGAAAGAAGAACTGATGCCTTTGAATTATGGTGTTGGTGAAGAATATTGAATATACCACGCACTTCCAAAAGTCTGTCTTGGAAGAAATATAATCACAATGCACTTTAGAAGCAAATATGGCAATACTTCATCTCACATAATTTGGATATTTTACCACAGGAACCTATCCTTGTAGAAGGACATCATGCTTGGTAAAGTAGAGGGTCAGTGAAAAAGAGGAAGACCCTCAACAAGGTGGAATGATACAGTGTCTGCATAATGTACTCACACATAACAACAATTTTCAGGATGGCACTGGGCCAGACAGTGTTTTGTTCCGTTATACTTAGCATCACCCTGATTTGAAACCAGCTTGATGGCACCTACAACAAAACGACTGTTGGGTATAAAATTATATCTCATTATAGGTTTATTTTTTATTTCCTTGATAACCTGTGATATTAAGACCTTTTTATGATCTTATTTTTATGATTTCATTTTCTTAGGAAATGTCTGTTCAAGTTCTTTCTCTCTTTTTAGTTAAGTTTATTTATTTATTCATTTATTTTGACTTAGAGATCTTTATGTATTCTAGAAATGAATCCTCTTTCATATACTGTATATGTAGTTTGAATATTTTTTACAGTGTATCACTGACCTTTTTTTCACTTTATTAATGGTGTCTTTTGAGGAGCGAAAGCTTTTAAGTTTGATGAAACCAACCATCCTTTTTTCTCTCTTGGCTAATGCTTTTTGTATCCTGACTAAAAAAAAAAAAAACTTTGACTATCCTAGTTGTCATGGATTGAAAGGTGTCTCCCCCAAAATTTGGCTGGGTCAGGATTCTCAGTGGTTGGCAGTTCTGCAATTATGTAATGTGGGACTTATGTAATTATGTAATCATCCCACATGATGAGCTATGATGTGATCAGCCTATCAGTTGTAAGGAGATTAGTGTGAGATGCAACACTCTTATTCAGGTCACAGTCCTGAACTGATGTAAGGGGAGTTTTCCTGTGGTGTGGCCTACATTACCTTTTATCTTACAAGAGTTAAAAGGAGAGAGATGTGAGCGGAGAATGAGGAACCTCAGTACCATGAAGACGGAAGAGCACATCCTTTGGACCCAGGTCCTCTGTTCTGAGAACCTCTAAGACTAAGGGGGAAGATTGATGCCAAGACACATGGGAATTTCCAAGGGTTGCCAGGCCCACAGATGCTGAAAGGAGACAAGGGTCTTTCTTTAGAGCTGACAGAGAGAAAAAGCCTTCCCCTAGAGCTAGAGCCCTGACTTTGGACTTATAACCTCCTAAACTATTGTTGTTGTTGTT
>NW_006921887.1:2157414-2162020 GCF_000298275.1 Orycteropus afer afer
AGAATACAACCCTGACGCACTCCCTTCTTGATTTTAAACCATGTAGTGTCCCCTTGTTCTGTTTGAACGACAGCCTCCCGGTCAAGGTACAGATTCCTCATGAGTACAATCAAGTGCTCCGGGATTCCCATTCTTCTCAATCCTAAACTATGAGAGAATGAATTCTGTTTATTAAAGCTATCAACTAGTGATATTTCTGTTTTAACAGTACTAGGTAACTAAGTTACTGAATCATGGACAGTAATTGACCTTGTAAAGGAGTATTGTTGTTTTAACTCTCCCTACTTCCCCTGACTCAAAACAATAACTTGAACTGCCTAACCCTATTCAATAGGCATTTTTCCTTTTTCAAATGTAAGTCTGTCCTGACAATTTTTCTTTTGATCTATCTCCATTGGTATCATCTTGATCCAAGCTACCATTGTTGCCAGATTATAAAAATAGTTTATTCCTGACTTTACAACTGGTTTCCCCATAGCTACTCTGGGCCTTCTTTAATTTAGTCTCCATACTTCCTTGAGACTAATGATTATGAATAGTTCTGATCATGTCACCCAATGGCATCTCATTGTGTTTAAAATGGATACAACTTTCCACATGGGCTGTCCAGCTTTATCCTGCACCCTAAGCCATGACCTCTTTGTTCCATTGGCTTTCTTTTACTTTCCACTCTCTTTACCTTCTCCCAACATACCGTCTTTGTGTGTTTCCTAGGGCTCCCAAATTCTGTGACTTAAAACAAAAGAAGTTTATTGTCTCCCATGCCTGAAGGCCTGAAGTGTGAATTCCGAATATCATCAAGGCCATGCTCTCTCTGAAAGCTCTAGGAGAAGATTCTTCCTTGTCCTTCCTGCTTCTGGTGGCCCTAGATAATCCTTGGCTTGTGGCAACAGAGCTTCAATCGCTGTCTCTCTTTTGCATGGCTGTCTTTCGTGTTTCTATTTTCTCCTTACAAGGTCTCCAGTCATAAAGAGATTAGGGTTCACCCTAATGACTTCATCTTAAGTAATTACATCTGCAATAAAATAAGATCACATTCACAGGTAAGAAAGGGCTGATTTAGGATTTCAACATATCTTTTTGAGGAACACAAAACAGCCCTTTTTACATGCTGATCTCTCTGCCTTTCTTTCTCCTCTTTAGCTAGTTAATGTCTGTCTTGTTTCTCTTTCATATATCACCTCAAGTATTACTTTTCAGAGAAGCCTTCTCTGACATTCCTGGCTACTTCAAACCCTGTATTTATCTCATTTGTAGTTATTTGACACAGTGATGAATTTTGTATTTGATTACATGATAAGTACCAGTGAGTGCAGAGAAAAGTCTTGGTTTTCTGGATCACCGTTCCATCCTCAATGCACAAAACAGTGATTAGCCTTTAATAAAATGTGTGAAATGAATAAATGAACAAGGGAATGAACTTGGAGAAAATAAATGTATCTTAATTTTGAACCTGGGATCTGTTCTTTAGGTGGTTCTATAGATGTATTCTATAGGTCATCTCTCTCTCTCTACTTTTTTTTCGCCTAAAATCTTAGGATAAGGCCTTAGACTTTAGGAGTGTGCCTCGAGTAAGATTTAAAACATCAAGACTTTATAGGAAGTAGGGAGTGAATTTACTTTTAAATTCTGATTTGACCATCATAGCTATGTTATTTAGCTCACTAAAGCAAAGGATTATGAATCATAGTGCAGTGTAGGAATTCTCTAATTCTTTCTTTGCTGGCTGCATTGACATGTTTATTCTCTTGACCTAGATAACTGGACTGGCTGGGAATTGAACATTTGCCAATTAATTAGTGGCTTAAATCACTAGTGAAAATGGCTGTAAAAATCAATTGAGGCTGACATAGCTGAATTTTCAGATGCCATATAAACATAAGTGGTGTTTTTTTTTTTTTTTTTTTTTTCTGTGGTGGTGTCCAAGGAATTGTGGTCAAGACTCAAGACCACTTAAACCTCCCCCGTAGAATTCTTCAAACACAGAGTCTAGTTACCTAAGCTATTCTTAAATCATCTCCAGGTTTTCAGTTACATTCCTCATCAGTCTTTTGATCCTGTCTGCAATTACTGGAATCAAAAATGGTGGAATTGTAAAGGAAGCATCTCTTCTCTAAAAGTCAAGAAGATCAAATTCCACTCTCACATGGGTGTGATTTTAATGTTTTGCTTCTTAATAATTCTTTGACATAACATCTTGAATACTACTGATACCCCCAAGAAGACTCAGGGTTGAGAAACATACAAGTATCTCTGTCAGTGGCCTTTCCCTAGCATTTTAAACTTCAGAGAAAAATAGAACACATGGCCACACTTTCTCTATATAAGCTTGAGACTCTCTGCCTTTTTGTCTTTTTAACCTGGTAAAAGACATTGCTTGAGTAAAAGCAAAAAGACATAATTAGAATGTCTCCTGAAAGGGAGGAAACAGTTAAACTTATTCGACTTGTATGCTGAGCAAATAATCCAAGAAGCTGGAATATATGAAGAACATGGCACCAAGACTAAAGGAAGACTCATTAACAGCTTGTGATACACTGACCACACAACTTTGCTCACTGAAAGTGAGGATGACTTGGAGAACTTACTGATGAAAATTAAAGACTACAGTCTACAGTATGTATTACACCTCAACATAAAGAAAACAAAAATCCTCACAACTGGACCAATAAGCAACATCACGATAGATGGAGAAAAGATAGACGTTGTCAAAGACTTCATATTACTTGGTTCTACATTCAACGCCAATAGAAGCAGCAGTCAGGACATCAAAAGGCGTATTGCATTGGGCAAATCTGCTGCAAAAGTCCTTTTTCAAGTGCTGAAGTGCAAAGATATCTCCTTGAAACTAGGATACACCTAACCCAAGTCGTTGCATTTTCAATTACCTCATATGCATGTGAGAGCTGGAAAATAAATAAGGAAGATCGAAGAAGAAGACTTGATGCTTTTGAGTTGTGGTGTTGACGAAGAATGCTGAAAGTACTGTGGAATGCTAAAAGAACTAACAAATCTGTCCTGGAAGAAGTGCAGCCTGAATGCTCCTTGGATGTGAGAATGGCCACACATCATCTCACCGACTTTGGTCACATTGTCAGAAGGGACCATTCTCTGGAGAAGGATGTCATGCTTTGTAAAGTGGAAAGTGAATGAAAGAGGGGAAGGCCCTCAGTGAGATGGATAGACATGGTGGCTGCAGCCATGGGCTCAAGTATAATAGGGATAGTGAGGCTGGCACAAGGCTTGGAAGTATTTTGTTTTGTTGTACATAAGGTTGCTATGAGTCGGAGACAACTCGATGGCACATAACAACAACAAAAACAACAAAGACCAAATTATATCTTTAACATTTAATTTTCTTGACATTTTAATATGATTAACTGGAATTGAGCCAACTAGAAAGGTTTAAAATATCAAGACATGCCTGTTTGTGGTGTGTACTGAGTGTCTTATATATATATATATATATATATACTGTAGAAGAGGATAATTACTCTGTGGAAGAACACAGCTTTCAAGAAAATGGAGTTACTGCTCCGATGGACTTCTAATTCCTATGCATTTTTCTGCTTTGCAACATCTCTTCCACATGTGTGTATGTAAGTATGTAGTGATGATAGGGGAATAGATATACCCAAAACCTTGAACAAGAATCTAAATATTATTTTGTTAATTCACACTACTTGGGGAGGATTATTTGTGATTATTTTTCAATATTCACTTCATAAGGAATCATCAGCACTGCACCTATTACAAAGACAATATTATTTATTTATATCCACTGTTTCAAGAGTATTTTGAGCATTTGCTATGTCCAAGATAATATATTGGATGCTGTTGTTGTTGTTAGGTGCCATCAAGTCAGCTCTGACTCATAGCAACCCTATGTACAACAAAATGAAACATTGCCTGGTTCTGCGCTATCCTCACAATCCTTGCTATATTTGAGCCCATCATTGCAGACATTGTGTCAATCCATCTAGTAGAGGGGCTTCCCCTTTTTCCCTGACCCTCCATTTTACCAAGCACGATATCCTTCTCCAGGGAATGGTGCCTCTGACAACATGACCAAGGTAGGTGAGATGAAGTCTGGCCATCCTCACTTGTAAGAAGCATTGTGGCTGCACTTCTTCCGGGACAGATTTGTTAGTTCTTTTGGCAGTCCATAGTACTTTCAGTATTCTTCACCAGCACCACAATTCAAAAGCAGTAACTCCTCTTTGGTTTTCTTATCCATTGTCCAGTTTTCACATGCATATGAAGTGATTGAAAATTCCATGGCATGGGTTAGGCACACTCTGATCTTCAAAGTGACATCTTTGCTCTTCAGCTCTTCAAAGATATCTTTTGCAGCAGATTTGCCCAGTTCAATATGATATCTGATTTCATGACTGCTGTTTCCATGGGTGTTGATTGTGGATCCAAGTAAAATTAAATCTTTGACAATTTCAATCTTTTCTGCATTTATCATGATGCTGTTTATTGGTCTAGGTGTGAGGATTTTCAGTTTGTTTATGGTGAGG
This sequence comes from Orycteropus afer afer, assembly GCF_000298275.1. NCBI lineage: Eukaryota > Metazoa > Chordata > Mammalia > Tubulidentata > Orycteropodidae > Orycteropus > Orycteropus afer. Next base: position 2,161,938 of record NW_006921887.1, read on the forward strand.
TGTAAACCATATTGCAGACCAAACCCAAAAACCCACTGCCATCGAGTTGAACCTGACTCATAGTGACCCCTCCTTGGGTTTCC
>NW_006921887.1:2162740-2167754 GCF_000298275.1 Orycteropus afer afer
TTTGAATTATCTTCAGCAAAATTTTACTTGCATGTGATATTAATGATATTGTTCAATAATTTCCACATTCTGTGGAAATTTCTTTGGAATGGGCACAAATACTGATATCTCCAAGTCAGTTGGTCAGGTAGCTATCTTCCAAATTACTTGACATAGACAAGTAAGTGCCTCCAGAGAAGCCCTGTTTGTTGAAACATCTCAATCGGTATTCTATCAAATCCTGGAGCCTTGTTTTTCACCTATTCTTTAGTTCACCTTTGACTTCTTCCTTCAATACCATTTGTTCTTGATCATGTGTGACCTCCTGAAATATTTGAACATTTACCAATTCTTTTTGGTACAGTGACTCTGTATTCCTTTCATCTTCTTTTGCTGCTTCCTGCATTGTTTAATATTTTGCTTATAGAATCCTTCAATATTGCAACTTAGGGCTTGAATTTTTCTTCAATTCTTTTAGCTTGAGAAATCCCAAGCATGTTCTCTTTTGGTTTTCTAATGCCAGGTCTTTGCACATGTCATTATAATAATTTACTTTATCTTCTCAGGCTTCTTTTTGAAATGTCCTGTTTAGTTCTTTTATCTTGTCATTTTTTCCATTTGTTTTAGCTACTCTCTGTTCAAGAACAAGTTTCAGAGTCTCTTCTGACATCTATTTTGGTCTTTTATTCCTTTCGTGTCTTTTTGATGACCTTTTGCTTTCCTCACATATGACCTTCTTGATGTCATCACACAACTCATCTGGTTTTCGGTCATTGATGTTCAATGTGTCAAATCTGTTCTTCAGATGGTCTCTAAATTGAGGTAATATATAATCAAGGTCATATTTTGGCTCTTGTGGACTTGTTTTAATTGTCTTCGACTTGAACTTGCATATGAGGAATTGATGGTCTGTTCCACAGTCAGCTCCTGGCCTTGTTTAGGTTGAAGATATTGAGCTTCTCCATCCCCTTTTTCCACGGATGTAGTCAATCTGATCTCTGTGTATTCCTTCTGGCAAGGTCCATGCATATAGCCACTGTTTATGTTGTTGAAAAGAGGTATTTGCAATTAATAAGTCACTGGTTTTGTAAAATTCTATCAAGCAATCTCCAGCATCATTTCTATCACTAAGGCCATATTTTCCAACCACTGACGATTCTTTTTTGTTTACAACTTTCACATTTCAATAACCAATAATCATTACTACATCTTCTTCTTTTTTTTTTTTTTTGTCAATTTCAGATTGATGAAGTGTGTAAAAATTTTCCATTTCCTTGTCTTTGTTTTTGGTGTTTGATGCATAAATCTGACCAGTAGTATTCACTGGTCTTCTTTGTAGGTGTATGGATAGTATCCTATCACTGACAGCAGTGTACTTCAGGATAGATCTTGAAACATTCTTTGAGACAATGAACGTGACATCATTCTTGTTGAATTTGTCATACCCCTCATAGTAGAGTGTAGGATTGTCAGATTCAAAATGACCAGTACCAGTCCATTTCAGCTCACTAAAGCCTAGAATATTGGTCTTTATGTATTCCATTTCATTTTTTACAACTTCCAATTTTCCTACATTCATACTTCATATATTCCACATTCTAATTATTAATTGATATTTGTAGCTGTTTCTTCTCATGGATGTCATGGATTAAATATCTGTTACTTGAGAAAAAATATAACTTTACTTGAAAAATACTCTTTTTCTTTGTATCCCTCATATCTTCATTACTGACATCAACAGTCATAAAGGTCCTCCATTGAAAAAGAGACTTTCACATCTTATGATAGAACAAAAGTAATAATATAAATAAATAACAATTATGTGGGGATTATTATGTTTAGGGTAGTATGTATTTTACATGTGTCATCTCATTTAATCCTCAGTGCAGCCCTATAAGGTCATGACTATCTTTATGTTCTCTTTACAAAAGAACCAACAGAGCCAGAGAGGTAAGATGTTACATGACCAGTCAGTGACAAAGGTCAGATTGAACTAGTTAAAACGCAAAATTATATCCACAGAGCCTGGTGATGAGTGCTAGTTTGTACAGAATTGACATGAGGCACATAGGAAAGAAATGACTCCTAGTAATTTTAAGGGCAAGAAACCAAGGTATCTTAAGAATTCACAAGTTCATTCTGATGACTCCAGAAATATTGAAATTAACCCTTTGAAAAATCAATAAGAAGGCAAAAGAAAACCAATTGATTAAGAGATGAAAACAAAAATTCTGGAAACAGACTCTCGTGTACATAAATATTTTACAAGAAGAGATTTCACAAGAAGAGAAATAGTAGATCTATGAACAGATAGCAAGAATAATGATGTCTAATATTTGCTATGCTCTGAGCAGTGTTCTAAATCTTTATGTGTTTGAATACATTTTCACCTTCACAATCACCTTATGAGGGGATACCTTTATTTTCATCCCTCTTTTGTAGTAAAGTAACAGAAAATATGTATATCTCTCAAAGGTCACAACCTTCCAGTCTTGTTCCAGAGCTGGTGGTCTTAATTACTGAGCTACACCATTTCTATAGTTAGAATCTTATTTAGTCACTGAGAAAAAATTAAAGTTATTGCCTAATTTCATATCTTACAGCAAAGTAAATTCTGGATGAATTATGAGTTTAAGGAACAATAAATATGGTTGAAGAAAATATAATTACAAACGTAAGTAATTGGGATGTTGTTGTTGTTATTTGCCATTGTGTCGGACCTGACTCATAGCGACCCCTCCTTGGGTTTCCAAGGCAGTATCACTATGGAAGTAGATTGCCCAACCTTCCCTCTGAGGAATGGATGGTGAATTTGAACTGCCAGCCTTCTAGTTAGCAGTCACGTGCCTTAGGCACTATGCTACCAGAGCTACTAGTAATTGGGATAAAGAATATTATTTCAGAAAAAGGACATTTAGGGCAGAAATCTCAAAGAAAATACTTTGTAATTTTGATTCCATCAAAATCTAGCACTTCCATATCAAAACTCCACCACTTGTCTTGTCATTTTGTTGTACTGTGGTGGCTGGTGTGTTGCTGTGAGTCTGGAAGCTATGCCATTGGTATTTCAAATACCAGCAGAGAAACCCATGTTTGAAAAGTTTCAGCAGAGCATCCAGACTAAGACTGACTGGGAAGAAGGTCAGGGCCATTCATCTCTGAAAAAATTGGCTACTAAAATTTTTATAAGTAGCAGTGATGGAAGATGAGTCCCTAAGGTTGGACAACACTCAAAATACAACTGGGGAAGATCTACCTCCTCAAAGTAGATTCAACCTTAATGATATGGATAGAGTAAGCTTTTGGGACCTTCCTTTATGATGTGGCATGGCTCAAAATGGGAAGAAATAGTTACAAGCATTCATTAATAATCAGAATGTGGAATGCACTAAATATGATTCTAGGAAAATTGGAAGTTGTCAAAAATGAAATGGAATGCATAAAGATCGAAATCTTAGGCATTAGTGAGCTAAAATAGACTGGTGTTGGCCATTTTGATTCATACACCCATATGATCTACTACTCAGGGATTGAAAAACTGAAGAGGAATGGTGTGGCATTCATCACCAAAAAGAGCATTTCAAGATCTATTCTGTGTCAGGAAAGCAGAGAGAAAGCTGGGGGGAGAGGGGACCAAGACAGAGTGAAGAAGCAGAGGCAGGGATCCAGGTAAGCCTGGGGACCCAGACCATGCCCCCCCAAGTGGTGGGAAAGGGGCAGGGATCTATGTAATGGGAGGGTAAGGAGGGTGGAGAGGTTTAGAATAGGTAAGGGAGACAAACTTCTCTGTCAGTTTGTCCTATTGTGGTAGTATGTTGCTGTGAGGCTTGAGGCTGTGACATCGGTGTCTCAAACCCAGTAGCGTTGCACACAGTACACAGGTTTCAACAGCTTACAGACTGAGACAGACTAAGAAGAAGAAGGAGGCCATCTATTTCTCAAAGAATTGGCCAGGGAAAACCCTATGAATAGCAGAGAAACACTGTCTGATACATTACTGTGCAACTTTATGAACAGTCTGGAATCATTGTCAAATACAGTGCAGGACAATAAGCTACTTAGGTCAGAAGGATCTCAGAATAGGACCAGGAAAGAGCTGCATCATCAAAGTAGAACAAGCCTTAATGATATAAGGTAAAGCTTTCAAGACCTCCATTTGCTAATGTGACACGACTCAAATTCAGGAGAAACAGCTTCAAACATCCATTAATAATTAGAACATGGAATGTACAAAGCATGAATCTAGGAAAATTGGAAGCTGTCAAAAATGAAACTGAGCCCTTAAAGATTGATATCCTAGGCATTTGTGAGCTAAAATGGACTGGGTTTGGCCATTTTGAATCAGACTACCATGTGGTCTACTATGCCGGGAATGACAATTTGAACAGGAATGGCATGGCATTCATTATCACAAAGGATGTTTAAAGATCTGTCCTGAAGTACAATGCTGTTAGTGATAGGATAATATCCATACACCTACAAGGAAGACCAGTGAATGTGGCTATTCAAATTTATGCACCAACTACCAAAGCCAAAGAGGAAATTGAAGATTTTTATCAGCTTCTGCAGTCTGAAATTGACTGAACATGCAATTAGGATGTGTTAATTATCACTGTTGACTGGAATGCAAAAGTTGGAAACAAAGAAGAATCACCAGTAGTTGGAAAATTTGGTTTGTTGACAAAAATGATGCTGTAAATCACATGATAGAATTTTGCAAGACCAATGACTTATTTATTGCAAATACCTTTTTTCAACAACACAAGAGGCAGCTATACACATGGACTTTGCCACATGAAATACACAGGAATCAGACTGACTACATCTGTGGTAAGAGGCAATGGAAAAGCTCAACATCTTCAGCCAAAATCTGGCCAGTAGCTGATTGTGGAACAGACTATCAACTGCTCATATGCAAGTTCAACTTGAAGTTAAAGACAGTTAAAACAAGTCCACAAGAGCCAAAATATGATCTTGAATATGTTGTTGTTGTTGTTGTTATGTGCCGTCGAGTCAGCCCTGACTCATAGCGACC
>NW_006921887.1:2168214-2169548 GCF_000298275.1 Orycteropus afer afer
AAACTGAGGCAATTACTATAATGACATGTGCAAAGATCTGGGATTAGAAAACCAAAAGAGCAGAACATGCTCTGCATTTTTCAAGCTGAAAGAAGTGAGGAACAATTTAAGCCTCGAGTTGCAATATTGAAAGATTCTATGGGCAAAATATTGAATGATTCAGGGAACATCAAAAGAAGATGGAGGAATACACAGAGTCACTGTGCCAAAAATAACTGGTAGATTTTCATTCATTTCAGGAGGTGGCATATGTTCAAGAACCAATGGTACTGAAGGAAGAAGTCAAAGCTGCAATGAAAGAATTGGCAAAGAACAAGGCTCCAGGAATTGATGAAATACCCACTGAGATGTTTCAACAAACAGATGCCCCACTGAAGGCACTCACTCGGTTATTACAAGAGATTTGGAAAACAGCTACCTGGCCAACTAACTGAAAGAGATCCATATTTGTACCCGTTCCAAAGAAAGGTGATCTTACTGAATGTGGAAATTATCCAACAATATCATTCATATGGCGTGCAAGTAAGATTTACTGAAGATTCAAAAATGGTTGCAGCAGTATATTGACAGAGAACTTTCAGAAATGCCAGCTGAATTCAGAAGAGGATGTGGAAAAAGGGATATCATAGCTGCTGTCAAATGGATCCTAGCTCAAAGCAAAGAATACTAGAAAGATGTTTACTTGCGTTTTATTGACTATGCAAAGGCATTTGTTTGTGTAGATCATAACAAATTATGGATGACATTAAGAAGAATGGGAAATTATGGATGACATTAAGAAGAATGGGAATTCCAGATCATTTGATTGTGCTTATGAGGAACCTGTACATCAACCAGAGGCTGTTGTTTGAAAAAAACAAGAGGACACTGCATGGTTTAAAGTCAAGAAGGGAATACGTCAGGGTTGTATCCTTTCCCCATACTTATTCAGTCTGTATACCAAGCAAATAATCTGAGAAGCTGGAATATATGAAGAACAACGTGGCATCAAGATTGGAGGAAGAATCATTTGCAACCTGCCATACACTGACGACACAACTTTGCTTGCTGAAAAGGAGGATGACTTGAGGCACTTACTGATGAAGATTGAAGAATACAGTTTGCAGTATGGATTACATGTTGATCTAAAGGAAATAAAAATCCTCACAACTGGACCTATAATGAACATCACTATAAATGGAGAAAAGATTGAAGTTGTCAAAGACTTCACATTCTTTCATTCTACAATCGATGCCAATGGAAGTAGCAGTCAGGACATTAGATGACGTATAGCACTGGGCAAGTTGGCTGCAAGGGACCTCTTTAAAGTGCTGAGGAGCAAGGATGTCTCCTTG
>NW_006921887.1:2173888-2175617 GCF_000298275.1 Orycteropus afer afer
AGTGAAATGATGGAACTAAACCTAGTAAGAGGAGATTGGTAAAATAAATGAAACTAGATAATATGTTTGCATTGAAATACACATATCAAAATTAGGATTGTGCTGTGTATATCATTTTATAATCATATTTTATTGAAAAATGGTAAATATATGAGTTAACATTTATTCTTTCCTGACCAACATAATTTTCTCCTCATTCTTGTTAATAGCATCCCATAGCTTCGTTGGGAAGCCAGTACTTCCCCATGAGGTTTAGATGAAATCTGCAAGGACAGAATCTGGTTGATTTGTGCACACAATCATATGGTATCCTTCTGGACACAGTGATTGGTCAGAGGTGAACACATCAGGGTGCCCTTCAAGGCTGCTGTTGGCAGCTCTTGGATTTTTGCTATACCTCCCAGCCAGTTTTGGCAGTCAAAGACTAAGCATTTTTGAGATTTCCTAAAACTATGCCTCTTGGGTACAAAATTCTTTCTAGAAAACAGACTATTGGAAACTTCTCCTGAATTATATTCTGCTTAACACAAAATGATTGGTAATATTTCTAAATGCGCCAGTTGAAAGAAAACTTCTCTTTAACACTGTATAGTGTAAAATAGGGCTTGAACCATTATATCACCAGAGTTCCTTTTTCAAAGATGTAGAGAGGACCTGTTTTCTCTCTATTTCTCAGCCCCTGAAGCCATTAGCATAACACATTATACAATTATAAATTCCAAACATTTTTTTTTTAAATGTCCTCTTTACATCTTTGAAAAAGGAACTCTGGTGATGTAATTGTCCAGGCCCTATTCTATACTATACAGTATTAAAGAGAATTTTCCTTTCAACTGGCACATTTAGAAATATTACCAATCATTTTGTGCTAAGCAGAATATAATTCAGGAAAAGTTTCCAATAGTCTGTTTTCTAAAAAGAATTTTGTACCCAAGAGGCACAGTTTTAGGAAATTTCAAAAATGGTGAGTCTTTGACTGCCAAAACTGGCTGGGAGGTATAGCAAAAATATCAACAATTTTTTTTTTATTTAAAATGATAGTTGTTATAAGTTCAAAGACTATAAAGAATGCCTTTTGAGAAAATTCTTACTCACTTGGTAATCTTGAAATTTGATGGGTGAAAAACAAAATGTCTCACACATGTGCCTGTTTTTCTCTAACAGTATGTTCTTTGATTTGTACTCTTTACACTTTATGTTATGTCTGGATGAAAAATGGCTTATTATGGATATGTGGGCCATGATTTGAGGATATTTCCTACTTGTGCAGTTGTCAAATGGCAGTTTACCTACAGCTATTCATTCACCCTCAGAACAGTGGAGAATTCCAAAATAGAACTTTTCTTAAAAATTTCATGTGCAAATATAATTAAATAGCTTAAATATTGAATATGTTGTTGTTCTTGTTAGGTGCCATCAAGTCAGCTCCTACTCATAGTGACTCTCTGTGCACGACAGAATGAAACACTGCTTGGTCCTACACCATCCTCACAATCCTTGCTATCCCTGAGCACATCACTGCACTCATGGTGTCAATCCATCTCCTTGAGGGCCTCCCCATTTTGTGGCTGACCTTTCACCTTTCCAGGCATGATATACTTCTCCAGGGAATCGTCCCTTCTCACAACATGACCAAAGTAGGTGAGATGAAGTCTGGCCATTCTTGCTTCCAAAGAGCATTCTGGCTGCACTTGTTCCAGAACAGATTGCTCATTCTTGTGGCAGTCCA
>NW_006921887.1:2176382-2178107 GCF_000298275.1 Orycteropus afer afer
AAAAACAGTCCATATCCACTCACTAATGCCTAGCATATTGGTCTTTATGTGTTCCATTTCATTTTTGACAATTTCCATTTTTCCTACATTCATACTTTCTATATTCTACTACTTGTCTGTCAGTTTGTTGCATTGTGGTAGTTTGTGTACTGCCGTGAGGCTGGAGGCTATGCCACTGGTGTTTCATGTACCATCAGGATCACCCTTGGTGGACAGGTTTTAGCAGAGCTTCCAGACTAAGAAAGGCTTGAAAGAAGGAAGAGGCCATCCACTTCTCAAAGTATTGTCCAGTGAAAACTTTATGAATAGCAGTGAAACACTGTGTGATATATTACTGGAAACCTTTATGTATAGCCCTGAAACATTGTCCAATATAGTGCCAGAAGATGAGCCCCTCAGGTTGAAAGACACTCAAAATACAACTGGGTAAGATCTGCCTCCTTAAAATAGTGTCCACCTGAATGATGCGGAGTAAAGCTTTTGGGACCCCCAGTTGCTGATGTGGTATGACTCAAAATGAGAAGAAACAGCTGCAAACATCCCTTAGTAATTGGAACATGGAATATATGAAGTATGAATTGAATATAAGTCTGCCTTATATTATTATTTATATTTTTATAAGCATGCTCTGTTCAAACTAGATATTATGATGTTCCTAAATTATCTAAACAATTATTGTCTATTCATGTTTGGATTATTTATTCTCTATTAATACTGTATCAATAGCTTAATATTTGGAAGTCATTTCCTATTTCTTTAATCTTTTGACAGTTCCTATTAATTGTTTTAGCACATAAAATGAACAGATTTGGAAAGAATTCTTAATTATTATATGATTTTACTCTTATATATTATAATTTATTTATGTTTAACATATGCAATGTGTATAACATAAGCAATATATACATATATAAACATATAAATATACATAGATGTATAAATATATACTTGTAATATTTGTACCCCAACTCTTAGAATTTCAGTATGCAAACCACATAAGGAGATTTTTTCCTCCAAGTTACATCTAAAATCCCTACCTATTCTTTTAGGTAGGGAGCCCTGGTGACGTAGTGCCTAAGGCATTTGACTGTTAACCAGAAGACTGGCAGTTTAAATCTACTAGTCACTCCTCAGAAGGAAGATTGGACAATTTACTTCTGTAAAGATTTACTGCCTTGGAAACCCAAAGGGGGTCGCTATGAGTCAGAATTGACTCGATGGAGGTGATTTTGGTTATATTTTTAGATGAATATTCAGAGATCATCTGGTAATCTGAGTGATGTCTTGTTCACATAACTGACATTGTTAATAACTAGATGTGATGGTAATCTGGTCCAATACACAATCATGCAACAAGCGAAAGTTCAGGGTTGCCTGATGGCAACAAAATTGACATTCAGCTTTTTACCAGCCAAGGTTAAGACCAGAGATGAAAATAAAGAGCAGAAATTTTGGCCAAACACCAAGGGCAAGCCCCAACATCAGTGCATCAAATATGTATCAGTCTTAGTAGCTAGATTTTACAACTATACCAGCATTATAGGGTTATGATGAGTTGAAATCGACTCAACAGAAATGGGTTGGGTGTTTTGGTTTACTAGCATTTACTTAACCAACCCCCTAGAGGAAAAGGTCTGAAAGGACATGCCTCAGAGTGATAACATTGCTTATCTCAGAGTGAAGAAATTACAATAATTTTTGTCTTGTGGCTTATCAGTATTTAAA
>NW_006921887.1:2178242-2186995 GCF_000298275.1 Orycteropus afer afer
CACTTGGCAATCCCCTTCCATAAGACACTGTCAGGAGTTATGAGTCAGGAAGTTTTTCCTAAGATGTATCTTCAGTTCCTCTTGCTGTTAGTTAAGCTCTTTCATCAAAGGAGACAGGGCAGCTGTTAATCCTCATCTAAATCTACCTCCAGATTGGTATTCTATTTCCTTCCCTCTGTCTTCTCATTTTCAGACTAACCAAACTTTCTTAGTATCCATTCACCACTTCCTTATTCTGAACAATTACAGAATTAAAAGCAAAGGAGAAATAGCCTCCTTCAAGGATGTGTTCCCATTCTGTTTTATTGTGTCAGACCTCATTGGCAGAAGAACTTCTTTGAAAAATGAAAGAAAAGAAAGTTTATTAGTTAGAGACAGGCTTTGAGACCCCAATGGGTAGAGAATCCTAAGACCTAGCAAATGCATAAAGCTAAAATGGTTAGTATTAGTCTATCTTGGAAAGCTCAAAGATAGAAAAATCATTTGAGGAAAAACAACCCAATAACACACACACACATACACACATACAGACACATACTATTTTCCATATTCTCCTCCAGAAAATGCAGGAAAAGCCATTGCCAAATTACACTGGGTTGTACATTGGAAGGACACACAGCCTTTTCTTGGGGTGGGAGCAGATAGAGAACAAGGATCTTGGAATCTTGCATGTCTTCTTAGTCAAGGCAATTAGTTATTCATGGTCTGATCCAAGCAATGCAGGTTCAAACTCTTGTCATGTCCATGTAATTTAAAAAGCAAAGCAAAATAGAAAAAGAGTTCACAATGAAAAGTGGCCAACTCTCTGTTTTCCAATATCTCACAGTCATGGACTTTAGTACTCAGTGTGCAGCAAATCTTTAATAATGAATTGTTGGTATGTTGCCTAATCCACTCTGTAAGGCAGTTGCCTGCGAAACAGTCTATGTGATGACCGTCCTGTAGATACACACTGCCTTTGAGAAACTTAATAAATGACATTTTCTGTGTTTACTTGGAATTTATCTCATTTTCAGGTCCCTAAACTTATGGTGAAGAGTCCCTAGGTAATGCAAACAGTTAAGGGCTCAACTACTAACCAAAAGGTTGGCAGTTCAAAAGCACTAAGTATTGCTTCCGAGGAAAGGCTTCTGAAAAGTCACAGCCATGAAAACCTTGTGGAGCACCATTCTACTTCACAACACATGGTGTCGCCATGAGTCGGAATCAACTCAGTAACAACTAATTTTAAACTTATGGAGACAGCTCAGTTTGGGCAGGAGCTAGGGGGCTGAGCATAGACATGCTGTTGATATGTTCCTGGCTAACTAATAACTGAACAAAGTAAAGATGTGAACTTCTAAAGGAATAATTAAGTAAATCAGTTATCATCATGTAACTGTGAAAGCTCATTGAATTATGAGAATAAATGATGTTATGCTTCCACTGATAGGAGTATGAAATGGCTGTCAATTGACATAAAAGTCATAACTTTATTTGAAGCATTAGAGTAAATAATTCTAGTTGTGGGAATCCAAAGCACAAGTATTATGCCAAAAAAAAACCAGTGAATTTGTTTGGCCTACACATTCAGTGACTTTTGACCAAGATCTTTTTTCCCTCTTCAAAATTAAAAACTTTTAGGTACAATTTAAAATAACTCAAAAATCTTCTTTCTAGTTTTTCCATAAGTTGTTGTTTTTATTGATTTATGGGAGATGTATAGATTATATTAATTTAAAGCTGCAACATAGTAGATCTAAGCCAGCTGTTCAATCTGAGAAAATGTCATCTTCCAAGCATTCTCTGCTCCTTTAAGCTTTAGACTTGGTGTAGAAGCCTACAGCATTGGGAAGGAAGGCAGAGCTCATCCAAGTCATCAAAATTGGATTACCATCTTGCTTAGAATGTCCCAGACAAATGAATGCATCATGTTGTCATCAGCCAGTGGATTTAGTCTCATGATGGGCTATCCCCAAAGAAGGAGGTATGCCACCAAGGGCTCTAATCCAAAAACAAGGTGGGATTGTGTCCAGGAACTGAGCTCCTGATGGCCCTAAAGCTGGTTTCAAGAGGGCTCTGTGGTAAATGTTGTCTGAGACCCTTAGCTTATTAACACAACGGGCGTCACCAGAGTTGAGTAGAACAAAGTGTCTGTGCTTTTGCCAAGAGTGAGGCAGTTGCTACGGGAGACTAGTCTGAGGAGGGGCTCCTGAGCTCAGCTTCTGCAGAATCTTCTGAGGGAAAACTGATTAGAGTTGACATAGCATTGTCCTCTGGAAACCTAATAGGACACACATTTTTTTCCAGTAAGCGAGACATTTGCAGAATCCATTTTTCATAAATGTTCAAAAGGGGATCTCACACACACAAGAGAGTAAACTCATAACTAATAACCCTGTGGGGGAGAATTGTATTTTCAATTACCATGTTCACATGGTCTTCCACTTCATCTTGAACACTGTGGTTGGAACTGGGCTAGAAGCCAGTTCTCAAAATAGCATATAAATGGGAAATATTTAGGCAAGTCTTGTTATATACACTAGGTGTGTTTGGTTATTGCAACACATTTCCCTTTAGTGCTTTCAAAGTGTCTGTGATGGATTACGCGGTTGGAGAGCATTATACTAGGTGTCATTTTCCTTATAGGACATAGCTGAACTACAGGTCATAGGAATCAGAACTCACTATTAGCAAAATCAGGGTGCATATACTTTATTTGGGGAGTGTGCTGAAAAATAAAACCTTGAAGTGGAGTAGAACACAAACATATTTTCTTAATCTGCAAAATAGGGATGACGTTATTTAAGGCTGTAATATTGTGTAACAGAAATTATTTCTCAACTTGTTAATTTTGAAATTATAAAATGGAAAAGTAATAGTCATGACCTCATGTATCAAGCTAGATGTTGACATGAGGATTATATGAATTAATATGTTAAAATTACCTATACAGGTATCCCCTCCTTTTTTAGTTTGCTTTACATCACTTCACTTTTAAGAAACTAACCAACCCAACCCACTGCCATCGAGTCAATTCTGGCTCATAGTGACCCTATAGGACAGAGGTCTTTCTCCCTCAAAGCCTCTAGGTGGGTTTGAACCTCCAACCTTTTTGTTAGCAGCTGAAACTTTTAACAATTGCAGTACCAGCGTTCCTTCCCAAAGGAATAGTAATGATATTTATTAAACACTTACTTTGTGCTAGATATTATACCAAATACTTTGACATTCAATACTTCATTTAAGCATCACAGCAATGATGAAGGGGGTATTATCCTCATTTTTTTTTTTTTTTCAGGAGTCAACCAAGACTTAAAGAGTTAAATAACTTAGCTAGGGTTACAGAAATAGTGACAAGGTCAGAATTTGAACCTAGGCTTGGGCATAAAGTATTTGGCTGCTAAACAAAAACTCAGTGGTTTGGACCTACTAGCCACTCTGCAGGAGGAAGATGAGGCAGTCTGTTTCTGTAAAGATTTACAGCCTTGGAAACCCTATGGGGCAGTTCTATGTTACCCTAAAGTGTCACTATGAGCCAGAATGGACTTGATGGCAGTGGAATAAGACAATGAGTCTCCGTAAAAAAACACCTCACTGCCATTGAGTTGTTTCTGACTCATAGAGACCCCTATTGGGTTACTGAGGGTGTAAATCTTTACTGAAGTAGATCACCCAGTCTTCCTTCCACAGAGCAGCTGGCGAGTTTGAACTGCTGACCTTCTGGTTAGCAGTCAAGTGCCCTACCCATTATGCCCCCAGAGCTCCAATGAGTCTCCCTATAGAGTCCTTATTCTTAATCAATCTTCCATCTCCCTTATCCTTGGGTTTCATTTTTTTATGGCCAGGGTCCCTTCATGTTTCCCTAAGATCCTGTTCCCATTAGCTTTCTTCTAGGAGCAAAAGATATTTCTGCCTCCAGCTTCTCTTGTGTCAGAGCTCCTGACCTGCCACACATACACCTGTCTAACCTCACTTTTGCCTGAGTTCCCCCAGGCAACTTTGTCTTGTGGCCATTCACAGCCCAAATGAATATATATCTACAAATAAAAAATGAAACTCACTGCAATTGAGTTGATTTCAACTCATAGTGACCCCATTGGGTTTTTGAGGTGGTAAATCTTTATGTAAGTAGATTGTGTCATCTTCCTTCCTTGGAGTAGCTGGTGGGTTTGAACCACCAACCTGCTGGTTAGCAGTCTAATGCTTTAGGCACAGCATCACCAGAAGAGAAAAATCTTGGGTGGATCGATCATGGCTTTCTTTATCTTAAAAAATAAAGCACAGTTGCTTCATCCCCATTCTTTTCCACACTTGACCACACAACACTCTCATGTGAAATTTGGAGATGGGGAAGTGAGAGGAAATCCAGATAGATAAAAATAAATGGAAAAATGTTAAATACTTTGTGTTTATCTCTCAGAAGGGCAGAGAGCTTAGAGAAAGCTGTCATGTGCATAGATATCAACACTCAAGACAGAAAATTAAATCCTTTCCCTGAAGCTTTCCACCTGCTTGCAAACAATTGCTTTTTTTAAGTAGGCAAAACCTCCTAGATTCTGGAGATAACTATGTAATTGGAAGATCTTTTAGGAGCACAGCTTGTGTGGGCATTTTAAGGGAATGGCTCCCTATGCCTGTATTACCTGTAAAATGCTAACTAAACTTTTATGGAGCTAGAATTGTTCAGTCTACAGTTATCAGCCTAGAGTCTTACCAGAAAAAGAGAAAGGAAAAATTAAAAAAAAAAAAAAAAAAAGTGAGAGGAACTTAAAACTACTGACTCCTGACTCCTCAAAGGTTTCACACAATGCTGCTGATCCTCGTTCTGGCATTGTCATTGTTCTGTCAGCACTGGGCATATTCCCTTCACTATACGGAAATCTGAAGAACCAGGGCCATCAGGGCAAAGGACACCTATATGGCAAATGAGTGGAAAATATACCAGACCATGTCCAATCTGTTATACACACTTTTCATGTTTGTTTTAAAATGGGAAAGACTGTGTGTACCTGGGTTCTTGCCAAAGGAAGACCAGTCTTTTGTCTCTAAGGAAGCCTTGAAGGATGAAACCTTACTTTGGTGAATTGAAGATCTATGGTATAATCTTAGTCTTGCAGATTCAAAAGTCCATGACCAGCCCACTCAGAGATCTAACTTTCAGAGATGGGCTCAAGTTAGCAAAGTTCATACTACTGAGGTATAAAACTGGTCACTAGTTAGTAACTTTATAATAAAAAAAAAAATAGTTGTCAGTGACCAGAATATTCAAGTATGCAAGAGTGGCATATTTACTCCTTGTGGGAAGACTTACAATCAAAGGAACCCAAATTCTTGTCAGAACATCTCTTGGTCAGTAGCAATCAAATGACTGAGATTGAATGACTTATTGCAAAGGCCACCTTTCACATCCCACTCTATTTAGGGATGATTTTCTCAAGAGGACTGGAAAAGTCAAAGTCCATTGGCAAAATTACCATTTCCCCTTGGACAGTGTTCTCTTTTTTCTCTGTTTCTTAGGCTGATTGATGCTTTCCATAACCAGTAGCCAGTTCCCATCAGGGTGATTCCTACTCATGGTGACCCCAAATATTTTGGAGGAAAATTGTGCTCCATAAGGTTGTCAATGGCTATAGTCTTTCAGGATTAGATGGCCAGGCCTTTCATCCAAAGTACTTCTGAGTGGATTCAAACCAACAGTCTTTCAGTTAGTAGCCAAGTATTTAATTCTTTGGGCTACCAGGACTTCTCCTTTCAGTACATATGTTAATATATTTCAGTCAAGTCACTATAGTCTGGTCTGGGAGGCCTGGAAGCTACTCTGATCACTAAGGTGGAAATACATACTTTTTTTTTAATCTATTGTGTGTTGGTTTCAAAACATAAAATGTTAGGAATAATTTCATTTCTTTCATTTTCAAATTCTTTGGGCATACCATCTTTGTTGTACCATCAAGTATTGCCAACAGATGGTCCACTCATTCTTTTGCCTCGGGGCAGATACATGGACCCCACAGTCTCCCAAGTGCCCCTCGCAGTTCTGTTATTTCATTCTATGTAGTTCTGTTTCCTTCTTGGGTCTTTCCACAGGCTCTGTAGTTGCATGGGAAGACCAATATCCCTAATATTTCAACTGCTGTTGGAGATTCTGTGCACATGTATGTTGCTAGAAAAATTCGAGGAACTCTGCTAATTGCATCCACCAGCATTTCAGTACCCGTACTGATGTCAGTAACTGTTTTATTGAACTCTTGATGATTCTCCATTGCATTCTTCCCTGAACAGTTTCCAAAGACTTTCCATTCTCCTCCAGCCTTGAAATTGACTTCTCTGCCCTAGTCTCCTAAAGGAGCATTAAAGGTATCTGGACATGAGAGTTTGTGTTGATCCTAAAATCATCATCTTCTGCTTCTCTGATTTCTCAGAAGAAGAAATGTCCCTCCTTCTCCAAAACACCAGTCCCATCAAATGTGCCTGAGATCACATATTTTCCTTGTTTTCCCAAGATTTTTTTCATTACTCTATTCCTTCTCTCTTGAGTTTTGAATTTACTCCTTCTGCATGGGCTCCAGCTTTTTGTCTTACAAATATAGGTCTCCCACGTCTATAAAACTTAATTATGTTACTTAACCTCTTGAGTTAGGCTCTTATATTCCTCTCCTCTCACTTATCCCCCAAATTTTAAGATTCTACATTCCCTACCTCAATGCCATTTTCTTCCTCATCCCTTTCAATCTGGTTATCATTCCCTTTACTCTACCAAAAGCATTCTCTTGATAGGAAGAAGAGGAAAACATGAAAACAAGCTTCATGTTGGGTTTAGAATCACATTTAATTTTAAACACAGACTTTTGAGGAAGGAGAAAAGCAAGGCAAAATGATCTGTCACAAATACAGTAGTAGAGTTAAAGTTGATGAGGTCATAGAGTCAGTCACCACCAACATGAACTAGTATGTAAATTATAATTTAGAATTAGTTCAACATATTTACTAAAACATATTCTAACAAAAAGAGTATCTATAGTAAACACATAACGTGTCCAAATATAATTTCTACAACAAATACGTAAAAGAAGATTTGCAGTTATCATTACTATGTAGTCAAGGTTTACATTCCATGAGAGATAACTATAAAACTTTTGGGGTTAAGAACAGAAAAATCACAGGAAAGTTTCTTGCCTTTTTCAATAAACAATTCAATTTTATGATGACAAGATACAGAGTATGTATAGATTTAACTTAAACAGGAACTTCCCCTCACCTGGCTAATACTTCTTATTCTTGTGTCTTATAGTAACTGCTATGTAAAATTCCCCATCTCACTTATACTTACAACAAAAGGTCATTTTAACCCAGGATCTTAATATTTTAAAACAATCTTTTTTTTCTGTTTAAATTGCGTTTTCTTTATTAACTTTTACTTTTCATCTTAAGAACAAACTCAAGTCTTCCAATTCTTAAAAAATAAAATTTTATCTCACTACTGTTTCTTCTTGAGTTACCAGGTTATGCCTGCCATTCCTTACTCTCAGAACCTTGGAAGTGAATACTACACTGCCTACCTCCACCCAGGATTTCTTATTAATTGTTCTGATTCATGATGCATGGATTCAATAATGATTTTAAATGAGTTGAATCAAAGTTCTAGGGGCTCACAATTTTTAATTCTCATGGAACTAACTTTATTCAAATTTTTTTTTGTTTCATTCGTTGTAGATAGGATTGCTATGAGTGGGAGGCAGCTCGATGGAACCTAACAACAACAACAATAACAACTTTATTCAGCACTGTATCAGGTGCTTTGCATATGACCTTGTTTAATAATCAAAACTGTACTCAGGTGGGTATCATTTCTTTCATTTAAGAGTTGAAGAAGAAGATGCTGAAAAACATTGTACAACCTGGTCAGAGTCACCCATATAGTAAGTGTGGAACTTGGATTCAATCTACAATAGTCAGGGGCCCTGTTGTTGTTGTTGTTGTTATGTGCTGTCAAGTCGGATCTGACTCATAGCATCCCCTTCTTGGGTTTCCAAGGCAGTATCACTACAGAAGTAGATTGCCCTATCTTCCTTCCAAGGAATGGCTGGTGGGTTTGAACCGCCAGCCTTCTGGTTAGCAGTCAAATGCCTTAGGCACTACACTACCAGAGCTCCCATCAGAGGTCCTAGTTGCACAAAATAGAAACTAAGTCTCATTGATTTAAGTAGAAAATGAGCTTATGAGGCTGTTCAGTAGTTTTACAGAACCACAGGCAATTTTAGAGATATAGATTTACATCTGTGTATCCAGGAACAATCCTCATGAAGCTAATTCAAAAATTTATATGGAAAGGACTTAGAATAGCCATCATACATTGGAAAAGAAGAAGAAAATTGAAGTAGTCACTATCATATTTCAAGACTTAATAAAACTACAGTCATTAAGACAGTGTCATATTAGTGTAAGTTTAGCCAAATAGATTAATGGAACAGAAGAAAGAATCTGAAAGTTGAGATAGACATAGACAGTTTTTGAGAAAGGCACCAAGTCAATTAAATGGGGAAAGGAAAATCTTTTCAGTAAATAGTGCTGGACTTCTGTGTGGAAAAAAGTGAACCCTGACTATTACTTTATATAATACCGAGAAATTAATTCAAACATGAAAGCTACAACCATAAAGCTTCCTAAAGGGAATATAGGAGAATATTTTTATAATTTTATGGTGGAAAAAGGAGCTCTAGTAGCATAGTGTCTAAGGCACTTGCCTGCTAACCAGAAGGCTGGCAGTTCAA
>NW_006921887.1:2187404-2198474 GCF_000298275.1 Orycteropus afer afer
TTGGCTTCCGTAAGCACAGGGGAGCCGAGAGATTCAAGCTGGCATGCAGTGCACTGGTTGTTGACTCCAACAAAAGACGAATCCGAGATCTCCAGGCCGAGCGGTGGGCCACTCACTCAAGGAAGTCTGTAGTTCGCACACCAGGGTTCCAACCCCTCAAGGAATGCGGCTCTTCCCAGAATGTCCTTGGATATCTTGGAAGCAGGCCACACCCCTAGGGAAACTCCCCTTGGGCAGACTGGCCACTTAGAACACAGTCATCTGATCCCATCATGGGAACAACCACACAGAACTGGGGTCCAGCCAAGTTGACACACAGCTCCAACTATCACACACATGTATTGGATAAAGGACTTGCATCTCATATATAAAAGAACTCCTGCAAATCTATTTTTAAAAAGACAAATAATCCAAGTATAAAATGGGAAGATGACGAACAAACCCCTCACAGAAAAGATACATAAATAACCAATAAAGATATGAAAAGGTGCTCAACACCATTAGTTATCAGGGAAAACCAAGTTAAAATCATGGTGAGATACAAGAATGGCTAAAATTAAAAAGACTGACTGACATTTCCATCTGTTGTTATGGGTGTCAAAAAACTGGAATTCTCACGTATTGTTCTTAGGACTATAAAAGATACAAAGTCTTTGAAAAAAAGATTCTTAATCTTGATTAAAGTTAAATATACACCTAAATTATGATGGAGTGTTTCCATCCCTAAGCATATGGCCAAAAGAGAAGAATGTTTATGTCCTATGAAATAACTCCTTCGAGAATGTTCCTAACATTTTTGTTTATAACTACAAAATGGAAACAACCAGTATATTCATCAACAATAGAATGGAAAACTTGTAGTACACTACTCAGTGATTAAAAAAAAAAAAAAAAGAATAAGAAAACGAAAGAGTTATCAATACACACAACAACATGAAAGAAGCACAAATACATTATTTTGAACTAACAAAAGAAAAAAAAAACCTGAAAACCCCAAATCCAAACCAAACCAATTGCCATTGAATTGGTTCTGTTTCATAGTGACCTCATGTGTTTAGAATAGAACTGTGCTCCATAGGGTTTTTGTATCTATGAACTTTTAGAAACAGATCACCATGCCTTTCACTGAGGTGTCTCTGTTGTTGTTGTTGTTGTTAGGTGCCATTAAGTCAGTTCCAACTCATAGTGACCTCAGTACAACAGAACAAACACTGCCTAGTCCTGCACCATCCTTACAATCATTCCTATGCTTGAATCCATTGTTGCATATTTTGAGTAACTTCCAGCCTAAGGGGGTCATCTTTTGGCAGCTTAATCAGAAAATGTTCTATTGCTATTCATAAGATTTTTGATGGCCACTTTTTTCAGTTGTAGACCAACATGTCCTTCTTCCTAGTCTGTCTTAGTCTGGAAGCTCCGCTGAAACCTGTCCACCATGGGTGATCCTGCTGGTATTTGAAATACTGGTGGCATAGCATCCGGCATCACAGCAATGTGTAAGCCACCACAGTACAACAAACTGACAGATACATGGAAGTGACATGTCTCTGGGTGGGTTCAAACGGTCAACCTTTAAGTTAGTAGCCTTATCCTTAGCTATTTGCAGAATCCAGGTTCTCTTTTCTCTTTTTGAGCTAAGGAAGCTAGATAAAACAGTGCACACTGTATGATTCCATTAATATTAATTGAAAGAACAGACAAAAATAATCTAAAGCAGTAAAAATTGAAAAAAACTGGAAAAGGATACCAGGAAACTTCATGAGGTAATTGAAATAAAGGCAGTCCCTGTGTTAGGGACATCTGATTTATATACATATATAGTCTTATATATACATGTATAGTCTTATATATACATATATAGTCATGAACCAACTCTGATAAAGTCTATTACATTAAAAATTTAAGGTACATGAAATGGTTCCTAATAACAAATGGGTGCCACTTTACAACATGCATCAAAATGTTTTATTATTATTATTACTGTATTCAGCACCAAGGAGCTCTGGTAGCATAGTGCCTAAGGCACTTGACTGCTCACCAGAAGGCTGGAGGTTCAAACCCACCAGCCACTCCTCGGAAGGAAGTTTGGGCAATCCTACTTCTGTAGTGATACTGCCTCGGAAACCCAAGGAGGGGTTTGCTATGAGTTGGGGCCGACTCGACGGCAAACAACAACAACAACAACAACATTCAGCACCAACCATTGTGTTGTGGATTGAATTGTGTTCCCCTGGAAATATATGTTAACTTGGCTAGACCATGATTCTTAGTTTTATGTTATTTTTCTCCATTTTGTGATCTGATTTAATTATCCTATGTTGTAAATCCCAACCTTTATGATGTTACTGAGAAAAGATTAGTGGAAGTTATGTTAATGAAGCAGAATACAATCCACAGGATTATATCATATTTTAAGTCAATCTCTTCTGAGATATAAAAGAGATTAAACAAGCAAGCAGAGATCAGAGGGACCTACGACCACCAAGAAAGAAGAGCGGGGAATGGAGAACATCCTTTGGACCTAGAGTTCCTGTGCTAAGAACCTCCTAGACCTAGGGGAAGATTAGTGCTAAGACACATGGAGCTCCTCAAGGGAAGTCAAGCCCACAGAGGTTGAAAGGAGATAAGGATCTTCCCCAAAGCCAAGAGAGAGAGAAAGTCTTCCCTGAGCCAGCATTCTGAATTCAGACTTTTAGACTTCCAAACTGTGAGACAGTAAATTTTTGTTGTTAAATCCATACATTTGTGGTATTTCTGTTATAGCAGCACTAGATAACTAAGATAGGCTAAAGATGTTTTAGTGTATTTGGAAGTATTTCCTTAATGTTTTTTATGCATGTTGTTGTTGTTGTTATTTGCCATCGAGTTGGCCCGGACTCATAGTGACACCACTTGGGTTTCCAAGACAGTATCGCTACGGAAGTAGGAATGCCCAGTCTTCCTCCCAAGGAGTGGCTGGTGGGTTTGAAAGTCTTCTGCTTAGCAGTCAAGTGCCTTAGGCACTATGCTACCAGAGCTCCTAAAAGAATTCTCTACAACCCACACCCAAACACAACCCTGTGCACAAACACAGATGCTATGATAGCTGAGGTTGATAGAAAGGTATAAAATGTACTATAAACTAAGGTATACTGTTATTCTTAGGTTCCATTGAGTTGGCTCTGACTTACACTGACCCTGTGTACAACAGAACAAAATACCACCTGGTCCTGCACCATCCTCACAATGCTTGCTATGCTTGAGCCCATAGTTACAGTCACTGTGTTAATCCATCTCTTTGAGAGTATTCCCCTTTTTTGCTGTGTACTACCCACCAGCCACTCCTCGGAAGGAAGGTTGGGCAATCTACTTCCGTAGTGATACTGCCTCGGAAACCCAAGGAGGGGTCGCTATGAGTCGGGGCTGACTCGACGGCAAAACAACAACAACAACAACATATACTAAGAGTGAGGAAGCAGAGGCAGGGATCCAGGTAAAGTGGGGGGTCCCAGGCCACACCCCTCCCAAGTAGTGGGAAAGCAGAGAAAAAGCCAGGGGGAGGTGGGCAGGGACCAGGACAAAGTGAGGAAGCAGAGGCAGGGATCCAGGTAAGGCCAGAGACCCAGCCCACACCCCTCCCAATGGAGGGAAAGAGGCAGGGATCTATGTAAGGAGAGGAGGGAAGGGTGAATAGGTTTTAAACAGCTAAGGAAGACAAACTTGTCTTTCAGTTTGCCCTACTGTGGGCTTGTTGCTATGAGGCTTGAGGCTGTGCCATTGGTGTCTGAAACCCAGCAGGGTTGCACAGGGTGCACAGGTTTCCACAGCTTACAGACCAAGACAAGACTAGGAAGAAGGAGGAGGGCATCCACTTCTCAAGGAATTGACCAGGGAAAACCTTATGAATAGCAGAGAAACACTGTCTGAACATTACTGGGCAACTTCATGAATAGCCCAGAAGCATTGTCTGATATAGTGCAGGATGATAAGCCACTTAGGTCAGAAGGCTCTCAAAATAGGACCAGGAAAGTGCTGCATCATCTGAGTAGAACCAACCTTAATGATATTGATAAAGTAAAGCTTTTGAGGCCTCCATTTTCTGAC
This sequence comes from Orycteropus afer afer, assembly GCF_000298275.1. Classification (NCBI taxonomy): domain Eukaryota; kingdom Metazoa; phylum Chordata; class Mammalia; order Tubulidentata; family Orycteropodidae; genus Orycteropus; species Orycteropus afer. The sequence continues at coordinate 2,191,488 of NW_006921887.1, forward strand.
GTGGCATTACTCAAATTGAGGAGAAACAGCAGCAAACATCCATTAATAATCAGAACATGGAATGTACAAACTATAAATCTAGGAAAATTGGAAGTTGTCAAAATGAAAAAGAGAACGTAAATATTGATATCCTAGGCATTAGTAAGCTGAAATGGACTGGTTTTTGCCATTTTGAATCAGACCACCATGTGATCTACTATGCTGGGAATGACAATTTGAAGAGGAATGGTGAGGCATTCATCATCACAAAAGATGTTTCAAGATTTGACCTGAAGTACAATGTTGTCAGTGATAGCATAATATCTATATACCTACAAGGGACACCCATTAATATGACTATTATTCAAATTTATGCACCAACCACCAAACCCAAAGATGAGGAACTTGAAGATTGTTATCAGCTTCTGCAGTCTGAAATTGACCAAATATTCAATGAGGATGTGTTAATTATCACTGGTGACTGGAATGCAAAAGTTGGAAACAAAGAAGAATCACTGGTAGAAAATTTGGCCTTGGTGACAGAAATGATACTGGAAATCACATGATAGAATTTTGCAAGACCAAAGACATATTAATTGCAAATACCTTTTTTTCAACAACACAAATGGTGCCCATACATGTGGACTTCACCAGATGGAATACACAGGAATGAGATTGACTACATCTGTGGCAGGAGGCAATGGAAAAGCTCAATATCATCAGCCAAAACTAGGCCAGGAGCTGATTGAGGAACAGACCATCAACTGCTCATATGCAAGTTCAACTTGAAGTTAAGACAGTTAAAATAAGTCCATGAGAGCCAAAATATGATATAAAATATATCCCCCCTGAGTTTAAAGACCATCTAAAGAACAGATTTGGTGCATTGAACACCAATGACCGAAAACCAGAAGAATTGTGGGATGACAATAAGAACATCATCCATGAAGAAAACAATAGGTCACTAAAAAGATGAGAAATGAAAAAAAGACCAAAATGGATGACAGAAGAGACTCTGAAACTTTCCCTTGAGTGAAGAGTAGCTCAAAAAATGGAAAAATTGACAAGATAAAAGAGCTGAACAGAAGATTTCAAAGAGCAGCTCAAGCAGACAAAGCCAATTAATATAATGAAATGTGCAAACTTGGAGTTACAAAACCAAAAGGGAAGAACCTGCTCAACATTTCTCAAGCTGAAAGAACTGAGGAAAAAAATGTAAGCCTCAAGATGCAATATTGAAAGATTCTATGGGCAAAATCCTCTGTGATGCAGAAAGCATCAAAAGAAGATGGAAGAAATACACAGAGTCACTGTACCAAAAATAACTGGTAGATCTTCACCCATTTCAGGAGGTGACATATGTTCAAGACCCAATGGTATTTAAGGAATGATTCGAAGCTGCAATGAAGGAATTGGCAAAGAACAAGGCTCCATGAATTGACAGAATACCCATTGAGATGTTTCAACAAATAGATGCTCCATTGGAGGCACTCAATCTGTTATGCCAAGAAATTTGGAAAACAGCTATCTGGCCAAATGATCAGAAGAGATCCATATTTGTACCCATTCCAAAGAAAGGTGATCCCACAAAATGTGGAAATTATCAAACAATATCATTAATATCTCATGCAAGTAAGATCTTACTGAAGATAATTCAAAAATGGTTGGAGCAGTGTATTGACAGAGAACTTCCAGAGGTGCAAGCTGGATTCAGAAGAGGACAGGAACAAGAGATATCATAGCTGCTTGTTATATGGATCCTGGCTCAAAGCAAAGAATACCAGATAGATGTTTACTTGTGTTTTATTGACTATGCAAAGGCATTTGATTGTGTAAATCATAACAAATTGTGGATGATATTGAGAAGAATGGGATTTCCACAACACTTGATTGTGCTCATGAGGAACCTGTACATTGACCAGGAGGCTGTTGTTCAAACAGAACAAGGGGACAATGAATGGTTTAAAATCAAGAAGAGAATGCTTCAGGCTTGTATCCTTTCCCCATACTTATTCAATCTGTATGCCGAGCAAATAATCCGAGAAGCTGGACTATATGAAGAGGAACATGGCATCAAGATTGGAGGAAGAAGTATTAACAACCTGCAGGATGCTGATGACACAACTTTGCTTGCTGAAAGTGATGGTAACTTGAGGCACTTACTTATGAAGATTGAAGAATACAGCCTGCAGTATGGATTACTTTTCAATGTAAAGAAAACAAAAATCCTCACAACTGGACCTATAAGCAGCATTATGATAAATGGAGAAAAGATTGAAGTTGTCAAAGACTTCACATTGCTTGATTCTACAATCGATGGCAATGGAAACAGCAGTCAGGACACTGACGACGTATAGCATTGGTCAAGTTAGCTGCAAGGGACCTCTTTCAAGTGCTGAGGAGCAAAGATGTCACCTTGAGGACTAATGCACACCTGACACAAGCCATGATATTTTCATTCACCTCATATGCATGTGAGAGCTGGACAATGAACAAGGAAGACTGAAAAAGAGTTGATGCTTTTGAGTTGTGGTGCTGGCAAAGAATGCTGAAAATACCATGGACTGCTAAAAGAACTAACATGTCTGTCCTGGAGGAAGTGCAGCCAGAATGCTCCTTGGAAGAGAAAATAGCCAGACTTTGTCTCACCTACTTTTGTCATGTTGTGAGAAGGGACTATTCCCTGGAGAAGGATGTCATGGTTGGTAAGGTGGAGGGTCGATGAAGGAGGGGAAGGCCCACAATGAGATGGATTGACACAGTGGCTTTGACAATGGTCTCAAGTATAGCAAGGATCGTGGAGCTGGTGTGGGTTGGGTGGTGTTTCATTCTGCTGTGCATAGGGTCACTATGAGTTGGACACAACTTGACCACACCTAACAACAACAATATATATTAAGACAAGCATTTGACTAACTGATGCCAAATACCAACTGTACTTAATTGTTTCAACTTACATACATACTTAAAGACAGACTTAGGAACAGAATTCATTCAGAATTCAGGGATTGCCTGTACTCTAAATCTTGTTCTGGTTGCTGTTAGGTGCTGTCAAGTTGGTTATGACTCATAGAGATCCTATGTATAACACAAGAAAACACTGCCTAGTTCTGCAGCTTCCTCACAATTTTTTCTATGTTTTTAGCCTATTGAGCGGCACTGAGTCAATCAGTCTCCTTGAGGGTTTTCCTCTTTTTTTTACTTACTTTTTTACTTTACTAGGCATAATGGCCTCTAGGGACAGATTCCTCCCAGTAACATATTCAAAGTACATGAAACAAAGTTTCACTATCCTGCTTTCTAAGGAGCGTTCTGGCTGTACTTCTTCCAAGACAGATTTATTTGTATTTCTGGAAGCACATGGTACATTGAATATTCTTTACCAACACCATAATTCAAAGGCACTAATTCTTCTTTGGTTTTTGTTATTCATTGTCCAGCTCTTACATGCGTAGAGGTAATTGAAAATAACATGATGGGAGTCAGGCACACCTTAGTCCTCAAAGTGAAATCTATGCTTTTAAAATTTTCTAAGAGGTCTTTTGCAGCAGAGTTGCCCATTGCAATGCTTCATTTGATATCTCAACTTCTGCTTCCATGGGTGTTGATTGTGCACTCAAGTAAAATAGTTGCACAAGTCAAAATTAATTGAGCTATACCTCAATATTTGTGAATTTTACTGTATATTAATTAAATCTCAGCCTTTTACTGTTAGCATTAAAAATCAAAATAAGAAAGAAAAAACTCATAAAAGCCCAATAATAATAGTTCTTTCATATTTGAAAACATTTGGCTATTCCTAAATAACTTGCCTAGTTCTAATATTCTTGAGACACATATTGTGTCTTGGAACTTTTGTACCCATTTTTACACTCTCTTCTGGCATCAAGTGTTGCTGTGGAGAAGACAGATCAATTTGACCTTCTTTTTTTTTAACTCCCTTGAAGTGATTGGTTTCTATTCTGTTTGAATATCTCATGTATTACATTATTTATCTTTGAAATTCATTATCTTAGTAATTTGTTATCTTAATATGTGATCTCCATTAAATTTTTCTTTAACATGGAGTGATATGATCTGCAGATTGAACTACTTTTTTCATCCCAGTAAAATTTACTTGTATCATATCATTTAATACTTTTTATATTCCATTTGCTGAGTTATTTCAGAAATGCTTATGATTCTGATATTATGTCTTAGTGCTACATTATATATAGAAGTAAACTAGTGCTATATATATGCTAAGGAAATGGTCCACATGGTTGTAGAGATTGGCAAGTCCCAAGTCTGTGAGTCAGACATCAGGCTGGAGGTTGCATCTGAATCACGTAGCTGCTGGGGCTGAACTCAAGATCAGCAGGTCAGACAGTAGGTTGCTGGCTCATAGGCTGTGGAGGCTAACAAATCCCAACACCGAGAGACAATAACGCAGGCTACTGGCCTAAGTCCAAAGAACCATAGGTTAAATGACGAGAACCAGATGCAGGATCCAGTTCAAGTAAAAAGCCACAGAGCTTTGCCAGAATGTGTTTATACCAACACATACACACACACACACACACACACACACACACAACGTAGGCCATACCCCAGAGAAACTCCTTCTCAATTGATTGGCTGCTTATAGAGATCTCATCATGGAGTTGACTAAATTATATCAGATCTCATCATGAGGGATGACTAGGTCATAACTGCCAAACCAATGACAGTCATGTCCCACCCAAGTTGACACAACCTCAACCATCACATGTTGTATAAATTTTACTCTCTGTATCAATTAGCTTCTCTTTGATTACCTTTGTTTCTTTGTATTACTTTAAATTCACACTAACTTTTCCATATACAAGGAGCAGTAGTTGCACAGTGGTTAAAATACTTGGCTGTTAATTATAAAGTTGGTGGCTTGAACCTGACAACTGCTCTGAGGAAGTAAGTTATGGCAGTCTGCTGCCTTACAGCCTAGGAACCCCATGGAAGAGTTCTAATCCATCGTATAGGGACCCTATAAGTTGGAATAGACTCAATGGTAATGGGTTTGGGTTTGATGGTTCCTATATATTGATACCTATTTTGGTCATGTTGTCAGAAGGGACCATTCCCTGGAGAAGGATGTCATGCTTGGTAGGGTGGAGGGTCGACGAAAGAGAGGGAGGCCTTCAACGAGATGGATTGACATGGTGGCTGCGATGATGGGCTCAAGTATAGCAGGGATTGTGGGGCTGGCGTGGGATCAGGCAGTGTTTCATTCTGCTGTGCATGGGGTCACTATGAGTCGGAAATGACTCGACGGCACTTAACAACAACAACAACAATATATTGATACCACCACTATCTGTCAGTTTGTCATATTGTGGTGGCTTACATGTTGCTATGATGCTGGAAACATACCAGCGGGGTCACCAATGGTGGACTGTTGATTTTAGCAGAGCTTCCAGACTAAGCTAGAGGATAAGGAAGAGGGACATGGAAAGTTTTACTTCTGAAAGAATTGGCACTAAAAAGCTTAGGAATAGAGGGAAATATCATCTGATATACTGCTGGAAGATAAGTCCTTCAGGTCAGAAGGCACTTAAAACATGACTGGGGAAGAGCTGCTTTCTCAAAGTAGATTTGACCTTAATGATGTGGGTGAAGTAAAGCTTTGGTGACCTTTATTTGCTGATGGAGTACAACTCAAAATGTTAAGAAACAGCTGCAAACATGTGTTAATAATCAGGATGTGGAATATACAATGTATGAATCTAGGAAAACTGGAAGTTGTCAAAAATGAAACGGAATGCATAAAGACTTATGCCCTACACATTAGTGACCAGAAATTGACTGGTATTGGTCATTTAGAATCAGACAGTCATATGGTCTACTATGCTGGGAATAGAAAATTAAAGAGCAATGGTGTCACATTCATCATCAAAAAGAACATTTCAAGATCTGACACGAAGTGCAATGCTGTCAGTGATAGGATGGTATTTATATGCCACAAAGAAGACCAGTAAATACTAATATTATTCAAATTTACATACCAGCCAGTAAAATCAAAGATGAAGAAATTATAGATTTCTGAAATTTACCAAACATGAAATCAAGATGTAGTGACTATTATTGGTCAATGGAATATGAAAGTTGGAAACAGAGAAGAAGCATCAGTAATCAGAAAATCTGGCTGTGGTAGTTAAGGTTGTATGTCAAGTTGGTTGAGCCTGGTTTTGAGTGACTGGTTGTAGTTACTCCCCATGATGAGACTGCTAATCAACCCCACAGTGATTCTACTGTGGGCAGCAGAGGAGCTCCCTTAGGGATGTGACCTGCTTCCAGTACATAGAAGCTTTGAGGAAGGTCTCTAGCTTTTTGCCACATCTGGATCCTGCATTTGGCCGGGTCTTCATCTCAGTGGTCTGCCATGTTGTCTGCCAATCTAGAGACTCCTTCTAAACTTGAACTAGTGGCCTGCTATGTTACTTGATAAATTTGTGACTATGCCACTTTACTTGTCAACCTAGGGCTTGTCAACCTCAGCAGCCAGCAGCTGCCTGAATTAAGAGAAGCCTCCAGCTTTAGTGGTCCAGGAGAAAGAGGCAGGGCTGAAGCCCAAGGTGGAGGAAACTTCACCTAGCCCCTAGAGCTGGCACTTTGAACTTGGATTTTTAGTTTCCTAAACAGTAAGAGAATAATCTGTTTGTTCAAACCTCCCAATTGTGGTATTTTCTGTTAGAGCAGCACTAGATAACCAAAACACTGGCCTTGGTGATAGAAATGATGCTGAAGATTGCATGAAAGAACGTTGTAAGACAAATGACTTATTTGTTACAAATACCTTTTTTTAACAACATTAATGGCAACTATAATGTGGACATCACCAGATGAAATACATAGGAATCAAACTGACTACATTAGATTTCAAAGAGCAGCTCAAGTAGACAAAGCCAATTACTATAATGAAATGTGCAAAGACCTGGAGTCTGAAAACCAAAAGGGAAGAACACACTCGGCATTTCTCAAACTGAAAGAACT
>NW_006921887.1:2199904-2201486 GCF_000298275.1 Orycteropus afer afer
GAAGCGACCATTCCCTAGAGAAGGATGTCATGCTTGGTAGGGTGGAGGGTCGACGAAAGAGGGGGAGGCCTTCAAGGAGATGGATTGATACGGTGGCTGCGATGATGGGCTCAAATATAGCAGGGATTGTGGGGCGGCTGGCGTGGGATCAGGCAGTGTTTCATTCTGCTGTGCATGGGGTCGCTATGAGTCGGAAACAACTCAACGACACTTAACAACAACAACAACACATTAGTGGAAAGAGGTGATGGAGAAGCTCAGTGTTATCAGTTAGAACAAGACCAGGAACCAACTGTGGAACAGAGCATCATTTGCTCCTATGCAATTTTAAGTTAAGCTGAAGAAAATTAAAACAAGTCAACAAAGATCAAAATAAACCTTCAATATATTCTACCTGAATTTAGAGACCATCTGAAGAACAGATTTGAAGCATTGAACCAATGACCAAAAGCAAACAAGTTGTGGAATAAGAGCAAGAACAGCATGCATAAAGAATGCAAAAGGTCATTAAAAGGACAGGGAAGGAAGAAAAGACCAAAATGTGTGTCAGAAGAGACTCTGGAACTTGCTCTTGAAAAGAGAGTAGCTAAAGCAAATAGAAGAAATTATGAAATAAAAGAGCAGAACAGGATTTTAAAGGACAGCTTGAGAAGACAAACCATAAAGTATTATAAGAATTATGCAAAGACCTGGAATTAGAATATCAAAGGGAAAGAACATGCTTGACATTTCTTGAACTTAAAGAATAAATAAAATTCAAGCCTCAAGTTGCAATATTGGGCAAAAAAAGAGAACGTGGAGAAAGATTCAATAACAACCTGTGATATCCAGATGACACAATCTTGCTTGCTGGAAGTGAAGTGGAATTGAAGTACTTACTAATGAAGATCAAAGACTTCAGCCCTCACTATGGATTACACCTCAACATAAAGATACCAAAACTCCTTTCAACTGGAGCAATAGCAATATCACAATAAATAGAGAAAAATTGAATTTGTCAAAGATTAAATTTTGCTTGGATCCACAATCAATGCCCATGGAAGCAGCAGTCAATAAATCACAGCATGCATTGAACTGGGCAAATCTGCTTCAAAAGATCTCCTTAAAGTGTTAAAGAGCAAAGATGTCACTCTGAAGCCTAAGGTATGCCTGATGCAAGTTATGGTTTTTTCAATCACCTCATACACATGTGAAAACAGGACAATGAATAAGGAAAACCAGAGAATTAATGCCTTTGAATGGTGGTGTTGCAGAAGAATATTGAAAAAAAACATAGACTGACAGAAGAACAAAAAAATCTGTCTTACCAATGGAATAGAATTGAGAACTCAGAAATAGACCCATCGACCTATGGTCAGCTGATCTTTGACAAAGGGCCAAAATGCATTAAATGGGGAAGAGAATGTTTGTTTAATAAATGGTGCTGGCAAAACTAGACATCCATTTGCAGAAAAATGAAACAAGATTTGTACCTCACACCATACACAAAAATGAACTCCAGATGGATCAAAGACTTAAATGTGAAACCTAAAACTATAGAGTTTCTCAAGGAAAAACTAGGGGCAAATTTAGGGGCCCTAAT
>NW_006921887.1:2223998-2241080 GCF_000298275.1 Orycteropus afer afer
TCTGCATCCTTTCCTTCAAGGCTCAGGGGTCCAAGATTATCTTCTGCGTCTGTGTTAATTGGTTTCTCTTTTCTTTGTTGAAGAGGGTCTGTGCAATCCTTCTGCCTAGTCCGCCATCTTGCCCCACCTCTCGAATGTCCTTTCTCTTATCTTAATCACTTAAAATTTTACCAGATTTTCTAAATCTACATAAATTTTTTTTAACCTCTTCCATGAACTCTTCCCAATCAACTATTTTGGGATTGATCCCATCCTACTCTGAGCTCCTATCATTCTTTTTCACTCATCGCATTAACCATTAGTCATTGTATACATGTCTTAACTTGCTTCTAGGCTGTCAATTCCTTGTGGAGGTTAAAGGAACAAGGTTATGGGAAATCATAACATTTAATGAAAGTTGTGATATAGTCAACTTGAACTTAAGTTTCATAGGACATGAATTCAACCTCAGTTTTGCTACTGTGGATATTTGGCTAAGTCATTGACCCTCTCTGAGCTTTACATTTTTTCATTTTTAAAACAGACTGTTGTAAATATTAAATGAAATAACATGTGTGAAAGTACTTTGTAAGTATATATATGCCTAAATATATGTGTGATCAAAACAAAATATATATGTGACATATAGGTTAATTAAGATATTGCTAATTTCTTCAAATTCCCCACAACATTAAGTTTGATAGGATGTCAATTAATGTCTATTGATTGAAAAGCATGACATTCATTTGGTTGCAATTAGACCACAGAGACAATAATGCATAAGGATCCTTATAGAGCAAGTTGATAGTTTGTGTGGTTTTATGCCAGCAATTTGCTAAGTTGAAGAACTGCTTTAAGTCATCATCTAGGATTTCATGAATGATGGAAAGGACCTGCCTAAATGGAAGGAAATGAATTAAATGGTTTGTTCCAGTCCCTCTTAAACCTTGATTTCTAGTCTTTCACAGAACAACACATAATAGATAGCATATGTAAAAGTGAAATATTTGTTTATCAGTAGCTAGTCTCATATAAATTTCAGATATGACTTTATGCCAAATATATCCTGTGTAAATACCCACATTTATTTCCTTAAATTATTTCCTTATATAGTCTTTGTTGCCATTTGATAATCAGTGCTCCTGTTTTCTAAACTCCTAATTTGCCAGTAGTATTCCATTTGTAATCAAAGGCAGCAAAGCTGGTGTAGCCACATCAAACCTGAATAGAGAGTAACAAAATAAGTACATGAGAATGGCCATGAAATAATTCCCTTAATACTTGAGATTGTCCAGATCAAATCCTGTGTATGTGCAAATTTTCCAGACCAGCTTCTCTTCCAGAGTCATATTCTCAAGGTTTCAAAAATATTCTAACTTTACAGGTTTAAAACTGTCTTATTGGATCTTATAGTCAGAATCACCTTGATGACAGTGAGCTTTTTTGTTTTTTAATGCATTCAGAAAATTTACTTGAGACATGATAAATTAAATACCATGTTTGCAATGTTTAACTGAATATTCACATACATTTTGCATCTGAATTGGGGAAAAATATGCATAGCATCTCTTGTCCCAGACTGAACCTAAGTTATGTTCCTGTTTCAAATATTTCTAAGGGATAGTGGGCCCCATTCTGCAGAAGTCTGTGTACATGAAGGATGAGGACATTTTCTTTGTAAGAATTTATCCTAAAGGGAGAATGAGGCTGGACAAGTATGTTCTAGTAAGAAGCCTGGTCTTTGATGGGCAGCAGGTAGCAGTGAATCCTTCATGAGGTTATGTCTAAGTCCTAGGGACAGAAGAAATCAAAAATCAATACTCTGAAACACTGGGGCCAAGATGCGTTGTGTGCATTGTGTGGAGAGGACAATGTTCTGTACCTCACCACAGTAGAAGTGTTGTCATTTCTAAAACCTCAATACATCAGCATCAGTGGGAGTAGAAGTATCCAACAGGAGAGGTGTCATGCTCTGTAATGAAGGCAGGTCTAAATGATATGGCAGTGGACATGGTTATTGTTGCTGTTAGCTGCCATTGAGTTGCCACCCATTCATGGTGACCCCATGCACAACCCCATATACAAAACGTAACCCAGCCCTGCTCTATTCCCACAATCAGTCACAGATTAGAAGTTTGTAATCCATGTTGTTCTTGTTGTTAGATGCCATCAAGTCAGCTCCAACTCATAGAGATGATACATACAACAGAACAAAACACTGCCTGGTCCTGTGCCAGCCTCACAATCCTTGCTATACCTGAGCCCATCATTGCAGCCACTGTGTCAATCCATCTTGTTGAGGGCCTTCTCCTATTTCACTGAGCCTCCACTTTACCAAGCATTATATCCTAATGGTCCCTTCTGACAACATGACCAGAGTAGGTCAGATGAAGTCTGGGAATTCTCATTTCCAGGGAGCATGTCAGCTGCACTTTTTTCAGGACAGATTTGTTAGTTCTTTTGTTAGTCTGTGGTACTTTCATTATTTTTCGCCAGCACCACAACTCAAAAGTATCAAAGCTTCTATGGTCTTCCTTATTCATTGTCCAGCTTTCACATGCTTATGAGGCGACTGGAAATACCATGGCTTGACTTACGTGCATCTTAGTCTTCAAAGAGATATCTTTGCTCTTCAGCAAATCAAACGGGTCTTTGCAGCAGATTTGCCCAGTGCAATACATCATCTGATTACTTGACTGCTGCTTCCATTTTACTTCTGTAGTGATACTGCCTCGGAAACCCAAGGAGGGGTCGCTATGAGTCGGGGCCGACTCGACGGCACATAACAACAACAACAACAACAGCTTCCATTGGTGTTGATTGTAGAACCAAGTAATATGAAATCTTTAACAGCTTCAATCTTCTCTCCATTTACTGTGATGCTGCTTATTTGTCCAACTCTGAGGACTTTAGTTTTCTTTATGTTGGGATGTAATCCATACTGCAAACTGAAGTCTTTAATCTTCATCAATAAGTGCTTCAAGTCATCCTCACTTTCAACAAGCAAAGTTGTGTCATCTGTGTATCACCGGTTGTTAATGAGTATTCCTCCAATCCTGATGCCACACTCTTCTTCATATAGTTCACCTTCTCAGATTATTTGTTCAGTGTACAAGTTGAATAAGTATGGTGAAAGGATACAACCCTGATGGACTCCCTGATTTTAAACCATGCATTATTCTCTTGTGCTGTTTGAATGATAGCCTCCTGATCTATGTACAGGTTCCTGATGAGCACAATCAAGTGTTCTGGAATTTCCATTCTTCTCAATGTTATCCATAATTTGTTATAATCCATACAATAGAATGACTTTGCATACTCAATAAAACACAAGTAAACATCTTTCTGGTATTCTTTGCTTTGAGCCAAGATCCATCTGACATCAGCAATGCTATCCCTCATTACATGTCCTCTTCTGAATCTAGCTTGCATTTCTGGAAGTTCTCTGTCAATATACTGCTGCAAATGTTTTTAAATTATTTTCAGCAAGATTTTACTTGCGTATGTATTAATGATATTGTTAGATAATTTCCAAATTCTGTGGGATCACCTTTGGTTAGAATGTGTATAACTAGGGATCTTTTCCAGTCAGTTGGCCAGGTAGCTGTCTTCCAAATTTCTTGGCATATGCATGTGAGTGCCTCCTGTGTGGCATCCATTTGTTGAAACATCATAATGGGTATTCTGTCAATTCCTGGAGCCTTGTTTTTCCCCAATTCCTTCAGTGCAGCTTTGACTTCTTCCTTCAGTACCATTGGTTCTTGATCACATGTCACCTCATGAAATGGATGATCATCTACCAATTCTTTTTGGTATAGTGACTCTGTCTGTATTCCTTCTTCTTCTTCTTCTTTTTTTTTTTTTTGTTGATGTTTCATGCATCATTCAACATATTGCCCATGTAATCTTTCAATATTGCCATTCAAGGGTTAAATTTTTTTCCTCAGTTCCCTCAGCTTGAGAAATACTAAACATGTTCTTCCCTTTTGGTTTTCTAACTCCAGATCTTTGCTCATTTCATTATAATAATTGACTTTTTCTTCTTGAACTGTTATTTGAAATCTTCTGTTCATCTCTTTTATCCTGTTGATTCTTCCATTCACTTTAGCTACTCTCCATTCAAGGGCAAGTTTCAGAGTCTCTTTTGACATCCATTTTGGTCTTTTCTTCCTTTCCTGTCTTTTTAATGATCTTTTGCTTTTTTTCATGGATGATGTTCTTGATATCATCCAACAGTTCCTCTGGTTTTCAGTCATTCATGTTCAATGCATCAAATCTGTTCTTTTTAAAATGCAAATTCAGGAGTGATATAACCAAGACCATATTTTGGCTTTTGTGGACTTCTCTTAATTATCTTCAACTTCAACTTGAACTTGCATATGAGCAGTTGATGGTCTGTTCCACAGTCAGCTCCAGGCCTTGTTTTGCCTGAAGATACTGAGTTTCTCTATCACCTCTTGCCACAGATGTAGTCGATCTGATTACTCCATCTGGTAAAGTCCTCGTGTATAGCCACCATTTGTGTTGTTGAAAAAAGATGTTTGCAATCAATAAGTCATTGATCTTACAAAATGCTTTCATGTGATCTTCAGCATCATTTGTGCTACATGGACCCATTTCAGAAGTAAGAGGTCCATTGGTCACTTCCATGTTAGGCTATAACCCTGCCAACTATGAGTAATGCATGACACCTCTCTGAAAAGTTTTGAATATATGTTACTTCCTACTTTCCTGTAGGCTTTAAAACTTCCCCCCAACTGCTTTGTTCAGAAAGACAGTACTTCGGGAGCTATCTCCCTGTGTCTTTATTTGCTGCACATAATAAAAGATATGATGAAAACTCTAATCTGCTTCCTTCTGAATTATTCTCAACCAGAGTACAAGCAGCAGACTCCTTGAGTCAGCAACAAATTTGGCAACAGATTCCTTGAGACCAAGATGGGATACCACTAAAGTCCCAGAGCCAAAACTGGAGGAGAATATCAAGCCATGCCTCAGTGGGCAAAAGGGCACCCTGGACAACTTTGTTCAGTGTCCTTTTGTCATGGTGAGTATCTGCCTCTGGCAGTCACTCTCAATTTAGCTTCATAATATCTCCATTGGTGTACACTGAGAGATTGAAACCTATCCAACAGATCTCGAGGGAAGGCTTAGACATCTCCATCAGCTTGCGATTGGAAGATTGAAACATCTCCATTTGGTCTGGAGCTAAGAGCAAGCTTAGACACTTCCATCAGTTCACGATTGGGAGGCTGAAACCTCTCCATCTGGTAATCAAGTATTCTAAATTTTTGGCAGGTCTGGTTTATGGAGATAGACTGGAAACAGGAAATAGAGCTCTTATTAGAACCAGGTATTAGAAACCTAGGGGAGGATTTGCAGTTGGAAGGATTAATTGACTAAGAAAGAGAGCATATTTCTCAAATAGCAAGTTTTCCATCTGAAACATCAACAAAGGACAGGAATGGGGGATGGCCCAGAAAGAGCACTAGGCTTCTATTTTCAGGCTCTAGAACCTTTTTGTACAAACACTGGGTATCATTATTCTCAAGAAAATAATTACTAGTGAAACTGGAGACACTAAACTTCAGTCTCCACACAACACTGTAAAGAATAGCTAGGATCCCATAGAAGAAGAGATGGGAAATAACCGAAGCATTCCAGAAAATGCCCATCTAGGGTCCTTTTAAAAATTGTCAGTTTTTCTCTTGTGACCGTCTGAAAAGGAAGAGGTTAGTCTTCTTCTGCAATACAGTCTGGCCTCAGTACAGTTTCAGGGACCAGGATAAATGGCCTCATAATAAGTCACTTAATTTTATCACCACCCTCCAATTAGACTTATTTTATGAAAGGGAGGTAAAGTGTGGTGAGATTCCCTACATCCAGGTTTTTATGGCCCTCTAACAGAATAAAGGACTTCAAGCTAAATGCAAGTTAACTAGGGTAGTGTTAGTCACAGGAAACAAGGAGAAAGAGAAGGTTAAGATCACCCCACAAGAACTAGATATTCTTGAAGACCTGGTCCTAAATTCAGGACAAAGAACCCCTACCTCAGCACCCACATCTTCACCCCTAGAGTATGCTCCTTCTTTAACTCCTCATAAAACCTCTTCCACCACCCAATCCCCCTCAATACCACTATAAGCCCCTCCTACCCTGACTTGTTATTCTGGGCCTTCAGCCTCCCTGGTCAGCTCCTTGACTGGACCACCTGTCCAATTGCCCTGCCTCAGAACCTATACCCTACTTTTGAGAAAGCTGCTAGTGTGGGACATAAAGGACTCCCCTCAAAGAAATTACTGATTGGAGGGATAAACTAGGTACATGTCCCCTTTTCAGTTTCAAACCTGGGGACTTGTAGAGAAAACTAGAGAATTTTTTGGAGACCCACAAAGATTTAAAGAATTTGGGTAACTAAGTCTGAAAGCTATTCTCAGATATATTAGTTATTTTGACCCTTTGTTCCACAGATAAAAATAACAGAATAATAGTGAGGGCAAGAGAACTTGCTGACGGCCTAGTTCTTTTAAACCAAGGACATCAGATTATTAAACCAGGGAGCAAGGTGGTCCTAGACCAAGATCCCCACAGAGACCCAAAGGCAGGCTGGACAGGACAGGACTAAACACTATCTAAGCTGCATAGTTGCAGCGATGCAGAAGTGCATTCACCAGCCAGTAAATTTTAGAAAACTCAAGTAAATCACTTGGGGACATGAGGAAAACCCTGATGCCTTCATGAGCAGACTAACAGAAGACATCAGGTTATATACCAACATCAATCCTGACAACTCCGCCTCTGCCTCACTTACCAGATTCCATTTCATTGCTCAGGTGCACCAGATATTAGAAGGAAGTTACAGAAATTAGAACCTGGGCTCAGATCCTCCTATCCAAGCTGGTAGAGGATGTCTTTAAGGTTTTTAACAAGAGAGATAAAGCAGAAGAGGGAAAGAAAGATAAAAGGCTGGAGAAACAGGCTCAAATGTTGGCCATTGTTTTACAAGGGCCACCTTTAGGTAACCTTTATTTCTCTGAGGTTGGATCGCTATTGGTAAACAGTTGACCCTGAGTGGCTCCTTTTGGGCAGACAGCAAAGCTAGAGCCTTGGTAGTGTGCATACTATAGGCAGGAAGTGGTACTGGAGAAAGGAATGACTGGATCAGCCCCAACAGGAATGGATGGTCAGGACAAAGCCCTAGAGACAAGCCCAAGCTGCAAATGTCACAGCTCTCTCATTGATGAGGCCCAGGGAACTGCTGGCTCCTGTGAATGATCCCATCAACATTTCCTCTCTGAAACCTCAGGTTACACTTAACATGGCAAGTAAGAACGTTGATTTTTTATTTGACACAGGAGGTGCATACTCTGTCCTAAACTTATAAGTAAACTCACCAACAAGGACTGTGTTATCACAGTAGTCTCAGGGGTGGCCCAGACAAAAAGATTCATTTCCCCTCAGAACTGTGAAACTGAGATTGAGACCCAAACCGTATCTCATTCCTTTCTACAGGTACCCGAATGCACAAGCCCTTACAAGGGAGGGATGTTTGGGCCAAATCAGGGACCACTGTTTTTCTATCTGGGCACCAAATTACTATTAAAAAAAACTCACTGCCTTCAAGTAGATTTCAACTCATAGCAATAGCAACCCCTCCTTGGGTTTCTGAGGTGGTATCTTTATGGAAGCAGATTGCCCTGTCTTCTTTCCAAGGAGTGGCGGATAGGTTTGAACCGCCATCCTTCTGGTTAGCAGTTGAATGTCTTAGGCACTACATTACCAGAGTTCCCTCCAAATAACTATAAAAAACACAGCACCGTCGACTTGGATCTGACCCATCATGACCTCTTCTTAGGTTTCCGAGGTGGTATCATTACGAAAGTAGATTGCCCAACCTTCCTTCCAAGGAGTGGCTGGTGGGTTTGAGCCACCAGCCTTTTGATTAGCAATCAAATGCCTTAGGCAAAGCCAGGGCCTAAGCCTTCTGGCAATGCTAACTGCTAGTCCCAACAGCCAAGTTCAACTAAAATCTATTCCCCAGCATATTTTGTCTCAAGTGACTCCCAATGTCTGGGACATCTCCCAGTCCTGGGGGGTAAATGGAGTGACCCCAGTGAGAGTGGGATTGACACCAGGTGCTGCATTGCCCTATTGCCAACACCATCCACTGACTCCTGAATCTCAAGCAGGTATAAAGCCAGTGCTAGAGAAGTTACTTAAAGCTAATAAGACCTTGTCAATCCCTGTGCAATACCCATATTTTACCAGTGAAGAAGACTTATGGTGAATACAGATTTGTGCAAGACTTAAGGGCTATGAATGAAGGTGTCACTATCTACCCCCTTGAGCCAAACCCCTATACTCTGCTTCCTCAGGTGCCAGCATGTACTATGCTCTTCATGGTCCTAGACCGATAGGATGCACTCTTTTTCATCCCTCTCCACCCTGACTCCCAAGATTTATTTGCTTTTGATTGGGAAGACACAGACACCAAGAAGAGGACTCAGTTTACATCTGAAGCCCTTCCTCAAAGTTTTAAAAATTCTCTATCTTCAGAACTGTATTAGGCAAAGACCTAAGGGATTTCCATTTAGAGGGAGGTATTTTACTTCAATGTGGATGACATTTTGGTAGCAAGTCAGGATCAGGAAAGTTCAGACAGAAGCAATGTGAAAACACTTAACAGAAGTTAAGGGGGATATAAAGTATAATCCAAAAAGGCCCAAATATCTAAAAGAGATGTTACTTAGTTAGGGTTACAATTGTCCCCATTTTTTGTCAGCTTTTGCCTGAGAAGAAGACAGTCATAACCTCCCTTCCCAAACCTACCACCCAAAAACAACTCAGAGGTTTTCTCTGTATGGCTAGGTTTTGTAAAATTTGAATTCCCAGGTTTGAATTAATCATAAGACCTTTATATGAGGCCCTAAAATGGAAGAAGGAGCTCTGGTGGTGTAGTGCCTAAGGCATTTGACTGCTAACCAGAAGGCTGGTCGTTCAAACCCACCAGCCACTCCTCAGAAGGAAGCCTAGGCAACCTTCTTCTGTAGAGATACCACATGGAAAACCCAAGGAGAGATTGCTATGGATCGGATCCAACTCGATGGCAGTGAGCTTTAAAATGGAAGAGTCCTAATCTCCAGAATGGTCAGCTGAATGTCAGTGGGCATTTGACATCTTAAGCAGGAACCTAGAAGAGCCCTGGCTGTAGGTGTCCTGGATTTAACAAAACCCTTTAGGCTTTATGTACATGAGAGAGGCAAAGGCAAGCCCCAGGGTTGCTTTCCTAGCACATTGTGCCTCTCCTAAACCTCTGGCATATTTTTGTAAACAATTAGACCCAGTGGCCCAAGGCTGACCTGTATGTTTATGGACAGTGATAACCACTGCTAGACTTATCAAAGGCCAAAGGCAGGAGCTGACTTTCAGGGGGAAGAATGACTGCATTCCAAGCCATCTTACTAGTCTCACCTGAGGTAACCTTAAAAACCTGCCAGCTGCTTAACCTTGCTACAATTTTGCCTCCCTCAAACCAAGAAGAATTAACATATGATTGTACAGAGACCATAGAACAGGTGTACTCCAGTAGGCCTGACTTAAAGGATATTCCACTTTATAATGCAAATGGGGAATAGTTCACTGATAGGGGTAATTTGGTGGAACAGGGTGTTTGCAAGGCTGGTCATGCCAAAGTAAGCCTACACCATGTGGTTGAGGCTCAAGCTCTGCCAGCCAGTTCCTCAGTCCAGAAGGCTGAAATTATAGCACTCATTACAGCTTGCAATTAGCAAAAGGTAAAAGAATTATATGTGTACTCCATAATACATAGACATGGTGCCATATGCAGAGAGAGGGGATTTTTAAATGTCAAAACTTCACCCATCAATACAGTGACCTGATTTTAAAACTGCTGGAAGCTGTACAGCAACCTAAGGAGGTGGCAGCCATACATTGTAGAAGGTATCGGAAAGGGGGTAGCCTCATTGTTTAAGGAAATAGCAAAAGCTGATAGCATAGCTAAGAAAGCTGCTAGAGCTGGGAGCCCTACAAAGCATATGGCCCTCATTCCTAAAATAAACCTCCATTTCTGCACTCCATGATACAGCCAAGAGGACATTCAAAACACAGCAATATAAGGGTTCAGCAGAGAGGCTGATGAATGGTATGTTAATAACAATGACAAACTATATTCTTGGTAGCCAACTATGGAAAATGGTCGAGGCAGCCCAGGAGGCTAGTCACTATGACCAAGAGGCTTTGCACCTACCACTTAAAACCTTGATACAAGGGAGGAGGCTGAAAATGATCACACAACAGGTATCTAAGAGTTGTGAGATATGTTTAAGAAACAACCCAAACACTTACCTGGTGCCTCCTACCTTAGTAAAACCTGTGCAACACCAAAGAACATATCCAGGGCAGGATTCGCAGATTGATTTTACAATCATGCCCCAAGCAAAAGATTTAAATACCTTCTACTCTTTGTAGACACTTTTGCAGAGGGGATAGAAGCATTCCCAACCAGGACTGAAAAGACAATAGAAGTCTGTAAGTGGTTGGTAAAGGAAATTGTACATAGATTCAGACTTCTCTGAACCTTGCAAAATGATAATAGCCCTGCTTTTACTGCCAAAATAATTCATAGTTTGTCCCAATCTCTAGGCATAAATTACAAATTCCACTCAGCATGGAGATCCCAAACTTCTGGAAAGGTTGAAAGAATAACAGGCAAAATTGTGTCAGGATAGTTAGAAGTCATGGGTCAACCTGTTGCCCATAGCATTAATTAGACTCAGGGCAGCCCCTTAAAGGAACTCTGAAACTAAGCCTGTTTGAATTGACCTATGGAAGGCCTTTTATAAAAATTGGTGACTTATTAGATCAAGAACCTGGGAGAGATACAACAATCACACAAAAACTATGGGAACCAGATACTCCTTGAGCCTACTAATAAAGAATTGCATACTTTTCAACTTAGAGATTCTGTGCTCCTGAAGACCTGGAAAGAAGGAAACCCAGGAGACCAACTGGCTGAGAAATAACTTGGGCTGTACCAAATCCTGCTAACTATCCCCTCTGTCCTCAGGTTAGGAGTTACTCTGTGCGTTCACCACTCATGGGTGGAGTCTTATACTCACCTTCAGGAGCATGAAGAACACATAGAACAATAAGACCCATACACCTGTGAACCTGCTGAAGGGCTCAAGTGGCTGTTTGAAAAAAAGTCAGATATGTCCCCAGAAGAAGTTCCTTTGATCCTTTTAGGCCTATTTCTATTTTTCTTTAGTTGGTTAGTTGCTACATGCTGTTTAATCAGTCTTGTTTAAAGAAACAAACTTCAGCCCTTGAATTTCCTAGGCAATTTTATATGTTTTGTAGCCTTTATATGCCAAGATAAAATCAACAAGGAAATCACAAATTGAGAGTTGGTTTAATGATCTTACTCCTCACTTCTGTGGTACATAACAGTAAACCAGAACAGCCTCCAGGATGGACCACTCTTTTAGTTACCTAGTGCTGCTCTGACAAAAATATACCACAAATGGAAGGTTTGAACAAACAGTTTATTCTCTTAGCTTGGAGGCTTTAAGTCTGAGTTCAATATGCCAGGCTCTAGGGGCTGGGTGAAAGCCCTCAACTTGTGCTTCAGCTCTGCCTCATGCTCCTGACCCACTGGAGCTAGAGACTTTTTTTCACTCAGACAGCTGCTGGCTGCTGAAACTGACAAGCCCAGGGTTGACAAGTAAAAAGGCACAGTCCTAATGTTACCAAACCATACTGCAGGTGTTAATTCAAGTCCATTGAAAGTCCCAAGGTCAGCAGAGCAAGGCAGGCTGCTGAACAATGACATGGCTACATGCAGGGTTCAAGCGTGCCATAAACTAGAGACCATTCCCAAAGCTGCTTCTTATATAAGGAAGCAGACCACATTCCTAAAGCAGCTACGCAGCTGCTTATGGTAGATCCCACCATGGAGTTGATTGCCAGTCTCATCATGGACAATAACTATCACCAGCTGCCCAGCCACTCAACCAGGCCCAGCCAAGTTGACACACAACCTTAACTACCACAACCACCAATGCAATTATCCAATTATCCAGAGACATAGCAAAGGAAGAGAACCTAATAGACTGCTGAATTTGTCACTCCCAACCTGTCCTAGTTTTGAGTAGCCTCCTTGTCACTATTTTCACAGGTTAGCCTCCCCCTAGCTCAGAGATGGTGACCCACTTCACCCCTGTCTGTTGCCCTGACCACCCTAGTTAATTCTTCAATCAGATTAACTAGGTTTTTCAATCATACTATGTTAGGCTGGGTTCTCTAGAGAAGCAAAACTAATAAAGCTTACATATAGAAACAGAAATTTATCTTAGGAAAATGGCTCACTTATAGATGCTGGCAAGTCCCAAGTTCCTGGATCAAATAACAAGCTGGAGGTTTTCCTGACTCACACAGCTGCAGGGGCTGACAAGCTCAAAGTTGGCAGGCAGTATACCAGCTGTTGACTCCGATGGATGATGAATCCAAGATCACCAGGCCAAATGGTGGATTGTTCACTCACAGACAGTTGTAGGCAGCACAACAGGATCCAGATCCACAGAAGAGTCTGTCTTTTTTCCAGGATGTCCAAATATATATTGGAAGCAGGCCACATCCTTAGGGAAACTCCCTTTCAATGAATTGGCTGCTCAGAACATATACATCCAATCTGATCATGGGAATGACCACATCACAACTGCTTAAAACACTCAGAATCGTGGTCCAGCCACCTCGACACAACCCGAACTACCACACATACTCACATCTCAGACACAACAATCAACAGAACCATCCTTCAGGAAGCCATAGAGCAAGCATTTAAGGCAGTAATTAACATCGATGTTGTTTCTGTACTAGACAGGACAGTTATCTGCACCAAAAAGTATAGCCAATCTACTATGCTTGATGGTGGTTATACTGGGAATTTCCCAAATCCACTCACAAAATCAAGTGTTGAGGTGGCCTGCCCAGTGAATGCCTCCAGTCTCTAACTCTTGGAATCTTCACAGGAAGGACAAAGTCCTCATCCAATTGTTTAAACAGAAACAATGATTCCTTCCAGGATCTCAACCTTGGGCAAATTCTGTGTGCACCTTCTGGGTATTCCTGGCTCTGTAGAGCCTCTCCTTTAGCCAACATGGACCCCACCAAGGTACTACAGAATAGGCATTACCTTGTCTAGATCTAGCCAGGACCACTGGAGAATATACTATAGGTCACATCTATCTGGGTCTGAAAACCTTCAGATATTTAAGACAACACACTTGCAAAGCAAGAGAGTCCTTGGACTAATCTTAACTGTCATTGGAACAGCCATTGGGTCTCTTGCCCCATGTGGTTGCTGTTGTTGCTTATCACAAGACTACCATAAGAAATCTGACTCAGATAATTGAAAACCTAGCAGAAGCCACAACCCAATCTACAGAAGCCCAGCAAAGATATCTTGACACCTTGGCTAAGGTGGTCCTGGACCACCATCTTGTCCTGGACTACCTCTTGGCAGAACAAGGAGGAGTTTGTGCTGTGGCAACACTTCTTGCTGTACATATATTAATTCTTCTGGACAAGTGGAAATGAATGTACAAAAGACATAAAATCAAGCTAAGTGGCTGCATAACTTCTCCAATTGTGGGCCTGATAGTGGAAAGATCTGGGAAAGTATAAAAGCAGCTTTGCCCTCCATTACTTGGTTTTACCTCTTCTAGGGCCCGGCATAGCTATTATACTTTTGTTGCTGTTCAGATCATATATCCTCAATTTTGTTGTTAAATTTGTCTCTTCCACGCTAAAAAGCATCCACTTTCAGATGAAGGTTGCCCAAGGGTTTCAACCCTTCCCTCCAGAGGAAGGGGGGTAGCCTTAAGAAAGCTAAGTCCTCACCTTCACCTAAATTTTATTCTGGTTTAGCATAGTCAGTGAGAAATTTTTCACTCTTCTGAAAGATAAGCCTCAATGCTCTTCTCCAGAAGGAAGCGGCTTCAGAAGAAGAGATCTCCATTCTAAGACTCCTCAAAAATGAGGGGAATGAAGCCAGTTAGCTTAGGAAAACCTCCATTAATCCTATGGATAGGGCCTAAGGACACCTGAGGCAATAAACAAGTCCTAACTAATCAGCTAGAAAGGAACACCCCCACCCCCACTTCATGCCAACCCTTTTGCTTACAGATATTTTACAGCCATAAATTCTGACCTGGTCCCAGCCAGATCCAGGAGTATGTGTAAAAAGAACAACTCTGTCCTCTAGCTGAACCCAGAACATTGAGACTCATATCAAGGAACAAAAATCACTGGAATTACATCATTGGTGTTACAGGGACCCATTTCAGAACTGAGGGATACATCAGCCACTTTCATGCTAGGCTATAACCCCACCCTCTACGAATAATACATGACACCTTTCTGAAAAGCTTTGAATACATACAATTCCCTACTTCCCTATAGGCTGTAAAACTTCTCCAACTGCTATGTTTGGGGAGACAGTGTTTTGAGAACTATCTCCCTGTTTCTCTCTTTCTTTCTTTTCTTTTCTTTTTTTTTTTTTTTTTGCCTCAAATAATAAAAGCTATGTTGAAAACTCTAATCTGTTTACCTCTGAGTTATTCTTAACCAGAGTATGAGCAGTGGACCCTTTTTGAGTCAACAAGAAATTTTGGAACACCAACAACACTGGGGTACAAAAATGAATAAGCAATAACCCTGCCCTCTGGAAATCTACCCAACACTCACCTGTCAGTATGTCATACTGTGGGGATTTGTGTATTGCTGTGAGGCTGGAAGCTATGCCACCAGTATTGCAAATAACAGCAGGGTCATGCATGATGGACAGGTTTCAGTGGAACTTCCAGACCAAGAGAGACAAAGGAAGAGACCATTACTTCCCTAAGAATTGGCCAGTGAAAACCTTATGAATATCAGTGAAACACTACCTAATATAGTGCTGAAAAACTTTATGAATAGTCCTGAAACATCGTCTGATATAATGCCAGAAGAAGAGACCCTCAGTTTGGAAGGCACTCAAAATATGACCGGGGAGGAGCTGCTTCCTCCGAGTAGAGTCAATGTGGATGGACTTCCATTTGCTGATATGGTATGACTCAAAATGAGAGGAAACAGCTGCAAATATCCATTAATAATCAGAACATGGAATGTAAAGTATGAATCTAGGAAAATTGTAAGTTCTCAAAAATGAAATGGAACACATAAAGATTGATATCCCAGGCATTAGTGAGCTAAAATGGACTGGTTTGGGCCATTTTGAATCAGACAACCATATGATCTACTATGCTGGGAATGACAAACTGAAGAGAAATGGCATGGCATTCACTGTCACAAACAATGTTTCAAGATCTATCCTAAAGCTCAGTGCTGTCAGTGAGAGGATAATATCCAAGGAAGATTAGTTAATACTACTATTATTCAAATTTACATACCAATGACCAAAGCCAAAGAAGAGGAAATTGAAGATTTTTACCAACTTCTGTAGTCTAAAATTGACCACACATGCAATCAAGATTTTTACTATAATAATCAAATTATTACTGATGACAGGTATGGAAAAGTTGGAAACAAAGAAGAATCACCAGTGGTTGGAAAATATGGCCTTGTGATAGAAAGAGTGCTGGAGATCACATGATAGAGTTTTGCAAGACCAATGACTTATTCATTGCAAGTACCTTTTTTCAACAACATATATTTATATATATGGCTATATACATGGACTTCACCCAATGGAGTACACAGGAATCAGATCAACTACATCTGTGGAAAGAGGCGATAGAGAAGCCCAATATTTTCAGCCAAAACAAGGTCAGGAGCTGATTGTGGAGCAGACCATCAATTGCTTATATACAAGCTCAAGTTGAAGCTGAAGGCAATTAAAACAAGTCCACAAGAGTCAAATTATGACTTTGATTACATCCCTCCTGATTTTAAAGACCATCTAAAGAACAGATTTGAGCATTGAACACCATTGACAGAAAACCAGAGGAATTGTGGAATGACATTAAGAACATCATCCATGAAGAAAGCAAAAGGTCATTAAAAAAACAGGAAAGGAAAAAAAAGACCAAATTGGATGTCAGAAGAAACTGAAACTTGCCCTTGAGTGGAGAGTG
Organism: Orycteropus afer afer; assembly: GCF_000298275.1. Classification (NCBI taxonomy): domain Eukaryota; kingdom Metazoa; phylum Chordata; class Mammalia; order Tubulidentata; family Orycteropodidae; genus Orycteropus; species Orycteropus afer. The sequence goes on from NW_006921887.1 coordinate 2,240,132, forward strand.
TTGTTGTTGTGTGCCATCAAGTTGGACCCAACTCATAGTGACCCCTCCTTTGGTTTCCCCCTCCTTTGGTTTCCGAGGCAGTATCACTACGGAAGTAGATTGCCCCATCTTCCTTCCAAGGAGTGGCTGGTGGGTTTGAGCTGCCAGCCTTCTGGTTAGCAGTCACGTGCCTTAGGCACTATGCTACCAGAGCTCCAGAGCTTCTGGTTAGCAGTCAAGTGCCTTAGGCACTACACTACCAGAGCTCTCCAGAGTGGAGAGTAGCTAAAGTAAATAGAAGAATGAACAACATAAAAGAGATGAACAGATGATTTCAGAGGGCAGCTCAAGAAGACAATTGTTATAATGAAATGTGCAAAGACCTGGAGTTAGAAAACCAAAAGGGAAGAACATGCTTGGAATTCTCAAGCTGAAAGAACTGAAGAAAAAATTCAAGTTTCAAGTTGCAATACTGAAAGATCTTATGTGCAAAGTATTGAATGATACAGGAAACATCAAAAGAAGATGGAAGGAGTGCACAAAGTCACTTTACCAAAAAGGATTGGTCAATGTTCATCCATTTCAAGAGGTGGCATATGATCAAGAACCAATGGTACTGAAGGAAGAAGTGGAAACTGCACTGAAGGAATTGGCAAGGATCAAGGCTCCAGGAACTGATGGAATACCCATTGAGATGTTTCAACAAATGGATGTTGCGCTAGATGCACTCACTCATCTATGCTAAGAAATTTGGAATATAACTACCTGGCCAGCTGACTGGAAGAGATCCATATTTGTATCCATTCCAGAGAAAGGTGATCCCGAAGAATGTGGAAATTATCGAACAATATTAATATCACATGCAAGTAAAATCTTGCTGAAGATAATTAAAAAATGTTTACAGCAGTATATTGACAGGGAACTGCTAGAAATTCAAGCTGAATTCAGAACAGAGTATGAAATGAGATAT
>NW_006921887.1:2242223-2244126 GCF_000298275.1 Orycteropus afer afer
CAATAAAACACAAGTAAACATCTTTCTGAAAGTAAAGAATACCAAAAATACGTTTACCTGTGTTTTGTTGTGTATGGAAATGCGTTTGACTGCATGGATCATAACAAATTATGGATAACAGTGGGAAGAATGGGAGTTCCAGACTTAATTGTATTTATGAGGAAACTGTACATGGACTAAGTGACTGCTGTTTGAAGAGAACAAGGGGATACTTAATGGTTTAGAATCAGGAAGGGTGTACATCAGTGTTGTGTCCTTTCACTACAACACCTTTCAATCTGTGTACTGAACAAATAATCCAAGAGGCTGGACTATATGAAGAGGAATGTGGCATCAGGATTGGAGGAAAACTCATCACCAACCTGCAATATGCAGATGGCACAACCTTGCTTGTTGAAGGTCAAGATAACTTGGTGCACTTACTGATGAAGATTAAAGACTACATCTGCAACATGGATTACACGGCAATATAAAGAAAACAAAAATCCTCACAACTGGGCCAATAAGAAACATCACGAAAAATGGAGAAAAGATTGACATTGTCAGAGATTTTATTTTACTTGTATCCACAATCAACAGCCATGGAAGCAGCATCAAGAAATCAGACATCTTACTGTACTTGGCAAATCTGCTGCAAATGTCATTGAAGAGTGAAGATGTCACTTTGAAGACTCAGGTGCACCTAACCCAAGCCATAGCATTTTCAATGACCTCATATGCATGTGAAAGCTGGGAAATGAATAAGGGAGACTAAAGAAGAGTTGATGCCTTTGAATTGTGGTGTTGGTGAAGAAAAGTGAAAATAAAGTGGACTGCTGGAAGAACAAACAAATCTGTCCTGTTAAAAGTGCAGCTGGAATGCTCCTCGGAAGCAAGAGTGGCCAGACTACCTCTCACCTACTTTGGTCATGTTGTCAGAAAGGGTCACTCCCTATAGAAGGATATCATGCTTGGTAAAGTGGAGGGTCAGCAAAAAGTACAAGACCTTCAATGACAGATTGACACAGTGGCTGCAACAATGTGCTTAAGCACAGCAAGGATTGTGAGGATGACGACTGACCAAGCAGTGTTTCATTCTATTGTACATAGGGTCACTATGAGTTAGAGCCAACTCGACGACACCTATCAACAACATTTTACCAAGAAGCATGCCCTTCTCCAGGGACAGGTCCCTCTTGATAACATGTCCAATGTAAGTGAGATGCAGTCACACCATCCTTACTTCTAAAGGAGCATTCTGGCTGTACTTCTTAAGAACAGATTTGTTTGTTCTTTTGAAAGCCTGTGCTGTATTCAAACCTCTTTACTAACATCATAACTGGAAGATGTAATTTCTTCTTCAGTCCTCTTTATTCATAGTCCAGCTTTCACATGCTTAGATATGATTGAAAATACCATGGTTGGGTCAGGTGCACTTTAGTCTTCAAGGTGACATGTTTGCTTTTTAACACCTTAAAGACATCTTTTGCACAGATTTGCACAACGTAATATATCATTTGAGTTCTTGACTGCTGCTTTAATAAGTGTTGATTGTTCATCCTAGCAAAATGAAATGCTTGCCTGAAGAAAATTAAAACAAGCCCACAGAGCAAACATACAACCTTGAGTATATATCACCTGAATTTAGAGACCATCTGAAGAATAGATTTGACACACTGAATGCTAAGGACAAAACACCAAATGAGTTCTGGGATGATATCAAGGACACCATACATGAAGAAAGTGAAAGGTCATTAAAAAGACAGGAAAGAAAAATAATCAAAAAGATGTCAGGGATTTCTGACAAGGTGGTGGGTTAGGCAGAGACACTGCACAGACCCTCTTCAACAAAGAAAAGGGAAACCAATTAACACAGACACAGAAGATAATCCTGGACCCCTGAGCCTTGAAGGGAAGGATATAG
>NW_006921887.1:2246216-2247738 GCF_000298275.1 Orycteropus afer afer
AAAAAAAAATCAAAACAAAATGAAGAAAGCCTAAGGTTCATGTGGGATACCATCAAAAGGAGTAACTTACATGTCATTGGAATTCCAGAACAGGAAGAGAGAAACAAAACCACTGAGAAAATTGTCCAAGATTTGATGGAGGAGAACTTCCCTGATGTGATGAAAGACAAGAATATATGCATTCTGGTTTCAGAATCCTGAAAGCAGCATGGGAAAAACAAAAAGTTATTACCTACAAAGGAAAGCCAGTAAGAATAAGCTCTGATTTCTCAGCAGAAACCATGCAAGCGAGAAGGCAATGGGATGGTATGTATAAAACCCTGAAAGAGAAAAATTTTCAACCAAGAATTATACATCTGGCAAAATTGTCCCTCAAATACGATGTGAAATTAGGAGATTTCCAGATAAGCAGAGACTAAGGGAATTTGTTAAAACCAGAAACCAGACCAACCTTACAAGAGATTGTAAAGGCATTCCTTTGAACAGAGAACCAAAAATAGCAAATAACAACCAGCCATTAATACACAAGATGACATAACCCAGAAACCACAGCTATGGATATGTCCAAAGTAAAATGAGCTTACAAGATTGTAAACAGGGAACCATAGACATCAATTGGCAAGTAAGGACAACTACAAACAAAAAGAGGGAAAAGACTGTGTATTTACAGAACTTCTAAATGGTGAGGAAGTTAATAGAGTTGCAAGATAGAATGGACTGTTGTAAACATGGGGAGAAAATTATAAATTATAGGGTAACCTCAAAGAAAAAGTATAATCTTCATATCACAATAGAAAAGAGGACAAGCACAAATATTCAGCATATACTACAACAACAGCAACAAAGGAAATGATAACAAAATTCATAAACATAATAAGTTCAGCACAGAAAATAATATGGAATGTGGATGAACTTGGAGGACATTATGCTGAGTGAAATAAGTCAATCACAAAAGGACAAATATTGTATTAGTCTGTTATTACAAAAGTTAAGGGAAGGTTTATCTACAGAAAGAAATTTTCTTTGTTGGTTACCAGGGGTGGGAGGGTAGAGGAAGGGAGTGCTATTAGATAGATAGAGATAAGTATTGATTTGGGTGAAGAGAAGGGCAATGTACCAAATGTGAGTGACCAATATGGCAGCATTGAGCATGAGAAAGACAGAGGGAGGTACATGGGAGGTACAGACAACAAATATGAACCCTTTTGCACATACATTGCTGAGTTGTCAGTGAGGGCAAGCATGGGTATATGGGTGGATAGATGGGTGGACAGGCTGAGCAATTAGGTATGTCTGTGTACTGGGGAGTGTATCCAGGAGCATCTATAGGGTTGGCAGACAATGGTCCCATGGGTTTGTGTGAATGATCGGAATTCCCAGGTGTATGGTGGAGCTAACAAGGGGCAAGGTTGTGGTCACTGCTTGGTCACAGACAGCTACCCAGAGGGACCAAGTAGTTGAGCCTGCAGGGTTGGGACCATAGTCACAGGGGACATTAATTGTATAGTATCAATTGGCATAA
>NW_006921887.1:2248247-2256615 GCF_000298275.1 Orycteropus afer afer
ATGGAGGGATGGACACTGGGAAGAGGTAACTATGGGGAGGAAGTGGGAGGGAAGCTGTTGCATTGTGGTAAACTGTGGTCAATGTCATGAGACAAAGTATATGTGAATTGCTGTATGAATTTGCTCTGTAAATCTTCACCCAAATCACAATAATAATAAAAAAAGGATGTCAGATAAGAGGAGATACTGAAACTTACTCTTGAATGCAGACTAGCTAAAACAAATGGAAGGAATGGTGAAGTAAAACAGCTGAAAAGAAAATTTCAAAGGAAGTCTCAAGATTTCAAAGTAAAGTATTGTAATGAAATATGCAAAGACTTGGAATTAGAAAGCCAAAGGGGAGGAACATGTTTGGCATTTCTCCAGCTGAAAGAACTGAATAAAAAACTTTAACCTCAATTTGCAATATTGAAGGATTCTATGGCTAAAATATTGAATGACATGTTGTTGTTGTTGTTGTTATGTGCCGTCGAGTCGGCCCTGACTCACAGCGACCCTCCTTGGGTTTCCGAGGCAGTATCACCATGGAAGTAGGATTGCCCAACCTTCCTTCCATAGGAATCATGAAAATTAGATGGAAAGAATAATCAGTCACTGGACCAAAAATAATTGATCTAGGTTCAACTACTACAAAATGTAGCACTTGATCAAGAACCAAAGGTATCAAATGAAGTAAAAGCTTCACCAAACATTTTCATGATAATCAAAGGCTGCAGGATTTGACAGAACATCAATTGAAATTCTTCAGCAAATGTATATAGTGCTGAAAGTACTTGTGTATGGAAGAAATTTGGAAGACAGCTACCTGGTCATCTGAATAGAAGAGATCCCTATTTATGCCCACTGCAAAGAAAGGTGATTCAACAAAATATGGAAATTATCAAACAATATCATTAATATCACACACAAGTAAAATTTTGCTGAAAATATTTCACAAACAGTTGCTGCAGTATATCCACAGAGAACTGCCAGAAATTCAACCCAGATTCAGAAGAGGACATAGAATGAGGAATATCATTGCTTATGTCAGGTGAATCTTGGCTGAAAGAGAATATCAGAAAGATGTTTACCTGTGCTTTATTGACTATTCAAAGGCATTTAACTCTGTGGATCATAACAAATTATGGAAAACGTGAAGAATGAGAATTCCAGAACACTTAATTGTGCTCACATAGAATTTGTACATAGACCAAGGTGGAGTCATTTGAACAGCATCCAAGGGAATGTTGTTGTTGAGTCGCTTCCAACTCATAGCAACCCCATGCACAGCAGAACAAAACACCGCCTGATCCCACACCAGCTCCATGATCCTTGCTATATTTGAGCCCGTTGTCACAGCCACCATGTCAATCCATCTCATCAAAGGCCTTTCCCTCTTTGTCAACTCCTTACCAATCATGATATCCTTCTCCAGGGAATGGTCCCCTCTGACAACATGACCAAAGTAGGTGAAACGAAGGCTGGCCATCCTTGCTTCCAAGGAGCATCTCAGCTGCACTTCCTCCAGGACAGATCTGTTAGTTGTTTTGGTAGTCCATGGTACCTTCAGCATTCTTCGCCAGCACCACAACTCAAAAGCATCAACTCTTCTTTGGTCTGCCTTATTCATTGTCCAGCTCTCACATGCATATGAGGCAACTGGAAATATCATGGGCCATGTCAGGTGCACCTTAGTCCTCAAGGAGACATCTTTGGTCCTCAACACTTGAAAGAGTTCCTTCGCAGCTGACCTACCCAGTGCTACACACTGTCTAATGTCCTGACTGCTGCTTCCATTGGCCTCGATTATAGAACCAGGCAATGTGAATTCTTTGACAACCTCAATCTTTTCTCCATTTATCACGATGCTGCTTATTGGTCCAGTTGTGAGGATTTTTGTCTTCTTTATATTGAGACATAATCCATACTTCAGACTGTGTTCCTCAATCTTCATCAGTAAGTGCCTCAAGTCATACTCACTTTCAGCAAGCAAAGTTGTATCATCAGCATATCTCAGGTTGTTAATGATTCTTCCTCCAATCCTGATGTCATGTTTTTCTTCATATAGTCCAGCTTCTTGGATTATTTGCTCAGCATATAGATTGAATAAGTATGGGGAAAGGATACAACCCTGACACACTCCCTTCCTGATTTTAAACCATGCAGTTTCCCCTTGTTCCGTTCGAATGACAGCTTCCTAGTCAAGCAAGGTACAGGTCCCTCATGAATCCAAGGGAATAGTGCATGGTTTCAAAAAAAAAAAAAAAAAAAAAAACAGGAAAAGTGTACATCATTATCTGTGTTAGTTAAAGTTATGTGTCAACTTGGCTGGGCCTGGTTTTGAATGGCTGATTGGGCAATCTACTTCCTTAGTGATACTGCCTTGGAAATCCAAGGAGGGGTCACTATGAATCGGATCTGACTCCATGGCAATGAGTTTGGTTTGGTTTTTGGTTGAGCAGCTGGATATAGTTATTCTCAATCATGAGACTGGTAATCAACTCCATGGTGGAATCTGCTGTGAGCAGCTGAGGCCTTAAGGATGTGGTCTGCTTCCAGTATCTAAGAAAAAGCTTTAAGAAAAGTCTCTAGCTTTTTAGCATGCTTGGATCCTGCATTTGGCTGTCTTCATTCAGCAGCCTGCCATGAACTAATGTCACTTTTTGGTACAGTGACATGTTGCCATGTGCCATTTTATTTGCCAACCTTGGGTTTGTCAGCCTCATCAGCCTGCAGCTTCATAAGTTAAGAGACACCTCCAGCTCCAGCAGGCCAAGAGCAAGAGGCAGAGCTGAAGCCCAAGGTCAAGGAGATTTCATTCAGACTTTTAACATCCTAAACTGTAAGAGAATAAATCCTTGTTTGTTAAAGTCATCCACTTGTGGTATTTCTGTTATGGTAGCACTGAACCAAAACAGTATCTTTCCACCACACTTATTCAATCTGTATGCTGAATAAATAACCCAAGAAACTGGACTATATGAAGAAGAACATGGCATCAGGATTGGAGGAAGACTCACTGATAATCTGCAATATGCAGAAGACAAAACCTTGCTTGTTGAAAGTGAAGAGTGTTTGATGAATATCAAAGACTATATAGCCTTCAGCATGGATTACAACTCAACATAAAGCAAAAAAAAAAAAAAAATCCTCCCAAGTAGACTAATAAGCCACATCATGATAAACAGAGAAAGACTGAAATTGTCAGGGATTTCATTTTACTTGGATCCATAATCAATGTTATGGAAACAGCAGTCAACAAACCAAATGACATAATGCATTGGGAAAATCTACAAAAACCTCTTTGAAGGGGTGAAAGCAAAGATGTCACTTTGAGGACTGAAGTGTGCCTGACACAAGTCAGGGTATTTTCATTTCTTCATAAGCGTGTGAAAGCTGAGCAAAGAACAAGAAAGAGCAAGAAAGAATTGAATTATGGTATTGACAAAAAATATTTGAAATACCATGTACTTCCAGAAAAATGAACAAATGTATCTTGGAAGAGTTACAGCCACGATGCTTCTTGGAAGTGAGGTTGGTGAGATTTTGTTGTACTTTGTACTTTGAACATGTTACCAGGAGGAACTAATTCCTATAAAAGAAAATCATGCTTGGTAAAGCTGACATTGAAAAAGAAGATGACTGTCAATGAGATGAATTGCCACTGTAGCTTCAATGATTGGCTCCAGCATAGCAAGATTGTAAGGATGAGGCAGGACCAGGAAGTGTTTTGTTGTTTTGTCTTTGGGTTTGCTTAAGTCAGATCTGACTCAGTGGCACCTAACAATAACATATAATATATGTGATGATAGTATTTAGTATATTATTTATTCCATGCATTTGTTGTTGTTGTTAGGTGCAGTTGAGTGTATTCCAACTCAGTGACTTCATGTGACAGAGTAGAATTCTGTATAAATTTTCTTCTCTATAACCTTTACAGATGCAGATTGCCATGTTTTTCCACCCAGAACCGCTAGGTGGGTTTGAACCACCAAACTTGTGGTTAACAGCCAAGCACTTAAGTGTTTCTTCAGCAGGATTCCTTTGTCATAATATCCAATGCCATTTTCAAGATTCAAAAATCCTTTGTCAATCAGTACATGTTTGACCAAAAGCACAAACGACAAAGCAAAAACATATTTGCTTTAGTTAGCAGAATGACAGAGATTTATTAAGAGGTACAAAAATAAATAAATAAAACACCACTTTCAGAACAGAGATCACCATTTACCCTTGGACTTCAAGTAGGGAGAGGTGAGACTGAATCAGGAAATTGAATTACAAAATAAATAATGGCAGACCCTGATCCTGTCATCATTGCTCACGGGACCCAATAAGACTTTGAAAGGAGTTCTCTGTGGAATTCTTATTAAATTTGGGAAAACAATATACAACTTGAATATCTGCACATAAAAATGTTGAGAGTGGTGGGTGGGTGGGTTAGGTGATGTCAGACAGCGCTGGGATCATAACCTTGCTCCCTGAACCTTTCTCCGTTAAATCCAATTGTATGTAGTCAGCCTTGACAATGACAATGTTATGACTGGAAGTTCCTACAGCTACTTATTTGGGGAGGTTTTCTTATAGAAGTGTCAAATTAAGTTTGTCAGTATTTTTTAAATATTTCTTTAGCAGCAGGAGAAGTTATATTGCATTCACATTAGACTATTACCATAGAGATCTTTAAATTAAAATCTTTTCTTTTTTCAAGTGAAAGCACAAGACCCAGAAAGGTGAAAGGACATACTGGAGCACCTCACCAATAAGCAGTAGAGTGGAAAATTGAAATGCTACATCCAGCTAGTTGTTTCACTCTTTCTTTTCTTTTTTCTTTTCACAAATATTCATTCAGCTCTTATACTGTGGAAAGAGACACTTTACAAATCCTGTAAGAATATAAGTTTGAAAATAAGGCTTCTGAAGGATCTTTTAATGCAGTGACATGTGTAAGTACACTACCCAGGAAGGGTAAGATGAGGTCACTTGTGGTGGCTCAAGTAACACACTGAGGAGGTTAAGAGAATGAGTAAAAGATCACTGAGCAGCGAGGATTCAGGGAAGTGAAGGTGTTTGAGAAAAGCCTTGAAACTTGGTAGACTTTTGAAAGACTAATTGAGGTGGGTGGGAAGATAAAAAGTGTAGAAATGTGAAATCTTTGTCCTTCCAGTTTGACCAAAGAATGGAATATTGAGAAATGAGACTAGAAAAAATATATTGGGGTTTTGTTGTAGATGGACTGGTAATGGACCGTGGAGTTTGTATTTCAGTTGGTAGACAACAAAGGGACCATGGAAGACTTCTTTGCAGGATTGAAATGATTCCAGAGGTGTTTTAGAAAGACTAGTGGATTGGAAAGGGGAGGCTGGGAGTTGGAAGACCAGACAGAATCTGTTGAAACTTCTAAGCAAAGATAGTGGAAGATTGAACCAAAGCATTGGTATTGAGAACTGAAATTGAAAGGAAAATAATGATTTAAAATTGTTGTGGAGATCAAAATCAATAAGATATGGCACCTAATTAGATAAATAGGTGGAGAAAAATGTGGGTTTAGATGTTAAAGGTGATTGCAAGAGAACAGTGATACCTAGGATGATTATAATGAAGAGTTTTGAATGTTCTGGGGAAATGCTACATGAAAAACATTGCTGAGCACAAAGAAGGTGGGTGAAGTATTAATGATTTGTACAGATTCAGTTTTCTCCAGTAAGACTCAACTGTTCTTAAAAGGGAAAGAAGAATGCAGAGTTTGGTGGTTTCCCAGAGTCAGGAATTTAGAGGAGAGTGAAAGAATCTAGAAGTCTAGATAGGGCATTAATGAAATAATTGACTTGGCATTCAGATTATCAAAAAACCCAAACTCAGTGCCATTGAGTTGATTCTGACTCATAGCTTCCCACATTGAGTTTCCAAGGTTGTAAATCTTTATAGAAAGAGATTGCCTCATCTTCCTCCCATTGAGCATCTGGTGAGTTTGAACCACCAACCTTCTGGTTAGCAGCCAAATGCCTTACTCAGCACACCAGCAGAGCCTCTTGGTATTCAGGTTAGAGAGGAATAGAAATGAAGTCAGAGAGGACAGAAGATAAGAATAATATAGTGGTGTCAGGGTTAGGGGGATATTAAGCTCAGTAGAAATAAGGGAATGAGAAAGATGGAAGGTAAAGAGGTAGGGATCTGTGAGGGGAGTTCCAGAGTTGGATTGGAGGTGGAGATGTGTTGAGTGATAAAGAGATAGAGTATGTGAGTGGGCAATGTTGACAGATACAGAGACTGGAATTGTAAAAGTCAAGGAACTGTGAGGTTGTCAATGGGGGATTGAAAAGAAAGTCCCAAGAAAAATATTCAAAGAAAATTCATGAAGATAAGTACAGAGGTTGAGTGAGTGTGTATGTGAGGAATAAAGGGAAGGAAATTGCTGTATGTCTATTGTTTTACATAAAAGCTGCTTCCTTAATTCTTTAAGAACTGGGTCAATTTGGAACTTATTTTATACAATCTGTTTATCTTCTCATGTCTTTGGAACATATCATATATAATGTCTTTTTCTTTGTTAATCCTGTTTCTGGGGAAACATCTACTATAATTTCTTCTTCCAACTTATATTTTTCTTAAATTAATCTTTGCTATGTCTACCAAGGTTAACCTAAATATCTCACACTTGGTGCCAAATTTCCAACACAAAATTTATTCTTTTTGCTAAAATGGCAAAGGTAGACTAAAAGAACCAGAAAGGGAGGCTTCAGGTAGGAAAGGGTGAAGGAGAAGGCAAGCAAAATGAACTTTCAACCATTGTGGATGCCATTATTTACACTTCTAGCATTTGAAAATTAAACACAAAGTTGAATGGGTTTGTTTGTTTGTTTCCTGGCCTCAAAATGGCCTTGGGGGGCAAAGATATGGAGTAAAGGCAGAATTTTATCTGGGCTAGGATGTAAATTAAGAGAAAAAAACAAAGACAGACCATATACTTTTCTTTAGCATTACAATTAGACTCAAACATTTTCTAAATGTCCATGTATGTGTGTTGTGACTACGTATACAAATAAGAACACTTTATGCCTCAAAATTACTTTTGAGATGGTCTCAGATCCTTCTCAGTTTCCCAGTTAGCAGTGGTGGGTGAGAGTCAAGGAAGTCTGGGTTCTTTGGGAGTGTGGTTGACTGTGCACTCTTGAAAGGAAGTTCAATTAGGCTAACGGACTATTACAATAGAAAACGTTCTTCATTTTGTGTGGCTTCTAAACTCCGTTGTTGTTAGTTGCCTTTGAGTAAGCTCCAACTCATAGCAACATGGACAGCAGAACGCAATGTTGCCAGTCCTGTGCTGTCTGCACAGTCAGTACTATTCTTGAGCCCATTGTTGTGGTCCTTGTGTATTTTCCTTGCCTTCCAACCTGGAGGGCTCATACTTCACATTATATTGGATATATTTTGCTTTAATCCATAGGATTTTTGTTGGCTAATTTTCAGAAGAAGATTGCCAGGCTATTCTTCTTTAGTCTGTTTTAGTCTGGAGGTTTCATTGGAACCCTGCTGGTATTGGAAATAATGGTGCTATAAATTACAGCAACACAGCAACACAAAACCACCACAATACGACAAACTGACAGATGGGTGGAGGTTCTAAGCTTTTGCTGTTGACAGGTGCCATCAAGTCAATTCTCACTCAAAGTAACCCCATGTAACAGAATACAGCTGTAGGGTTTCCTAGGCTGTAATCTTTGTGGAAGCATACCACCAGGTCTTCCTCCCATGAAGCCACTGGGTGTGTTTGAACAGCCAACCTATCCCATTTTAAATCTGTTGGAAGATTTTGTCATTAAGAGGGAATTAGGATGTTGGTTTGGTCCTGCTGTGCTCCAAGTTTTGTCCTAATTGAGCCAGAAAAGTAAAGTTTTTGCAAGTGATGCAAAAAGAATTCCTCCTGGATTGGAAAGCAGAGTCACTGGCAGAGCTAGCTGGGTGCAACTCTTATCCTCATGGGTTAGTCGTCAACTGGAGCAGAGAGGAAAGTTAATGGTAGACATCATGTCTAATGAAGGGAGCTTGTCAGGAAGAAAAAGTCTATATCTGGGCCTTGAAGCTTCTAGTTTCAGATTCATATTCTGGCTTTAACAACTGAAAGCTTAGCTTTGAATACAAATAAAGAACATCAGTTTTATTCTTTCTTTGTAATATTCTTCTGAAAAATTTTGAGTGGATGAGAGAGGGATGGAGGGAGGAACTAAGCAATAGCTTCTAAAACATATAATTGTGCTGTGTGTTAAAACCTCTTTGCCTAAATACTTTAAAAGATTATTTATTATTGTTATATATATATGTTGTTGTTGTTGTTATGTGCCGTCAAGTCAAACCTGACTCATAGCGACCCCTCCTTGGGTTTCCAAGG
>NW_006921887.1:2258053-2260098 GCF_000298275.1 Orycteropus afer afer
CGAGGAGTGGCTGGTGGGTTTGAACCGCCAGCCTTCTGGTTAGCAGTCAAGTGCCTTAGGCACTATGCTACCAGAGCTCCCATCCTTTCATATAAGTGTTATGAATTAGAGTGTGAGTTGTTTCATGCATGTCTGTCCTTGCTGCCTGAAATGAATATGAAGTCAGATCACCTCTCAGGTGTGTCTGCAGTCCTATATTTCTGTGTAGAGAACAACTCTTGTTTCTCCAACTCCAGTGTAGAATAAATCAACATGGTGGTTGCGCCAAGCCTCCAGTTAGGGAACTCTTTCTACAGGAGGCTGAAAACCCTCCCACCTCAAGGCACAGTGGTAATGGTATAAAGCCAATGGAGTTCATACCCACAATCATGAAGATGATACAGAACTGGGTAATGTTTTGTTCTGTTATACAGAAGTCACCAGGCATTGGAGCTGATTGATGGCCACCAATAACAACATTCCTAGTGGAGTCAAGAAGAATTGGATTCAAATTTCAGTTCAGTCAATCACTTATTCTCTATTTGCTTCAGTTTTCTTGTCTGTAGATATGGGGGAGATTTATAACTCCTAAAAGGACTGTTTTGAACTTTAAGTAAGATAGTAAGTGCTTCTCCTAGCATACCAGTTACCCTCCATTTGATTCTGACTCGTGAAAACCCCATGTGTGTTTCCAATGGCTACAACCTTTCAGAACTAGATTACCAGGCCTTTCCTCCAAGGCATCCCTAGGTGGACTTGAACTACCACACTTTTGGTTAACTGCAAGCTCGTTAACTGTTGGCACCACCCAGGGACTCCTCTCCTAAGTGCCCGATACATGTCAGTGAAATCAGCATATTGAACAAGCACAACTTGTGTATTCAAAGGACAGCCTTATTTTTGCATTCCCTGATGCCTTTAAACTTTATTTTGGGGGTGGTGGTAATGTTTCCTTGACTCAGATGATGATTCAGGCAGGCTCCTGCTCATCCCCAAGAAAACAGCCTTCGGAGTCTTTAGGTCAGACAGTCTGGAATCAGAAGATAGAATGCTCACAGTGGTATAATAATAAAAACTCTATGCTTTGCCCTTCACTCTTGAAGCCAGCCAGTGATGGTGTGGTCTGCTGGCCTTCCATTCACTGTCTTCTCCACTCACTAGTAACTGTTTCTTTGCTGTTGCCATGATGGAGCAGATACGGCTGTATCGAGGAAAGGGAGAAGGACAGAACAGTTCCTAATAGGCTGGGTAGCATCAAGTTCTTGGGACCTGACAGGTGGCTGAAGTATTTCCTCATGGGCACCTCTATGGAGTCTTTGATGGTTGCCTTTGAGGCTTGTCTCTCCTGTAGCTCCCTGGAACCCGAACAGAACGATTTCTGTTCTGACCAAGCCTTGAGGGGTCAGTCCCTGCAGCAGGTGGTAAACTCTTCCTCACAGGTCCTGGGCTCAGGGCCACATTGGACTGTATGACAGGCGGCCAAGAAAGACCACCTCCCCAGGAGACACTCTTATCCACCCCTGTGGAAGAGGGAGGGAAGAAAATTCAGGGAACAGTTTTCTTTGAAAATTTTCTTAAAAAAATTCTCTTCTCTGTATTCTGATTCCTTTTGTGCCTCAGATTCCCAGAGCCATTCCTTCCTTTATAAATGTGCAGGTGTGTGTGCATGTGCACAAGTTTGTGTGTGATGGTAGAAGAGTTGGTTTCAGATCCACTTCGTTATCCTGATATTTATCATATTGACACCTCAGTTTAAATTGAGGCAGGAATTTTCTCCCCTTCCCACATAAACACATTGACCATCATAAGGAAAACTAATTGATGGCAAAGATGTAGCAGTATCAGACCTTAGCAATGATTAAAAGTCACTTTGTAGGTTACCGGGATGGGGAGGGGGAGGGATTACTTTTGGTCTAGTTGGGGCCTACATGCTGATGTGGGTAGGGGGAGGGATATACAGAAAGGATCTGTGACCACCATGATAACATTAGGAAATGGGAGGACACCAAATTATACACATAAGAGATAGACGACAGATGCTAATACCAACCAATGTGTCCAAACTA
>NW_006921887.1:2261258-2263017 GCF_000298275.1 Orycteropus afer afer
AACCTTCCTTCCGAGGAGTGGCTGATGGGTTTGAACCGCCAGCCATCTGGTTAGCAGGCAAGTGTCTTAGCCACTATGCTACCAGAGCTCCTGCAGGATAAATAGGAGTGCATAAATATGAGGGGCACAGGGGGAGGGTTACAGTGTAGGGAGGGGAGTAGACTGGGTTAGGGTTGGACGTGGTAAATGGGGAGTGAAACTAAATGTATACATAATGTTGAATGTAAAACAAGCTCTTAAAATAAAAAATAAATAAATAAATACAAACACAAATAAAAGTGGTATCCCTGGTGACTCACTTCCATTGATTGGCTCTCAGCACAACTGTAGAAAGACTTATAGGCAGAACTCCTACCCCAGGGAGATGCACCCATGTACTCTAGGGAGACGCACCCCTGAGATCAATCAGCCACGAGATATCAGAGGGTCAGCACTCACATAAAGAGAAAGCTGCACAGACTGGAATGTATAGATAAGAAGGACACAGGGAGGAGTGGGGAAGAGAGCTTTTAATGGTTGGGGATGGAATTGGGGCTGTGAAATCAAATATGCAAGAACTGTTGAATGTAAAACAAATCTGCTTTGTGAATTTGCACCCAAAGCACATGCACACACAAAAGTGGTGTCCCTGGTGTAGATAAAGCACATGTTAGAGCAGCTGGAAAGAAACTGGTATCAAATTGGTAAGGAAGAAGTGAAACTATTCCTATTTACTGATGATATGATCCTATACCAAGAGAACCCAAGAGACTCAGTAAAAAAAATTACTGGAACTAATTGAGAGATTTAGCATAGTGGCAGGATACAAGATCAACATACAAAAATCGGTTGGATTCCTCTACACCAGCAAAGAGATTGCTGAACAAGAAATAAGGAAATCAATATCGTTTACAATGGCTGACAAAAAAATTAAATACTTGGGAATAAATCTTACCAGGGAACACAAAAGACCTGTTCACAGAAAACTATAAAAGACTACTTCAAGAAACCATAAGAGATCTACATAAATGGAAGAACATACCACGCTCGTGATTGAACATTGTGAAAATGTCAGCTCTACCCAAAGCAATCTATACATGCAATGCAATCCCAGTCTAGATCCCATCAACAGTCTTTAAGCATATGGAAAAAACAATCACTAACTTTATATGGAAAGGAAAGAGACCCTGGGTAAACAAAGAACTATTGAAAAAGAAGAACAAAGTAGGAGGTCTCACATTCCCAAATCTCAAAACATACTATACAGCCACAGTACTCAAAACTGCCTGTTATTGATACAATGACAGACACATAAACTAATGGAATAGAATTGAGAACCCAGAAATAGATCCATTGACCTATGGTCAGCTGATCTTTGACAAAGGGCCAAAATCTGTTAAATAGGGAAGAGAATGTCTGTTTAATAAATGGTGCTGGCAAACCTGGATATCTATTTGCAGAAAATGAAACAAGATCTGTACCTCACATCATACACAAAAACTAACTCCAGATGGATCAAAGACTTAAATGGGAAACCTAAAACTATGAAGTTCCTCAAGGAAAAACTAGGGGCATATTTAGGACCCTAATATACGGTATAAATAGACCATCAAGCACAACCCAAAATGCACAAACAGGAGAAAGTAAACTAGATGAATGGGACCTTCTAAAAATTAAATTTTTATATGCTTCCAAAGACTTCTCCAAAAGAGTCAAAAGAGAACCTACAGACTGGGAAAAAAATATTTGGCAATGACATATCTGACAAGGGACTTATCTC
>NW_006921887.1:2273945-2275465 GCF_000298275.1 Orycteropus afer afer
GAAGTGAGAGCCAGGAGAAAAACAGATATATGCACACCCATGTTCATAGCAGCACTATTTACAATAGCCAAAAGATGGAAACAACCTACGTGTCCATCAACTGAGGAATGGATAACCAAACTGTGGTACATACACACAATGGAATACTATGCAACCTTAAAGAATAACATAGAATCTGCAAAGCACCACATAATGTGGATGAACTTGGAGGACATTTTGCTGAGTGAAATAAGTCAATAACAGAAGGACAAATATTGTATTAGTCTGTTATTGTAAAAAGTCAAGGAAAGGTTTATATATGAAAGGAAATTTTCTTTGTTCTTTACAGGAAGGGAGGGGAGGGAAAACTGTTAGATAGGTAAAGATAAGTATTGATTTGTGTGAAGAGAAGGGCAATGGAGCAAATGTGAGTGATCAATATGGTGGCATTGAAGAAGAAGAAGACAGAGAGGTGCATGGGAGATTCAGACAACACAGATAAACCCTTTTGCACATACAGTACTGCATTGTCAGTGAAGGCAAACATTGATATATGGGCAGATAGATGGGTGGACAGGCTGAACTATTAAGTATGTCTATGCAGGGGTGAGTGTGCCCAAGACCATAGATAGGGTTGGTAGACAATGTTTTTACAAGTGTATTTGTATGTTCTATAAGAATTCCCAGGTATATAGTAGAGCTGACAAGGGACAAGGTTGTAGTCACTTCTTGGGCACAGCCAGCTACCCAGAGGGAGCAAGTAGTTAGACCTGTGGGCTTGGGATCATAGTCACAGGGAACATCAAGCTCAGTTGCCATAATATACTACACAAAACATCGTTCTATCTCCTACTTTGATGAGTAGCAATGGGATCTTAAAAGCTTGCAAGCAGCCATCTAGATGGAATGATGGATCTCTCCTCATCCAGAGCAAAGAAGAATGAAGAAAACAAAAGATTCATGGAAACAGTTAGTCCAAGTGACTGGTACACCATGTGATCCTCAGCCTATACAACTGTGAGACCAGAAGGACTAGATGGTGCCCAGCTACCACTGTCAACCACTCGGAGGGGGCTCATGTAGAAGATCCTGCATAGAGTGGGAGAACAATGTGGAACAAAACTCAAAATCATTAAATTAAAAAAAAAAAAAGTGAGGGGATCAGGTTTGCTGGTCTGATAGAGCCTGATGGAACCACTGAGACCATGGCCCCTAGTTGCCTTTCAGGTCTGGAAGTGAACCCGCTCCTGTGGCTTCCAGCCAAACAAAACAGGCATATGAGGTGAACATTTACATTATCTACCTGAGGCAGATACACTCATTGGAGAGAACAATCATGGGAGAACAGAAGGGCTGTGTATGCACAGGGAGACAGCTCAGGGGGTAGGAGTGGGTGGGAGGGAAGGACACAGGGAAGAGGTAACTATGGAGAGGAAGTGGGAGGGTAGCTGTTACATTGGGGAAAATTGTAGTCAAGATAATGAGGCAAAGTGTATGTGAGCTGCTGTATGGAAAGTGAATTTGCTGTGTAAACTTTCACC
>NW_006921887.1:2275590-2277970 GCF_000298275.1 Orycteropus afer afer
GGTGATGAGGAAAAATAAAAGAGAGCTTGCCTGTATTTTCTTTAATTAATTTATTTTTTATTTTGAATTTCACAAAAGTGTGGGGAGCAGTGCAGTTTAAAGCATCTAATATTCTTGACCAGGTGTGAGTGTCTGAGAAGGTTCTAGAATTCAGTGACAAATCCTGGGGAAGGTTCCATTTTTATAGGGGCTTGGTTCAGACTGGGAGCTAGGGTGGCATAGTGCCTAAGACATTTGACTCCTAACCAGAAGGGTGGTGGCTCAAACCCACCAGCCACTCCTTGGAAGGAAGACTGGGCAATCTACTTCTGTAGAGATACCACTTGGAAACCCAAGAAGGGGTCATTATGAGCTGGAATCAATTCGACGGCAGTGAAGGTTTTTTTTTTTTTGAGTTTTTTATTCAGACTGGCCACACCTTACTCAGCCCAATATCAGTACTCATGGTGTGTTTACACCTTGATTGTGTATAGTGCCTAAGGCATTTGACTGCTAACCATAAGACTGGTGCTTCAGACCTACCAGCCACTCGACAGAAGGAAGACTGGGCAATCTCCTTCTGTAAAGAATTACCTCCCTGGAAACTCAAAGGTGGTCGCTATGAGTTGGAATCAACTCGATGGCAGTGAGTTTGGTTTTTTGGTTTGCCTCTGTTGGACAATGTCTATTGTGGAGCTCAAGGGCCCAGAAGAGCCCTGGGCCATGCACCAATCCCTGATCCTGGACAATCCTCTAAGTTTTTAAAGTCAGCACCACACTCCATAGAACCTGCCTCATCTACCTGAGGCATGGAATGTCATTTGGTGCAACCAACAAATGGTGCTCTTTCCCCTGTTTTGATCCAACTGCATACTAGCTCATGATCTTGGGCACATTTAACTTCTCTAAGCCTCAGTTTCCTTCTCTGTAAAATGGCAAGAGTATAAAGAGTACCAACCACAGGTGGCTTGTGTCTGGACTAAGTAAGATGAGACATGCCAAGCAGTTAGGTCTATGTCTGACACATAATACGCACTTGAGGGGGGAGGGGGGGGAGAAGCATTAATTGTTATTACATTACTAGTGGGAAGCTTATTTTAAAAAGGCAGATTCCCTGGCCCTCACCTCAGGGTCCTGATTCCAGAAGCTGTATTTTTCACAACATTCTCCAAAGACTCACTTAGTGAATTGATTTGGCAACGCTGTGTCTATCTCCTTTTTCTACTCATGAGATTGTCTTTATAGTTTGTTCTGGTTACCTAGTGCCACTCTGACAAGACTATACCACAAATGGGATGGCCATAACAAACAGGAGTTTATTCTTACAATTTGGAGGCTTTAAGTCCAAGTTCAAAGTGTCAGGCTCTAGGGGCTAGGTGAAAGCCCCTCAACCTTGGGGCCCAGCTCTGCCTCCTGCTCCCAGCCCACTGGAGCTAGAGACATTTCTTCACTCAAACAGCTATTGGCTGCTGAGGCAGAGAAGCTCCAAGCTTGACAAATAAAAAGGCACAGTCCCGATGTTACCAATCCTCATGGCAGGCCATTAACTTAAGCCCACTGTAAGTCTCAAGGTCAGCAGAGCATAGCAGGATGCTGAGCAATGACACGGCTACATGCAGGGTCCAAGTGTGCCATAGGCTAGAGACCATTCCCAAGGCTTCTCCTTATATACAGGAAGTAGACCACATACCCAAAGGCAGCTACTCATCTGCTCCCAGTAGATTCCACCGTGGAGTTGATTACCAGGTTCATCATGGGGAATACTACATCCAGCTGCCCAGCCACTCAACCAGGCCTAGCCAAGTTGACACACAAACATAACCATCACATAGTCCATAACTAGTATGGAATCTTGTTTAGATATTCAGACCAGTCCTGCCTAATGCTTATGAGCCAGGACTCTAGAGTGAGAATGTATGTTTTGCCATGTACTAATTGTGTGTACTTGGATCCATAATCAACATTCATAAAAACAGCAGTCAAGAAATTGACTGATCCCAGTCAGTTGCAGGAATACAGGTGAAGAGAGGCACTCAGGCATGCCCAAAGCAGCAGGGTGGGAGAGCGGGAGAAAGGGGATTAAAGGCCTAGGAATCTGGACAGAGGAGGAGTCAGCTGCAGGGACCCAGGTAAAGGTGGTATGAGAGATTTCCAACAGGGAGGCAAACTTGTCTGTTGGTTTGTCCTACCGTGGTGACGTATTGATGTGAGTTTTGAGGCTGAGCCACGGGTGTTTCTAAACCAGTGGGATGCACATGGTGCACAGGTATCATCCCAGCTTATAGACTGAGACAGACTAGGAAGAAAGAAGAGGCCAACCACTTCTCAAATAATTGGCCAGGGAAAACCTTATGAATAGCAAAGAAACACTGTTTGATACATTACCGTGCAACTTTATGAA
>NW_006921887.1:2281951-2285977 GCF_000298275.1 Orycteropus afer afer
ATGATGGGCTCAAGTATAGCAGGGATCATGGAGCTGGAGCGGGATTGAGCAGTGTTTCGTTCTGCTGTGCATGGGGTCACTATGAGTTGGAAATGACTCTATGGCACCTAACAACCAACAACACAACAATTGCACTGGGCAAATCTCTTGCAAAAGATCTCTTTGAAGTATTAAAGAGCAAAGATGTCACTTTGAAGACTACGGTGTGTCTGGCTCAAACCATGGTATTTTCAAGCACCTCATATATGTGTGAAAGCTGGACAATGAATAGGGAAGACTGAAGAAGAGTTGATGTCTTTGGGTTGTGGTGTAGGTGAAGAATACTGAAAATACCATGGACTGCCAGAAGAACGAACAAATCTGTCCTGGAAGAAGTGCAGCTGGAATGCTCCTTGGAAGTAGGAATGGCCAGATTTTGTCTTATCCACTTTGGTCATTTTGTCAGAAGTGGCTGTTCTCTGGAGAAGGATATTATGCTTGGAAAACGGTCAGCAAAAAAAGGGAAGACTGTCAATGAAATGGATTGCCACAGTGACTGCAACGATGAGCTCAACCATAGCAAGGATTTTGAGGATGGCATGACTGGGCAGTGAGTGTTTCTTTTTGTTGTACATAGGGTCGCTATGAGTCAGAGCCCTTAACAATAACAATAGTGTGTACACGAGGTGGTTGCATACCTCCCTGCACCATTTTTCTCATCTGTAAAATGAAGATAAAGCAAGGATTGCTTTGTTGTGAGGATGAAATGAGTTAATATATACAAAGAGCTTAAGGCAACACTTTGTACAGAGTAAGTACTCAATAAATGTGAATGACTGCTAGGACTACTTATTTGGGGTCTTAGGGACTACTACGAACTATTAACAAAATTTTGAATTCTTTAGAACTTATGTTTTTTAGCTAGTTAATTCTTCAGTAACATATAAGCCACAACTCTAAACAGGAGCAGTCTAAAATTTCTGAATTTTAATAATAATTAAATATGTAATTGAGGATTATATAACAGTAATTATAAAGCAATTAAAACATATGAAACAAAGTAAAGTAGTTTAATAGTGCTTTTTTTCCCCCTCTTTAAATTTTTAGAACCAATTAGTTCTTTAAAAATTTTAAATGCCACTTTTTGGGTTAATTTTCACTGATGATACAATTTAAAGCATCTTTTCTTTTGACTTTTTTTTTTTAAATTTGAAGGTGAAGCAATGTTTTTCTTAACATTCTGAAGTTATACTTTCTCACAAAAGGATGTTAAGATCTTCAAACTTTTCTTTAAGACAAAATTAAGTAGGACTAAAAAACTTAAAATACCTTGCTTTTCTAGATCTTTGTGCTGCACAATCCATAAAATTCCAATAGACCCCAGAATGAGTCAAATTAAATTTATGGTTAAGTTTAATGCCTGTGCTTTGAATCCACAGCCTGAGTTTAAAGCGCCATTAAAAATTGTGTGTATATTTATTCAAAACATGTTTGGACCTAGCCTTGATGATTTCTTAGGGTAAATGATTAGAAGCAGAATTGCCAGATCCCAAGGTATGCCCTTATTATGGTTTTGTTGCCTATAATCAAGTTGCGTTCTCAAAAATCTGTGCCAATTCATACTCCCACCAGCAATATATGAGAGCGCTCATTTTCCACACACTCTTGCCAACGTGTGTGAATGTCATTTGCAAATTTAATGAGTTAAACTGGTATCTTATTGTTTAAATATAGAATTTTATGCATTTTACCAGTAGGATTGAACATTTTAAGTTTATTTATTGGCCATTTATATTTCTTACCTTATGGCTTATATGTTCATGACTTTGTGTTTTTGGTTTATCCCCCTTTTCTTATTTTTTACAAAGTTCTTTATATATTAAAGCTTCAAATCCTCTCAACTATAATGTGAATGTTTTCCAGTGTGTCATTATCTTCTTATGTGTTGCATTTTTGATGCATAGAAATTTAAAAACTCTTTTGTATCTTAAATCTTTACTTTATAATTTTATTTGTTCCTCTGGAGATTCAAACCAGCAGCCACTCCTCAGAAGAAAGATTGGGCAATTTACTTCCATAGTGATACTGCCTTGGAAACCCAAGGAGGGGTCACTATGAGTCAGATCTGACTTGACAGTAATGGGTTATGATAGGGCTTATCTACCTCAATTTTGCATTAATATAATTTTTTGAATGTATAATTCTTATTCTTTTACTTGTTTTTATCTTTAAACTCCTCTGCTTGTACACTGGGTCCCAAAGTAAAGGCAGACACACACACACACACATACACACACAAATAAATAGTGTTTAAAGCATTTGACTGCTAACCAGAGGTTGGGGGTTCAAACCCACAAGCCACGCCTCGGAAGGAAGGTTGTGCAATCTACTTTAATAGTGATTCTGCCTCAGAAACCCAAGAAGAGGTCGCTGTGAGTCAGATCCAACTTGATGGCAGTGAGTTAAGTTAGTTAGTTAGTTACTTTGCTTTTTCCAAATAGTTGACAGTTTATCTCAGTACCATACATGAATCACACCAAGAATACTTCTCCTCCCCCCACCTTTAATTATTTATTTTTAGGTTTAACAGGTTTTCTTTTTTTAATTGTGCTTTGGGTGCAAATTTACAAAGCAATTTATTTGTTTTACATTCAACAGTCCGTGCACATTTGATTTCAAACCCCAAATACCATCCCCAACCATAACAAACTCTCCTCCCCTCTCCTCCTGTGACAAACCCCTCCCTGTGCCCTTCTCATCTATGCACTCTTGTCTGTCCAGCTTTCCCTCTATGTGCATGCTGCCCATCTGGTGTCTCATGGCTGACTGATCTAAGGGGTGCATCTCCCTAGAGTAGGTAGATGCATTGCCTTGGTATAGGTGTTCTGCATGTAGGTCTTTCTATTATTGTGCTGAAAGCTGTCCCATGGAAGTGAGTCCATTTCTAGGCCCAAAGGGTAACCTGTGGCCATAGTCTCAGGGGTCCTACCAGACTCTATCCAACCAGTAATTCTGGTCATTTTTGTGTTTTTGAATTTTGTTCCACATTTTTCCCCCCACTCTATCCAGGATCTCCAGTTTTGATCCCTTTCTGAGTGGTTGGCACTGTTAGCTGGACACCATCTAGTTCTTCTGATCTCGAGGTAAAGAAGGCTGGGTCCTCATGGTCCATCTTATCCTTGGACTAATTGTTTCTAGATGCCTTTTGTTCTCTTCACTCTCCTTTGTTTCAGATGAGAGGAGAGCAATAGTTGCATCTTAGATGGCTACTCAAAAGCTTTTAAGACCCCAGTTGCTACTCACAAAAGTAGGTTGTAGAACAAGATTTTTATGTACTCCGTTGTGCTAATTGACCATGATGTCCCCTGAGACTATGGTCTAAGTCCACAAGCCCAGTGACTCTCTCTCTCAAGGTGTTTGATTGTCTCTGGGAAGTTATCCAACTCTGTCTTCTGTTGCTTCTGTAATATATGTGGTTAATTTTGTAGCATAAGTGCATATGTAAGATTATCTTTAGCCAAATCCATCCTTGGTCTAGGGTATATTCCTGTTTGCCTACCCCACCTGATCTTCTCACCTGTCTATGCATTTATCTGTAGCCTGGCTTTGGTGCCAGTGATAATGCAGGATTCTGCGTGTACTAGTATTTGCCTCTATTGTTGATATCTTATGTGCATGTTTCAGTGTCCTACCTTTCCCCAGTGTCATCATGCTGGTCACAGACTCTTTCCATACCATCCCTCCCTCACCCAAATCAACATGTCACCTTCAAATAGTCCAAAATTTTCCCCCTGTTTCTCATCCATCCCCAGTAATCAACAAAGTGAACTTCCTTCCCTCAGTAAACCTTTCCTTGACTTTTTACAGTAATGGGCTCATGCAATATTTGTCCTTCTGTGATTGACTTTTTTCACTCAGCATGTTGTTGTTGTTGTTAAGTGCCGTCGAGTCGTTTCCGACTCATAGCAACCCCATGCACAGCAGAATGAAACACTGCCCAATCCCGCGCCAGCCCCACAATCCCTGCTATACTTGAGCCCATCATCG
>NW_006921887.1:2293402-2331523 GCF_000298275.1 Orycteropus afer afer
CTCTATGTTGCCTTTTTTTGGTATTTTCACACAAATTCTTCTGCTAATTGGGGTTTAGTCCATTTCTGTATCCTTCCCTTCAAGGCTCAGGGGTCCACGATTATCTTCTGTGTCTGTGTTAATTGGTTTCCCTTTTCTTTGTTGAAGAGGGTCTGTGCAACCCTTCTGCCTAGTCTGCCATCTTGCTGGAACCTCCCTCTTCAACACTTTGAAGAGATCTTTTACAGCAGATTTGCCCAGTACAATAGAACATCTGATTTCTTGACTGCTGCTTACTTGTAGATCCAAGTAAAATGAAATCTCTGACAACTTCAATCTTTTCCCCATTTATAATAATGTGGCTTACTAGTCTATTTGTAAGTATTTTTGTTTTCTTTATGTTGAGATGTAATCCATACTGAAGACTGTAGTCTTTGATCTTTGTCAGTAAGTACTTCAAGTTTTCTTTGCTTTCAGCAAGCAAGGTTGTGTCATTTGCATATCACAGGTAGTTAATGAGTCTTCTTCCAGTCATGACACCATGTTCTTCTTCATATAGTCCAGTTTCTCAGATTATTTACTCAGTTTATAGATTGGGTAAGTACGGTGAAAGGATACATCCCTGATGCACTCCCTTCTTGATTTTAAACCATGTAGTATCCCATTATCCTGTCCAAATGACAGCCTTTTGATCCTTGTACAGGTTCTTCATGGGCACTATTGAGTGTTATGGAATTCCTATTCTTCACATTGTTATCCATAATTTGTTATGATCTGCACAGTCAAATGCCTTGCATAGTCAATTAAACTCAATTAAATATCTTTCTGGTATTCTTTGCTTTTAGCCAAGATCGATCTGATATCAGCAATTATATCTTTAATTCTATGACCTTTTCTGAATCCAGAGTGAATTTCTGGCAGTTCTCTGTCAACTTACTGCTGCAACTGCTTTTGAATTATCTTCAGCAAAATTTTACTTGTGATACCGATGATATTGTTTGATAATTTCCATATACTATTTGATCACCTTTCTTTGGAATGGGCACAAGTATGTATCTTTTCCAGTAAGTTGGCCAAGTAGTTGTCTTCTGAATTTCTTGGCATAAATGAGTGAGCACCTCCAGTGTTGCATCAGTTTGTTGAAATATCTCAGTGAATAGTCTATCAATTCATTCAGCCTTGTTTTTTTGCAATGCAGTATGTGTAGCTTGGACTTCTTCATTCAATACCATTGTTCTTGATCATATGCTACCTCCTGAAATGATTGAAGTTCGACAAATTCTTTTTGGTACAATGATTGTGTATTGCTTCCATATTCTTTTGATGATTTCTGCACCATTCAATTTTTTGCCCTTAGGATCTCTCAATATAGTATATGATATATAGTATACAATAGGAGCTAAAAAATGTCTGGAATGAATATAA
Organism: Orycteropus afer afer; assembly: GCF_000298275.1. Taxonomy (NCBI): domain Eukaryota; kingdom Metazoa; phylum Chordata; class Mammalia; order Tubulidentata; family Orycteropodidae; genus Orycteropus; species Orycteropus afer. Next base: position 2,294,807 of record NW_006921887.1, read on the forward strand.
AAATATTCCATCTAACTCTTTCTTAACAAATAACCTAGTTTATTCCAACTCATAGAGATCCCATGTGTGTTAGGGTATGCTCCATAGGGTCTTCAATGGCTGTTTTTTGGAATTAGAACACCAGGGCTTTCTTCCAAGGTGCCTCTGTGTGTATTCAAATTTATACCATTTTAGTTAGCAGCTGAGTGCTTTAACCATTTGTACTACCCTAGAACTCCCCTTCTTATTTACGAATTTATTGGTGTATAATCCACCATTTCTTTATGCTGGGAATGAAACATTGGCTGAACTAGTCAAGTATACTGCAAAAGACCATGAGAAAGGACTGTAAGCTCCTTACACTTAGCCTCTGTGTAACAGAAACAAGATCATGAATACTGTAGATTCATTTCTTAGTGTGACAAGAGCTACCAGTTATTCAATGCACCACTACCTATAACAGATGTTATGAAGAATGGCAGACTATTTTAACAGGTATAGCAGACACTGCAGGAGCTCTGGTAGCATAGTGCCTAAGGCACTTGACTGCTAACCAGAAGGCTGGCGGTTCAAACCCACTAGCCACTCCTTGGAAGGAAGGTTGGGCAATCTACTTCCATAGTGATACTGCCTCGGAAACCCAAGGACGGGTTGTTATGAGTTAGATCTGACTCGATGGCAGTAGATTTATTGGTAAGCAACATATTCAGGAAAGTTGACCCCAGATAAAAATTCATGAATCATCTCATCATATATAATGGTAATCTCCAACCTTTTCTGATCAATAATTGTTTCAGATGTAGACATGTAACTCAGTTCTGGCTAATAGGACATGAAAGAATGCTAACTGTGGGCTTCTGAGAAATATTTACTTTCTCATAGAAAAAGAAAGATGTGGAAGGGTAGTTTCCTCCTCTTCCACTCCTTCCTCCAACACACACACACACACACACACACACGCTCCCTTTCACTGGCCATTGTCATATGAAGATGTGATACTTGAGTCTGTGGAAACCATCTTAACCATATGAGAGACAGGTATGAGCCCTAACAAAGTTTCTAAAATAGTCAACTCTCTAGGCTTCTTATGATTAACTTATTGCTTAACCACATTTTCAGTTTTTGTTTTTGTAGTTTGCTGTTTGTTTTTTATCACATCTAACATTGTTCTCTTGGTTGAGCTACTCAACCTTTCTGGGCTTTAGTTTCTGTGAAATATCGTGAGGAGTTGATGGTTGTCATGATCCTATCCAGGTTTAAAATTCTACATTTCCATCTGATGGCTGGATGCTCTTTGGAGGTTCTCTCTCTCCTTTTCTAAGAGAAAGTACTTTAAAATCCTGGAATAAAGAGAATGATAACTGACACAATGCCTAAAGTATTTGACTGCTAACCAGAAGGCTGACAGTTCAAACCCACCAGCCTTTCCTCAGAAGGAAGGATGGTGATACTGCTTTGGAAACCCAAGGAGGGGACACTATGAGTCAGATCTGACTCAACGGCACTGGGGTTTTTGTATAAAACTAAAACTCACATTTATATAGTAAATTTTATATACATTGTCTCAGGTGATCTTAGTAATAATTAAGAATAACTGAGAAGTAGATATACCCATTTGCAAATAAGACAATTGAGACTATGTGAGGTTAATGATATACCCAACATCTCTCTGGTAAATTGGCTGAGCTAAGAGTTACCCCTAGTTTCTCTGGCCCTGATCCCATTCTACCTTTCCCTGTGCCTCACAGTCACAGGCACCGTTATCTTTGGTTGGTTTATAGCTGCAGACAAACCTCCAATGTGATTAATTTCTTCTTTTTGTCCAGATGATCGCTGTTCACACTGAGCATAATTCCATGAGCAGCTGAAGTTGAAAAGGAATTTTACCACCCACCAATGGATTTTTTTATTTTTTATTTTTTTTATGAACTTACAGGTCAGGCTCTGATGTTTATATGAAAGGAGAGAAAACACACCTGTTTTTCTGGGAATATACCTTGAGGAATGGAGAATATATGACTTATTTTGGGTAGGATATTTATAATCTACTAATCTATAAACTAAATGATGAATGACTGCATATTGGAGGTCTGCAGCCCTGTCAGAATGCACTCTACATCCTGGTCATGCAGAGTTCCAGCATTGCCTGGAAGAGGAGAGAAGTTGGATATAACAGGTGGAAACAGTCTCTGCTCTCATTGCAACCCATGGCTTATGGGTACCTGCAGTGGAGGCTTGGGGATATGTATCTGCTGTCTCCATCTCCAAGGCCTGTAGTCTTTACAGCTGAGAGGAAGGTTGACATTATCTAGCCTGCCCATTCTTTTAATGGGTGAAGAAATTATCTTTATGGTTAGTTATATTCTGAACATCTAGCTCAGAGCTTGGCCTGTAACAGACACCCAATAAATATTTTCTGTATGCTATCATTGATTAATGAAGTTGAGGCCTAAAGAAGTAAAGTGACTTGCTCAGAACAAAATAACTAATAAATGACAGAGCCCAGACTTCTGGTCTCCTCAGTCTCATCTGATAGATTTTACTCCAGTGGAACTAGAAATCTGGACATTGTTTAGAGGTCAGAAATATCACTACACATAGGGAAATCATTTTTAAAATCTTTCTCAAAATGTCTGGGATCCAATATAAATAAGTCATCCACTGAAAAAGAGGCCAAGTAATTTTTCCTAGATGAGGAGCACTGTGGGTTGAATGACTGGACTACTTCTGAGGGGCATTTAGTTGTGGAACTCTGCCTGTGTCCTTGGACTACTTAGAACGTCCAAGAGAGTCTCTGGTCAGACTGAGCAATTCCTTCTGCATGGCTGGCAGGACCTCAGCCACCCTTAGAAAGATGCCCATGAAGCCACAGATATAGCATTCCTGACAGCTGCTCAATCTCTGAACATGTGTTGGTGAGTCAAGTATGATCTAAATAAAGGTGAAAAGAAAGAGCAAATTGGAAAACACAGATTCTAAAAAGTGTGTATCAAAGGATAAGGGAAAGGTGTGGCCACTTTTAATTGGTAATGATGGGAAGGAGGAAAAGAGAAAGGACAATGTGAGAGCTAAGACTAGTACTAGGCATATGATGTTGTTAGGTGCTGGCAAGTCAGTTCCAACTCATAATCACCTTATGTTTAACAGAATGAAACACTGCCTGGTCCTGCACTATCCTCATAATCATTGCTATGACTGAGCCCATTGTTGCAGCCACTGTGCCAATTCATCCCATTGAAGGTTTTCCTCTTTTTTGTTGATCCTCTATTTTACTTAGCATGATGTCCTTTTCCAGGAACTGGCCTATAGCAGGCAAATACTTTTCAAGTAAATTAAAATTATGGTTTTGATTTGAAGCACTTACTGATGAGGATCAAAGACTACAGTCTTCAGTATGGATTACACCTGAACAAAAAGAAAACAAAAATCCTCATAATTGGACTAATAAGGACTAATTTCTCATGATAAATGGAGAAATGATTGAAGTTGTCAGGGACTTCATTTTACTTGGATCCAAAATCAACACCCATGGATGCAGTAGTCAAGAAATCAGATGACATATTACAATGGGCAAATATGCTGCAAAAGACTTTTAAAAGTGTTAAAGAGCAAAGATGTCACTTTGAAGATGAAGGTGTGCCTGACCCAAGCCATAGTATTATCTGTTGCCTCATATACATGTGTGTAAGATGGACAATGAATAAGGTAGACTGAAGAAGAGTTGCTGCCTTTGAATTGTGGTGTTGGTGAAGAATACTGAAAATACCATGAGCCGCCAGAAGTATGAACAAATCTGTCCTGGGAGAAGTGCAGCCAGAATGCTCCTTAGAAGCAAGAATGGCTAGACTTCACCTCACCTACTTTGATCATTTTGTCATAAGTGACCAGTCCCTAGAGAAGGGTATCTTGCCTGGTAAAGTAGAGAGTCAGAAAAGAAGAGGAAAACAAAAGAATGGATTGACACGGTAGCTGAAACAATGTGCTCAAGTATAGAAAGGATTGAGAGGATGATACAGAACTGGGCAGTGTTTTGTTCTGTTGTGCACAGGGTTGCTATGAGTCAGAGCTGACTCAACAGAACCTAACAACAACAACACGAATATATTGTTGTTGTTTGGTGCCATTCAGTCAGTTCTGATGCATAGCAACCCTGTGCACAACAGAACACAACACTGCATGGTCCTGCATGAAGGTCATAATTGCTACTGTCTGTGAGCCCATTGTTGCAGCCACTCCATCAATCCATCTTGCTGAGTCTCTTCCTCTTTTTCACTGACCATCTACTTTACCAAATGTGATGTCCTTCTCCAGAGATTTGTCCCTCCTGATAACATGTCCAAAGTACATGAGATGAAGTCTTGCCATTTTTGCTTCTAAGGAGCATTCTGGCTGCACTTGTTCCAAGACAGACTTGCTCTTTCTTCTGGCAGTCCACTGTAAGTTCAATATTCTTCACCAACACCATAATTCCAATGTATAAATTATTTTCATCTCCCTTATTCACTGTCCATATTCAATGCATATATTAAATACACACAAACTCAGATGATACAAACTTGCTTGTTGAAAGTGAAGAGGACTTAAGCACTTACTGATGAAGATTAAAGACTACAGTCTGCAGTAAGGATTACACTTCAACATAAAGAAAATGAAAATCCTTACAACTAGACCATGAAGCAGCATCACTATAAATGGAGAAAAGATTAAGTTGTCAAAGATTTCATATTACTTGGTTCCACAATCAACACCAATAGAAGCAGCAATCAAGTAATCAGATGATGTATTACACTGGATAAATCTGCTGCAAAAGACCTCTTTAAAATACTGAAGAGCAAAGATCTGTCTTTGAAGACTAAGGTGTGCCTAACCCAAGCCATGATATTTTTAATAACCTCACATGCATGTGAAAGCTGGGCAATGAATAAGGAAGACTGAAGAAGATGTGATGCTTTTGAGTTGTGGTGATGGCAAAGAATATTAAAAGTACCATGGACTGCCAGAAGAACTAACAAATCTGTCCTGGAAGAAGTGCAGCCAGAATGTTCCTTGGAAGTGAGAATGGCCAGACTTCATCTCACCTACTTTGGTCATGTTGTCAGAAGGAACCATTCCCTGGAGAAGAATATCATGCTTGGAAAAGTGAAGGATCAATGAAAAAGGGAAGGTCTTCGATGAGATGGATTGACAGTGGCTGCCACAATGGGCTCGGGTATAACAAGTATTGTGAGGTTGATGCAGGACCAAGCAGTGTTTTATGCCATTGCACATAGGGTTTGTACGAGTCAGTGCCAACTCAATGACACCTAACAAGAACAGCACCAACTCTCTGAGTCACAGCTCATATTCATAGCAACTATGGCTTCCCAAACATGGTGCCTGAAATGAGCAATGCCATTTGTCTCATTCTATGGCTCTGACTGGCAGAGCAAATGAGATCCATAAATATAACAAGCTGTTTCCTGTCTGCTTCTGGGTAAGAATACTCCTCTCTCTTCTATGGAAGCCACCTGTAGATATTCTCTCTTATAGGCAAAGCCACTGTAGTACAATTCCAGGGGCACCATTCACATTATAAACCAAAACAGCCAAACTCACTGCCATTGAGTCAAATCCAACTCATAGCAACCCCTCCTTGGGTTTCCAAGGCAGTATCTCTATGGAAGTAGATTGCCCAGTCTTCCTTCTGAGGAATGGCTGGTGGGTTCGAATAGCCAGCCTTCTGGTTGGCAGTCAAATGCCTTAGGCACTATACCACCAGATCTCCTATTCACATTATAATTAGTTTATTTCAATGAATGGTATATGCTAGAGTTGTGCAACATGGTGGCCTTACTAAAAGACATGAGTGAGAAAGAATATGGTCCCCAGAATCTAGTGGTAACCATCTTGTTGTTGTAAGGGTTTAATACAACATGTATAAGATAGAGAGGAAAAATAGGACAGAAATGGTTCTTTGGTGATATTGTTGAGCTATTGAATCAAGCCTTGACTGAACTTTTCCTACTTTATTGTAATGAGACACCATATTTCTGACATTTTTTAAATCTGTTTGAATCAGGTCTTGTATTACTTGCAAACAAAAAGTTCTGAAAGACATATCCAGAGTAAGAGTTATCTTAGATTTTTAGTGCTAATCTCATCCCAGTAGAAACCCAGGTCAGACAACTTGGGTCTCAGAGAGGCTATTTTGTCCTAGGTGTCAAATTTCACACCCTTTTTAAAGTCATCAGACAATTGTGTTTCTGTTTCAACCTGGAATAGATAGGACAGATTTTATACACAGTTAACAATTCTTAACAAACTTTAGAATTTCCTTTTGATCAAGCACTATACTAAGTGCAAGTTCATAAAATATAAATTGAAAATATTTACAGTGTGAATAAGAAAAGAATTTGTTATTTGAGAGCTTATAGTTTCCTGGACAGTAGAGGGTTGTAGGTGTGGCAAGAGAAAGAAAGAGACCACAAATGCTTCCTGTAATATAAGAGATGATTTTTAAACGTAAAACATGAAGGACATGTACACTGCCTAGAAAGAAGAAATGAATTCCAAGTTGGGATGTCAGTGACTGTATCAGGAACAAGCTTGGCTATGAGCTGGGCTTGAAAATACACTGAAGTTCCATTCTGTGAATGAGCCACAAATAATGATCAGGGCATCCCAGGCAACAAGAGTAAATAAGGATTAGAAACAGGAAATTATGCGTAAATGTAGTGTGACAGATGCTGATGTGTGGGAGTAATGGAGTAAAGGATTAAGTTAGAAGATAGGAAAGACCCAGCGTGTGGAAGTCCGGGAGAGCTATTGTGAGAACCTGAACTTTATATAGCAACCTCTCCTTGGGTTTCCAAGGTGGTATCACCATGGAAATAGATTGCTCAATCTTCCTTCCAAGAAGTGGCTGATGGGTTCAAACCACCAGCCTTCTGGTTAGCAGTCAAAAGCCTTAGGCACTATGCCACCAGAGCTCCCTATTTGACAATATAAAATCTAAAAACAAATCAGTTTTCATCAAATAGACTCTGACTCATGGCAGGTCCCATGTATAGAATAATATTAAATATACCTAGTGTTCATTTTATGCTGCTTTGCTAAAAGTGAAGAGGACTTGAAACATTTACTGAAGATGATCAGAGACTGTGGCCTTCAATATAGATTACACCTCAACATAAAGAAAACAAAATCCTCACAACTATGCCAATATATTAGCAACAATAGAGGAAGTATTAAAGTTGTCAAGAATTTCGTTTTACTTGGATCCACAATCAACGCCAACGGAAGCAGCAGTCAAGAAATCAAAAGGTATACTACACTGCATAAGACCTCTTTAAAGTGTTAAAAAGCTCTTTGAGGACTAAAGCATCCCCGTCCCAAGCCATGACATTTTCAATTGCTACATGGGCATGCAAAAGCGGGACATTGAATAATGAAGATGGAACAGTTGATATTTTTGAATTATGGTGTTCGCAAAGAGTATTGTATATATCATGGACTGCCAGAAAAATGAACAAATCTGTCTTAGAAGAAGAACAAAAAGAATGCTCCTTAGAAGGGAGAAAGGTGAGTATTTGTCTCATGTACTTTGGACATATTATCAGTAAGAACCAGTCCTTGGAGAAAAACATCATGCTTAGTAAAGTAGAGAATCAGTGAAAAAGAGGAAGACCCTCAATGAGATGAAGTAACACAGTGACTACAATAATGGTTTCTAACATAGCAATGTTTGTGAGGATGGTGCAAGACTGGACAATATTTTGTTCTTTTGTATATAGGGTTGCTATGAGTCTGAACCAACTTGTCAGCACCTAACAAAAACAATATTCTGTACCAGTAACTGGCTTAAGGACTTTACATATATTAACTAATTTAATCCTTACAACAACTTGATGAAGTAAATATCATAATTGTTATTCCCATTTTGTAAACAAGGAAACTAGAACTCAGAAAGGCTGGGTAACTTACTCAAGATCACACTCCTAGAAAGTGATGGAGGTGGGATTCAGATCTAGTCTGACTCAAAGTCTCTGCTCTTACCCAGTTTGTAAAGGAGAGCCAAGATATTCAAAATAGTATTGATGTAATGACTGATCATTTGGCCACTCTTATGGAGAGTGGATGGCAGACAAGCTGTTATAGTAGGTCAGGTGAAAAATAAGGGTTTGAACAGGTCATTGGTAGAGAAAATGAAAGAGAGGGAATGAAGACGAGAGACAAAATGGAAGGAGACCTCATGCAAAGGTTATAAGCTAGAGGTATTGTCCTGTTCATATGCTCTGAAGTGTTTTAAAAATTGAACATTTGAATGAATTTTAGGGAGCATACACTCTTTGTTTCCACATAATCACAACCCATTTTCCTCTCTAGTCTCCTTGGAATTTGAAAGCTAATATATTTATGATTTATGCTTTATAGGATTTGATGGTGTTGTTAGTTGCCATTGACTTGTCTTCAAAACATGACAATTATATATATATATAATACACATACAACAAAAAATTGCCTAATCCTGTGCCATCTTCATGATTATTGGTATGTTTGAGTTCATTGTTGCTGTTACAGTGTCAATCCATCTCATTAAAAGTTTCCTTTGTTTTTGCTGACTCTCCTTTTACAACCATGATGCCCTTTCTAGCAAATAGTCTTTCTTGATGGTGTGTCCAAAGCAAATGAACTGAATGAAGTGTTGCCATTCTTGTTTCTAAGGAGCATTCTGGTTGTATCTCTTTTAAAACAGATTAGCTTGTTCTTCTGGCAGTTAATAGTATATTCAACATTCTTTGTCACCACCACGTTTCAAATGCATCAACTTTTCTTCTGTCATCCTTCTTTATTGTCCAGCTTTTGTATGTACATGAGCTTATTGCAAAAACCATAAGTCAGATAAATTGGAGATATCTGGTTTGGATGTAGCATGGATGTAGGATGAGGTCAAGAAGAGAAGAGTAATGGGACAATCTGGGATATGTTATGTTGAGACATCTATAAGACAAGTGTAGATGTCCTGTAGGCATATAGAAGTACATCCTGGAGCTCAAGAGCTAGAGATGGTTATGTCTATTGGAGTAAAGAAACCAATTAATGGATGTAAGAGGATATATGAGGGCTGGGTCTCAAGGCTGAAATGGCCTGAGACCTTGGCATGACAGGAAACTCATCTTCATCACATTTAACCAGTCAATTGGATCACATCCTAGTCAACAGATTAAACCACACAGATTTGTTAGAAGAAACCCTAGAACTGTGGTTCCTGAGCATGGCTGTACATTAAAATCACCTCAGGAACTTAAAAAATGCTGATTCCAGGCTCCCCATCCTGATCCATGAATTAAATTAGAATCACCTGAGTAAAGGCACACTTATGAATAGCAGTGAAACGCTGTCTGATATATGACTGGAAAACTTTCTGAATAGCCCTGAAACATTGTCTGATATAGTGCTGGAAGATGAGCCCCTCAGGTTGGAAGGCACTCAAAATACAACTGGGAAAGAGCTGCCTTCTCAAAGAAGAGTTGACCTTAATGATATGGAAAGAATAAAGCTTTTGGGAACTCCATTTACTGATGGGACACAACTCAAAATGAGAAGAAACAGCGGCAAACATCCATTAATAATCAGAAAATGGAATGTATGACATATCAATCTAGGAAAATTGGAAGCTGTCAAAAATGAAATGGAATGCATAAATATTGATATCCTAGGCATGTTGTTGTTTGTTTGCTGTTGTTATGTGCAGTTGAGTCGGACCTGACTCATAGCAACGCCTCCTTGGGTTTCTGAGGCAGTATCACTAGGAAAGTAGATTGCCCAACTTTCCTTCAGAGGAGTGGCTGGTGGATTTGAACTGCCAGCCTTCTGGTTAGTAGTCAAATGCCTTAGGCACTATACTACCAGAGCTCCTCTTCCTAGGCATTAGTGAGCTGAAATGGACTGGTAGTGGCCATTTTGAATCAGACAATTATATGATCTACTATGCTAGGAATGATAAATTGAAGAAGAATGGTGTGGCATTCATCATCACCAAAAATATTTCAAGATCTATCCTGAAGTACAATGCTGTCAGTGACAGAATAATATCCATACACCTGCAAGGAACACCTGTGAATACAACTATCATTCAAATTTACACACCAACCATTAAAAGCAAAGATGAGGAAATAGAAGATTTTATACCAATTTCTGCAGTCTGAAATTGACTGAACATGCAATCAAGATGTGTAACTTATTACTGGTGACTGGGATGTGAAAGTTGGACACAAAGAAGAATCACCAGTAGTTGGAAAATATGACCTTGGTGAAAGAAATTATGCCAGAGATTTCAGGATAGAATTTTGCAAGACCAATGACTTATTCACTGAAAATACATTTTTCAACAACATAAATGGCAGCTATACATATGGACCTCACCAGATAGCATACACAGGAATCAGATTAACTACATCTGTGGAAAGTGGCAATGGAGAAGCTCAATATCTTCATCCAAAACAAGGCAAGGAGTTGACTTGCAGAGCAGAGCAGACTATCAATTGCTTATGTGCAAGTTCAAGTTGAAACTGAAGACAACTAAAATAAGTACACAAAAGCCGATATATAAGCCAAGCACAGAAGAGCCTTGATGATATCCCATCTGAATTTAAAGAGCATCTGAAGAATAGATGGTGTGTTAAATACCAATGACCAAAAATCATACAAATTGTAGAATAGCATGAAGAACATCATACACGAAGAAAGCATAAGATCATTAAGAAGATAGGAAAGGAAGAAAAGACCAATAGATATCAGAAGAGACTCTGAAACTTTCTCTTGACTGGAGAGTAGCTAAAGCAAATGGAAGAAATGACAAGATAGAAGTGCTGAACAGGAGATTTCAAAGAGCAACTCAAGAAGACAAAGTCAGTTATTATAATGAAATGTGCAAAGACCTGGAGTTAGAAAGCCAAAAGGGAAGAACATACTTGACATATCTCAAGATGAAAGAAGTGAAGAAAAATTCAAGCCTAAAGTTACAATATTGAAGGATTCTCTGGGCAAAATATTGAATGATGCAGGAAGCATCAAAAGAAGGTGGAAGGAATATAGAGTCACTGTATCAAAAAGAATTGGCCAGTTTTCATCTATTTTAGGAGGTGGCATATCAGCAAGAACCAATAGTATTGAAGGAAGAAGTCGAAGCTGCACTGAAAGAAGTGGAGATAAACAAGCCTCCAGGAATTGATGGACTATCCATTGAGATGTTTCAACAAATGGACGCCATGCTGGAGGCACTTACTTGTCTATGCCAAGAAATTTGGAAGACAGATACTTGGCCAACTGACTGGAAGAGCTCTCGTTCCATGCCCTCTTCTGAATCCAGCTTGCATTTCTGGAAGTTTCCTATCAATACTGGTTGCAATAGTTTTTGAATTGTCTTCACCAACATTTTACTCCCATGTGATATTAATGATATTCAATAATTTCCACATTCTGTGCCATCACCTTTCTTTGGAATGAGTACATAGACCAGGAGGCTGTCATTTGAACAGAACAAGGGGATACTGCATGGTTTATAATCAGGAAGGGAATGTGTCAGGGTTATATCCTTTCACCATACTTATTCAATCTATATGCTGGCAATTAATCCAAGAAGCTAGACTATATGAAGAAGAATGTAGCATCAGGATTGGAGGAGGACTCATTAACAACCTGTGAAATGCAGATGAGACAACCTTGCTTGCTGAAAGTGAAGATGACTTAAGCACTCACTGATGAAGATTAAAGACTATAGTCTGCAGTATGGATTACACCTCAACATAAAGAAAACAAAAGTCCTCACAACTGGACCAATAATCATCATCATGATAAATGGAGAAAAGATTGAAGTTGTTAAAGATTTCATATTACTTGGATTCACAATCAACACCAATGGAAGCAGCAGTCAAGAAATCAGATGATGTATTTCACTCCACAGATCTACTGCAAAAGACCTCTTTAAAGTGCTGAAGAGCAAAAATGTCTCCTTCAAGACTAAGTTGTGGCTACCCCAAGCCATGATATTTTCAATAGCCTCATATGCATGTGAAAGCTGGACAATGAGTAAAAAAGACTGAAGAAGAGTTGACGCTTTTGAGTTGTGGTGTTGATAAAGAATACTAAAGTACCATGAAGTGCCAGAAGAAGGAACAAACCTGTCCTGGAAAAAGTGCAATCAGAATGCTCCTTGGAAGCAAGAATGACCAGAGTTTGCCTCACCTACTTTGGTCATGTTGTCAGAAGGAACCATTCCCTGGGGAAGGATATCATGCTTGGTAAAGTGGAGGGTCAGTGAAGAAGGGGAAGACCCTCACCAAGATGGACTGACAGAGTAGCTGCAATGATGGGCTGAGGTATAGCAAGGATTGTGAGGACGGCACACAGCCAGGCTGTGTTATGTTCTGTTATACAAAAGATCACCATGAGTTGAAGCCAACTCAATGGCACCTGACAACACCAGCAGAGTATGAGCATAATTTAAAAGCTTCCACATTCTAGCAGGTATCTGACAGGTAATCACCACTTGGAAACTTCATTAAAAGATATCAAAACTTTGACAATGAGAAAGGGAAAAGAAATGGAAGAGGTATACCACACCTCAGTCCTTGAAAGGTTATGGTATCATGCACATTACCTAGTCAACGACTGGAGTCAAGGAAGAGTTGAGTCTTGGTTATCCAGGGTACAGCAGAAGTGCAGTTGCTGGGTCCTTGTGTAAATTTCCAAGGAGGACAAGAGCAGTACTTAAAGATCAGATCCTGAAAGTTGAATGAAGTTGAACTCCAACCCTTCCTTCTAAAGCTAGTGCTGTCCTTAATGGAAGAAGGGGCACTGACTCTTTTAAGTTTCAGGCAAGTGACTCAGCTGTGAGAATAGTTGGGTTCAGTATGCCAGGAACCTGATGGAAAATTAATGCTTTTTAATGAGTGTGTGGTGACCTTGGCTCACCTTTGATCGTAGGGCAATAAATCATCATCAGAAAAAGTCTCTATATTTGTCTTTCAATACACAGACAAAAGGAAAAAAAAATCGCACTGCTGTCAAGTCGGGCCCAACTCATAGCAACCCCTCCTGGGGTTTCTGAGGCAGTTTCTCTATGGGAGTAGATTGGCCAATCTTTCTTCTGAGGAGTGGCTAGTGGATTTGAACTGCCAGCCTTCTGGTTAGCAGTCAGACAGGTGGATAACAGTGTTCTGGATGACTAATAGGCAGCCAGATGGAGACAACTGCCTCAAACTGTCTGACTGAACTGCATTTCACTCATTAGAGTGACATGTCGCAAGCAAAATAAAGAACTCATCTAATTATAATTACTTAAAATAAGGTATATTTCTTGACTATAAAAATAGTAAATGCTTAATATAAAATTTGGAAATTGGCAAATGATATAAAGAATATTAAAATAATGCAAATCCTACTACTATAAATAAATGTTTTATTGTATTTTTCTCCATTCACTTATCCATACATGCACATATACTGTGGTTAAGATTCCTTCTGAGAAGTGGCTGGTGGGTTTGAACCACCAACCTTCTAGTTAGTAGTCAAATGCCTTAGACACTACGCCACCAGAGCTCCCATATTTATAGTATCATATAATTCTATTTTTTCATTCAGTATTGTATCATATAAAGGAGCTCTTGTGGTATAGTACCTAAGGCATTTTACTGCTAACCAGAAGGTTGGTGGTTCAAACCCACCAGCCACTCCATAGAAGGAAGACTGGGCAATCTACTTCCTTAAAGATTTATCACCTCAGAAACCCAAAGGGGGTCAGTCACTATGAGTCAGAATTGACTTGATGGCAGTGAGCTTGGTTTTTTGGTTTTATTATGTCATATGCATTTCCACTATGCCATTTAAATGATTTTGGAGGCATAATTTTAAATGGATTCATAATTTCTAATTAGTATAGCTGAAACATAATTAACTCAATCATTCTGCAATCTTTGAACACTGAGAGTTTTTGCTTCCTTATATTATAATTGATCCTCTCATTCTTTGTGCCTAGATTTCAGATTATTTCATAGGCAAGGTACCTGGAATCTGGAAATACTGGGTCAACAAATATGAGCAAAGGTAGAAATACAGGATCAGAGAATCTGAGCATTTTAAAGGCATATTTACAACTCCGGGTGATATGCAAAATGGGCATTATGTGAAGTAGTGGTGGAAGGAGACAGGAGTAGTTCATGAAGTTGTGAAACATGGTGGACATTTAAGCGTCAGGGAGGAAGGACCCAAGTGGCTCTTTAGGCACTGTATCGTTCTGCTTTATCATGGCCAGAAGTGTACGAGATAGAGTGAGTCAAACCCTGGTTCAATCAGCAAATAAGGGTCTTTCACACAGGGTCACCAGGGGAGGTATTGTGAGCACATCGACCTCTAACTGTGTCTGTCTACCACATGAATATTCCTAGAAATGGGACGCATGGATCCAAAAAGTGTGGATATTTTAACAGCTTCACATGAGGCTGGACACTGAATAAGGAAGGCTGCAGAGGAACTGATGTATTTGAATTGTGGTGTTAGTGAAGAATATTGAATGTACCGTGGACTGACAGACGGCAAACAAATCTGTCTTGGAAGAATTATAACCAGAATGCTCCTTAGAAGTGAGAATGGTCAGACTTTGTCTCCCATACTTTGGTCATGTTGTTACAAGGGACCAGTCCCTGGAAAAAGATATCATGCTGGGTAAAGTAGAAGGTCAGCAAAAAAGGGGAAGACCCCCAAAGAGATTGAGTGACTGTGGCTGTGACAATAGGCTCAAGCATGGTAATGACTGTGAGGATAGCACAGAACCATGCAGTGTTTCATTCAGTTGTATATAGGATTGCTATGAGTTGAAATGGACTTGATGGCACCTAACAACAACAACAATGTTGTTGTTGTTATGTGCTGTGGAGTCAGACCTGACTCATAGCGACCCCTCCTTGGGTTTCTAAGACAGTAGCACTATGGAAGTAGATTGCCCAACCTTCCTTCCAAGGAGTGGCTGGTTGGTTTGAACCACCAGCCTTCCGGTTAGCAGTCAAGTGCCTTAGGCACTATGCTACAATAGAAAGGTCAAATGTTCAGATTTATATGCCCACTTGCACTGTGTTTATATCAAAATCTTGTATTTGGAATTGATTGTTATAAATATATATACTTAAACCCTTCACGAAGGAGCTCTGGTGGCATAGTTTCTCCAGGAGGTTGGCGGTTCAAACCCATCAGCCACTCCACAGAAGGAAGACTGGGCAACCTACTTCCATAAAGATTTACTGCTTCAGAAACCCGGTGGGGGTCACTCTGAGTCAGAATTGACTCCATGACAGTGAGTTTTTCTTTTCTTTTTTTTTTTTTTGGTAAACCCTTCCAAATATGGTAGGTGAAAGCTGTGTATCTTTTGCCATTTTAATTATCTTATTTTTAATTACAAGGGTGTCTGAACATACTGGTGATCAGATAGTTGTGTTTGCCCTTCTGTGAACTGAACATTTGAATTTATCACTCATTTATTGATTAAGATCTTGACTGTGAATTATTCAAAAGCACACCTCTCAACTGCCACACCTCAAAACTCCCCACTAGATTCTGAAACAACCATATGTTCTTGTTGTTGTTATGTGCCGTGGAGTCAGACCCAACTCAGTGACCCCTCTTTGGGTTTCCGAGGCAGTATCGCTACGGAAGTAGATTGCCCAACCTTCCTTCCGAGGAGTGGCCAGTGGGTTTGAACTGCCAGCTTTCTGGTTAGCAGTCAAGCCCCTTAGGCATTACGCTACCACAGCTCCCAAACAGCCATATTGTTGTTGTTGTTGTTATGTGCCGTCGAGTCAGCCCTGACTCATAGCGACCCCTCCTTGGGTTTCCGAGGCAGTATCACTACGGAAGTAGGATTGCCCAACCTTCCTTCCGAGGAGTGGCTGGTGGGTTTGAACCGCCAGCCTTCTGGTTAGCAGTCAAGTGCCTTAGCCACTATGCTACCAGAGCTCCCAAACAGCCATATAGTTAAGTAAAAGCATCTGTTAACTCAAATAATCAAATGGTTTAGTTTATACTTCAGTATAGATAGAGCCAAAGATTTGAATTTAAATTTAAAAAAAAAAATTGCATATAAAAGTCTTAAAATTTCCCTTGATTTAAAAGGCTTTGATTTGTTAAGTATTAAAAAAAAAAAAATTCTTTTGGTTTACGTGGGAGTTGAGGACACTGTGTTTCACTAGCTGCCTGTTGATTAGTACTTACAGAAGAAAAAATATTTCCCTCATGTAGGCAGAAGAATAAACCTATCAAAGATTAGCTATAAGAGTGCACAGTCTAGGACATTTATAGCCAGGTCAAGGAAGATATAGAAATTATGGCAGTTTTAATTATCATTAAATAACTCTTGATGTGCCAAGTAAGGAGGTCTTCAGTTTTATGTTTCTAAAGAAAAATAATTTTCAGCTAAGCGGCTCTTGGATATCAAAACTTGAGATCACCACCTTCACTAGGAGAAAAACAAAAGTCTGTAAAAAAAAATGAACCTCACAGTTAACAATTATTTCGTTAAAGTAAAAGAAGGCATTAAGGATCAAATGAAAATAAGACTAAAATTTCCTCCTTTTAGCCACTCATTCCACTTTCTCCTTCACTATGTAATTTTACATGGTCAGATGGTTCCAATTTGTGGGCTTATCACAAATGTCCTTTTTGCAGCAGATTTGATAAGTCCAGCAAAGGACCAGCTTGTTGAATTTGAGGTCTCAAAGCATCCCCAGATATAATTAGTTCTCAGCATCATGATGAGCTTGTAAAATCACTGACCTTGTCAGGAGCACCAGAGTGATAGGTTCTGTTTGAGTTCCTGTCTACATTGTCCCAATGCTTTGTATTCCAGTTTTATAGCCTATGGAAGGAGACAGAAGGAAAATTGCTACGCGTGGAACTTGCCTTCATTAACCTGGTCTATCTGGGCTGCCCTTAAGGTCTGAATGGGGTGAAGAAAAAAACACTAGGCATGTGTCTTAATTAGAGAATTAAATGCTGCTATAACAAACCCACCAGCCACTCCTCGGAAGGAAGGTTGGGCAATCCTACTTCCGTAGTGATACTGCCTCGGAAACCCAAGGAGGGGTCGCTATGAGTCGGGGCTGACTCGACGGCACATAACAACAACAACATAACAGAAATACCACAAGTAGATGGCGTTAGCAAACAGAAATTTATTCTTTTACGGTTCAGGAGGCAGGAAGTCCTAATTCAGCGTGCCAGCTCTCTGGGAAGGATAGGCTAGAAGTCTGAGTTCAGAGAGCTGGCTTTTGGGGCTGGGTGGAGGCCTCTTGACCTTGGACTTCAGCTCTCATTCTTGTTCCAGGGCAAGACTCTTGGGGCAAGCTGGAAGCTTCTCCTGACTCATGAAGCTGCTGGCTGCTGAAACTGATAAATCCAAGACAGACAGGTAAAACAGTAGATTGTTGATTCACAGCCTGTGCAGGCAATAACCTCAAGATCAGCAAACAGCTCGGCAGGCCACTGGTTCAAATCCAGGATCGGGAGATGATGGTGGGCCAAATGCAAGATCCAAAATGAGCCAAAAAGCTAGGAAACTTTCCCAAAACTTCTCCATATATACTGAAAACAGGCTACACCATGAAGGCAACTCCCCTTCAACTAATTAGCTTCTCACAGCAGATTGCACCATGGAGTTGATTACATCACATGCAATCATATCTTGGGAAACAACTGCTTCCAGTTGCCAAGCCACTCAAAATCACATCCCAGCCAAGTTGACCCACAACCTTAACTATCATAGAATGTTTGCAATAAATTTAGATACATAAGACAAAGAGACATAGGTGTTTTTCTCATAACAAGAAAGTTCAAAAAGAAAAGTCTCCAAGGTAGGGTCAGTGACCCAGAAATATTGTCAAGGACACATACTGTCATCCTCTGTTTATGAGTCATATTTCACTCATGGTCACAAGATGAATGCATGGTCTCCAAAAACACTTTCTTCACATGACAACCCCCAAAACAGAAAAGGAAAGAGTAGGGCAAGAAGGTTTTCCTTCTATCAAGAAATACAATCTTTCTCAGAAACCCTCAGCAGATTTCCTTACCTGTTGTTGGATCACCTGTCCCAGAACTGAGTCATCTGACTGCCTGAGGCAAGCATATTGCTACCTGGACAAAACTGGGGCTCTGCTAGCAAAAAAAAAGTGTGAGAATGCCTGCCAGGGAGGCAGTCTTCAGGGACTGTCCTAGTGTGACAGCACTTTCCATTGGTACCTCACTTCACAAGTAACCTTCAGTATGTAACGTAGCCTGATGTTATATAATTAAAAACAAGGAACTAAGAGAGAAGAAAAAAAACATGTATGTGACAGTGGTGGGGGGGGGTAGTGGGGTGGAAGGATGGGATTAAGAAAAAGGAAGATCATGTAGATCACTCAAAGCAAAGAAACAAGTTTTTACTATGCAGCTGTCCTGTGGCTGGCATAGTGATAGCTAGTGTTCAATACAAAGGTTTTATAAATGTGGGAGTAGTGTCGCATCAACAAGGAAACAACAATCTGTATGCGGAGGTAAAATAATCCTGTACCAGTGAGAGGACAATAGATACCAGAACATTTAAACAGTAGAGAAAATAATTACCAGAGGAGATCAGAGTGCAGAAACACCAGTCTAAATTGGAGTCTAGATAAGGCTTCAAGGAAGAGGTAGCTTTCAGCACTGGATGCGACTTAGATGGGCCGAGAAGCATGGGGAGGACATTTCAGGTAGGAGAACATTGCAGATCTGGGTGAAAAGCCTATGCAATGGTTAAAGTTAAGAATGAATGTGGTTATTTTCCCACTCAGAGGGGGATTTCTGTAGGAGATCCTGGATAGAGTGGAACAAAACTCAAAATCATTAAAAAAAAAAAAAAAGATTAGTTTTGCTGGTCTGATAGAGCCTGATGGAACCACTGAGACTATGGCCCCCAGCTGCCCTTCAGGTCTGGAATTGAACCCTCTCCTGTGGCTTCCAGCCAAACAAAAGACAGACATATGAGCTAAACATTTACATTAGGTAAATACACTCCTTGGAGAGATCATTCCTGGGAGAATTGAAGGGCTGTGTGCACAGGGAGACAGCTTGGGGGGCAGGAGTGCATGGAGGGAAGGACAAAAGGAAGAGGAAGTGGGAGGGGAGTTGTTGCTTTTGTTGTTGTTGTTGTTATGTGCCTTGGAGTCGCACCCGACTCATAGTGACCCCTCTTTGGGTTTCCGAGGCAGTATCACTGCAGAAATAGATTGCCCAACCTTCCTTCTGAAGAGTGGCTGATGGGTTTGAACTGCCAGCCTTCTGGTTAGCAGTCAAGTGCCTTAGGCACTACCCTACCAGAGCTCCTGGGAGTTGTTGCATTGTGGGAAATTATAGTCAACGTCATGAGACAAAGTGTATGTGAGCTGCTGTATGGAAAGTGAATTGCTCTGTAAACTTTCACCCAAATCACAATAAAAATTTTAAAAAAAGAGAGAAACTGAATGTAGGTTTTTTTTTTTTTTTTTTTTTTTGGCAGAGGAGTGAATGAAGAATCTGAATTTGGTGCTGATTTGGAAAGCTGCTGTTAAAATTCTTGGAATGTTAACACTCAAAAGTGCACCTCTGAGAGCAAAATGGTTTTTGACGAGTGAGTTGTGCTTTACAAATTTTTCTGGAGAAATATTTTTGTTGTTTTTGGCAACACACCATTGTCTCTAATGCTTACTGACACAAGTCTATCAGTTCATTGGTTGAGAAGGTTACTGGTGGTTGTGGGACTGGCCTGCCACCTTCTGAGGACAAATGACCATTTGTCTGTTGCACACATAACCTGCACAAAATCAGACAAGTAGACTTGTCGTTATACACCATTGTATTCAAAGAAATAACAACCCTGTTCCAACCTTCCTTTGAAGAAGTACATAGATCTTTATTACAGATTTCCTCAAATGATACCTGTCTCAGTTATCTAAATGGAAGAAAAAAAAAAAAAACTCACTCACTGCTGTCAAGTCGGATCTGACTCATAAGGACCCCTCGCTGTGTTTCCAAAGTGGTATCTCTACAGAAGTAGATTGCCCAATCTTCCTTCTGAGGAGTGGCTGGTGAGTTTGAACCACCAGGCTTCTGGTTAGTGGTGAAATGCCTTAGGCACTATGCCACCATCTAGTGCTGCCATAATAGAAATTCCCTAAGTGGATAGCTTTACCAAACAGAAATTTTTTCTCTCACAGTTTAAGAAGGTAGAAGTCTAAATTCAGAAGTCTAAATTCAGCTCTAGAGAAATGCCTTCTCTCTGTTGGCTCTGGAAGAAAGTCCTTATCTCCTTTCAACATCTGTGAGCCTGACATTCCTTGGAGATCTCCATGTATGCTGGCATCAGTCTTTGCCTGGGTCTGTCTAGGAGGTTCTCAGAGAAGAGACCCTGGGTTTAAAAAATATATTCTGCTCCTGGCTTTTCTTTCTATGTGACCCAGAGGTCCCTCCTCTGCTCGCTTCTCTTTCCTCTCATCTCTGGTAAGATAAAAGGGGAGGCAGGCCACATCCTAGGTAAACTACCCTTACATAGGATCAGAGCTGTCACCTGAGTAAGGGTGTTGCATCCTACCCTAATCCCCTTAAAACAGATTAGCTGATCACATCAGATCACATCATGGGTGATCATTACATCATTACTTAACTGCCAAGCTATTGAGAACATGCCCTGGCCAACTCGACAAATATATATATATATTTGGTGGGGGGGGAACAATTCAATCTATGACAGTGCCTAGTAACATCTTTAGACATTTTGTCCTCATCCCAAAGTTTCCCCTCACAGCAGCTGTTGATACCTCTGCCTCTCTATCCCTAAAACAATATGCTTCTATTCTGTTGACTTCCTCAACCTCTTTTCTATGCACATGTAACTTTTCCTAAAACCTTCACCCTCTATCCATATACAAAGATCCTCAAATGTATAGTGGACTCAACCTATCTACCCAGGAAATGAGAGTTGGGGAGCTCTCCCAATGAGATTGACTGAAGAAGCCTGAGGAGGGAGCAGGAATGACTGTGAAACTAATACATAAACTCTTTTACCCCAGGTCACATCCAGTCCACCAATCTATAGACGTTTAAATGCAAAGAAGACCTTCATGAAAATCATTCCATCTCAGCTTCTTAGGCATTGTTCTTGCATTAAGTACAAATATCCCTGCCAACCTGTGGGTCTCTCCCTTTGCTCCAAGTTCTGGTCTAGTTTAGGTCACAGCTGTAGTGAAGAAAGACCATCATTTTTATATTATCCAGAGGCGATCAGATTTCTTCTGTGGATACAGACGCCTAAGTCTTGGCAGAAGCAGGACTAAGTGAAAGTCTGAAATAAATGCTCTGGGGCCTTTTCCATAGAAACTAAGAGAATTTTTCCAGGCAGGTCAAGGAATGGGGATTCAGAGAAATCCCAAATAAAGGAGTAAGCATTAGGGAGAGGACATGTGTTATATGTCTCAAGTTCTAAGCAAGAATATGGAAACTGCTTCATATATTATCACATAAAGAATTGAATGCAAGGACAGGGATTGGAGTTATAAGGAGATGGAGAAATGGAGAAGCCAAACACAGAGTAGAGATAACCCAAAGATGAGAAAGAACAGGAAACCCTCCCTAAGTGATACAGGCAAAGGGAAGAAGCAGTGGGCCAGAGCCCAAGGATCAGGATCACACAACGGTAGCTGGGAAGTGTCAAGAAGAAGCTGATGCAATAAGGAAAATGCAGCCTCTGCAACACACATCACCAGAGGCAGAGAGGGAAGAGGAGAGATACCCTGGCTCCTCCTCTCACCCCACTCCTGCTGGATAAACCCATCATAAGCCACTTGTCATGGGATCCCAGGAAATGCAGTCTGTCAAGGGCCTCCCTGCCTCTTTGGCATCCTCTCCAGCCCAATGATGGAGAGTAGAACAGGGAAGGATACAAAATGGATTTCACGTTATATATAGGTCCAGGAATGGCACACAAAGAAAACAAGACTCTCCCAACACTAGAATGCATGAACCTGATCTGAGGTGTGCTCAAGTAATAAAAATTATTTATTGTTGTTGTTGTTGTTAGGTGCCATCAAGTTGGCTCCAACTCATAGTGACCCTATATACAACAGAACAAAACACTGCCAGGTCCTGTGCCAGCCTCACAGTCCTTGTTATACATGAGTCCATCGTTGAAGCCACTGTGTCATTCCATCTTGTTGAGGGTCTTCCCCTTTCTTGCTGACCCTCTTTGCATAGTGCATAAGGCATTTGACTGCTAACAAGAAGGCTGCCAGTCCAAACCCATCAGCCACTCCTTGGAAGGAAGACTGAGCAATCTACTTCTGTAGAGATGCCTTCTCAGGAACCCAAGGAAGGGTCTCTATGAGTCAGAATTGACTCAATGGCAGTGATGTTTATTTATTATTTTTTCCCCCATTTTACCAAGCATGATATCTTTTTACAGGGAATGGTCCCTTCTGATAACATAGTCAAAGTAGGTGAGATAAAACCTGTCCATTCTTGTTTCCAAGGAGCATTCCAGCTGCACTTCCTTCATGACAGATTTTTTCATTTTTCTGGCTGTCCACGGTACTTTCAGTATTCTTTGCCAACACCACAACTCAAAAATATCAACTCTTCTTCTGTCTTCCTTATTCATTGTCCAGCTCTCACAGTAAAACAAACAGTCAGACAAATGGTAGTATTATTTATTAGAAATAATAAATTCAATAATGACAACTGTAGTACAATTATGAAATATATCATGTGCAAGGCAAACTATAAGGCTCTTTGCATATTATCTAGTTTAAATTAATGAAAAGGCCCAGTGGGGTAAATATGATTGAGTAGTTTTAAAGATAAGGCAGTGAGGGTAGGTAAGTGACTTGTCTAAGCTTGTAACCGGCAGAGACAGAATTGACATCTAGATTTCTCTCTCAAAATTCTGTGCTCCTTAGTACAAGATGTGCTGCTTCTCAGCAAAGAAAACCAAGGCTAAAAGTCCTAGAAGACAATACAAAGGGACATTGCTGTGTTTCCTCCTGGCTGTGACTTGCAAGGACAGGTGTGAGTTATCCCAATCAAAATGTCAGGGAGAAGACTTTTTTTTTTAAATCTAATTTTCTGAACAAGTAAAAAGTGAAGATTTCTGGTCTTCGAAAGTCTTTATAAAACCATTCTAGGGGGAGAACCCTTGATTGCCATTTCATTTGCTTAAATGGTTTTCCTTTCTTGTTCATGTCACTTTGACTGTTTGATATTTTCTCATGATTATATCAATCTAAATTTTCAGTTTTGGGGGCATTTAATTGTTCCTTTTGATTTTAATATCTAAAATGCTGATGCGTCCATAATTGTATTTTCTTTTCTCTATTTTTTAATTTACACTTTGCACTTTTTATTCTCTCTGGCTTTTGGTTTGTAATCGGTCATACCTGAGCTTGGTCTACTGTGCATTTTTTTTTATTTTAAAGCTGTCTTTATGTCACTATTATCTTAAATTCACTGGCCTATAAGCTTTGCACACAGTCTTGTGACAACATCTAGAAATTGTTGAAATGGTGTATCTTTGAATGTGTGTTTTTCACACACATGCACAAAAATGATTTAGAAATGTCTTAAAGCTAGCTTTCATTTTTTTAATATTCATTATTTTGTCTATTTCTGTCTCTCACTGCTTATAAACTTACTTTTTTTATTATCTTCCTTCTTGTTTCTTCATGTATGCTCTATTATTGTGTTAATTTTTATCTTTATCTCTTCTTTTGCAAAGCTCTTACTTATCCTCTAAGCACTGCTATAGCTGCATCACACCAACACTGAACTGTGATGTTTTCCTTGTCATTAAGCCCCATATCCTTCTCAATAACTTTCTGTCTGATTTCCTCTTGCATTCACATTTTGTTTACTAGTATCTTTTTCCTTTTTAATTTCTAGACATATAGGGTTAGGAAAAAAAAAAAACTATATCACTTTATGGATTCTAATTTTACTGCACTGAGGTCAAGTCTTCATGATGTTGACTCTGAAATATCATGATTTTTTTGTTTGCAGCCAAAAATATGACCAATTTTTATGAAGTTTCCTATAAGCTTGAAAAGAATATGAATTCTGTTTGTTGGAAATGAAGAAGATTACACACATAAGCACATACACATAACCAGTCTGATTGCTGTCAAGCTTATTCCAGCTAACAAAGGATAAATGCATGTGTATGTGTGTTGTTGTTTGATGCCATCAAGTGGGTTCCAACTCACAGAGACCTTATGTACAACAGAATGAAACACCTGGTCTTTTGTGACCCTCACAATTGCTGTGCTTGAGTACATTGTGGCTACCACTGTGTCAATCCATCTCATTGAGGGTCTTCCTCTTTTTCATTGACCCTCTACTTTACCAAGTATAATGTGCCTCCTGATAACAAGTCCAAAGTACATGGGATGGAGTCTTGCCATCCTTGCTTCTAAAGAACATTCTTCCTGTACTTCTGGTAGTCCATGATGTATTCAATATTCTTTGCCAACACCATGATTCAAACGTATCAGTTCTTCTTCTTCATTCTGCCTTATTCATTGTCTGGTTTTTGCATATGAGGTGATTGAAAATACCACGGATTGAGTCAGGTACACTTTAGTCTTCAAAGTGACACCTTTGCTTTTTAACACTTTAAAGAGGTCTTTTGTGGTAAATTTCTCCAATTTGTTAAGTCTTTTGATTTCTTGACTGCCGCTTTCATGGTCATTGATTATGGACCCAACTAAAACAAAATCTTTGACAATTTTGGTCTTTTCTCTGTTTATCATGATGCTGTTTATTAGTCCAGTTGTGAGGACTTTTGTTTTCTTTTTGTTGATGCATAATCCATATTGAAGGTTGTAGTCTTTGATCTTCATCAGTAAATGCTTCAAGTCCTCTTCGTTTTCATAACTTATGCTATCAAAATCTTCTGAACATGTGCTTTCGGTTGCCTACTTGACCCATTATTTCCTTCCATTTACTCTTTTTTTCCCCCTGAGATTCCTATTAGTAAGGCATTTCCACTTCTCTGACTATCTTCCATATCTCTAAATTCTTCTGTTCTTTTCATCTCTTTACCCTTTTGGGGTGCTTGAGATAATTCTTGCACATGAACATCTTGCTGCAAATTCATTGTTTGTATCCTTTGCACTTACATCTCCACACAGAGGCTTGGCTGTTTCCCGGCCCATGGGAAGAATGGGATAGGAAAAAATCAGGCCAGGGAAATATGAGAGAGAAAAATGGCACAAGTAAAGGCTGTTTCCTGGAGGCTGGTCTGTCCTTCAACTATGCCCTGGCACAATCAAGAGTCTCCCTGAGGGTTTATCACCATGTTTGTGTTACTTGGCTGAACATACTCAAGTTCCATCAACCTTCCCATCTTTCTGTGGCATCTGCAACCCTGGGTCCCAGGTAGGAGACAACAGTTAATAAATAATCATTTTACATCCATCCAGCTTATCTCTGGGTACCTGTTTTCATCACCACTGCTTGTATTTATTTTATTCTTTTCAAAATGATGCAAGAAAAAGAAATGCCATAAATGGGGCATTATTTTATTAGCAACAAATGTCTGTCAATGTTACTCTATCCCATGTGTGATATAAGAGTGAGATAAATGCCAAACTATTAAAATTAAACTTAAATAACAGGAACACTGAAGAATGAAGTAAAATTCTTGGCTAGTAGATTAACCATATTCTTCCAACAGACTTGACCTGCTGAAGTTCAGAGGTCTGGACTAAAAACTTTTAACAGAGATTGGACACATTCTGAATCCAGCAGGACAGATTTCTCTGAATAAATTCCACAAGATTTTAGCAGAATTCTTTCTCCATAGGGTTGCTTGATTGAGAAAATAAAAATACAGAACACCCAATTATATTTGAAAAAGAGAACTTTAACTGTCAAATTTTTGTAATTTATAGAAAAAAGATAAATACAAGACATTTAGGGCATCTTTGACAAAATCAGTACATGACATGGACAAAATCATTATATACAGGACATGCTCTGTAAATCCAGATCACTTACCAATACTACTTCTCCATCCACTAACGTTACTAAACCATACAACTAATGGCTGCTCAAAGTCACGATGAGAAAAGCCTTCCTTCTAAAAGTGAGATCCAGGACCACCAAGGGAAAGGATATTTGAATCAGGACGTTTCAGGAAAATTCAGGACAAGAGTTTGCATAATAATAAGCTTTCTTTATAGCAAAGATCCTCAACTCTGGCTCCACCTTATCATCACCTGGGGGTATGGATGTCAGATAAAATATAGGACATATAGGACTCAAAGATAAATTTGAATTACAGAAAAACTGTAAATAGTTTCTTAGTATGAGCATGGTCCAAGTATTGTAGAATATTGCTAAATCTGGCAGCCCTCACTGCCAGGGTCACAGTTCAGACAAATTAATCACAATGTAATGGTGAGGCCCAACTAGCCATCAAATTAAAACTCCTTCTAGGTGATTTTAAAGTACAAAGGGGTTGAAAATCTCTCCTCTGGCGTCTAGACCAGTTCTTCCAGAGGTTAATGTGCATATGAATCACTGGGATTTGTTCAAATGCAGATTCTGAATTAGTAGTCTGGGATGGATGATGTTCTTATTAGGTAACCCGCAGGTGATTCTGAGGAGCTCTGGTGGCATAGTACCTAAGGCATTTGACTGCTAACCAGAAGGCCTGTCAGCCACTCCTCAGAAGGAAGGTTGGGTGATCTACTTCTGTAGTGATACCACTTTGGAAACCCAAGGAGGAGTCACTATGAGTCGGATCTGACTTGATGGCAGTGAGTGAGTTGATTCTGATGTATATGGCCCCATGTAAAATAGAACAAAGCACTCTCCGGTCCTGCACAATCCTTGCTATGTTTGAGCCCATCATTGCAGCACTGTGTCAATTCATCTTGTTGAGGGTCTTCCCCTTCTTTGTTGACCCTCCACTTCACCAAGCATGATATCCTTCTCCAGGGAATGGTCCTTTCTGACAACATGACCAAAGTAGATGAGATGAAGTCTGGCTGTTCTCACATCCAAGAATCATTCCAGCTGCACTTCTTCCAGGACAGATTTGTTTGTTCTTCTGGAGGTCCATGGTACTTTCAATAAACTTCACCAACACCACAACTCAAAAGCATCAACTCTTCTTTGGTCTTCCTTATTCTTTGGTCTTCCTTACTCATTGTCTTATATGCTTTCAAATGCATATAAGGAAATTGAAAATACCATGGCTTGGGTTAGGTGCACCTTAATCTTCAGAGAGATATTGTTGCACTTCAGTATTTTAAAGAGATCTTTTGTGCCAGTTATGCCCGGTGCAATATGTCATCTGATTCTTGACTGATGCTTCCATGGGTGTTGATTGTAGAACCAAATAATATGAAATCTTTGACAACTTCAATCTTCTCTCCATTTATCATGATGCTGCTTATTGATCCAGTTGTGAGGATTTTTCATTTTCTTTATGTTGAGATGTAATCCATGTTGCAGACTGTCATCTTTAATCTTCATTAGTAAGTACTGCAAGTGATCTTTACTTTCAGAAAGCAAGGTTGTGTCGTCTACATATCACAGGTTGTTAATGAGTCTTCCTCCAATCCTGATGCTGTGTTCTTCTTCCTATAGTCCAGCTTCTCTAATTATTTGCTCAGCATATGTATTGAATATGTATGGTGAAAGAATACAACCCTGACTCCCTCCCTCCCTGATATTAAACCACACAATACCCTTTATTCTGTTTGAACAATAGCCTTCTGGTCTATGTACAGGTTCCTCCCAAACACAATAAAGTGTTCTGGAATTCACATTCTTCTCAATGTTATCCGTAATTTGTTATAACACTACATCCACACAGTCAAATGCTTTGGCATAGTCAATAAAACACAAGTAAACATCTTTCTGGTATTCTTTGCTTGCAGCCAAGATCCATCTGACATAAGCAATGATATCCCACATTCCATGCCCTCTTCTGAACCCAGCTTGCATTTCTGGAAGTTTCCTGTCAATATACTGCTGCAACTCTTCATGAATTATCTTCACAAAGATTTTACTTGCATGTGATATTAATGATATTGTTTGGTAATTTCCATATTCTATTGGACCACTTTTCTTTGGAATGTGTACAAATACAGACCTCTTCCAGTCAGTTGACCAGGTAACTGTCTTCCAAATTTATTGACATAAATGAGTAAGTGTCTCAAATACTACAGCCATTTGTTGAAACATTTCAATGGATATTTCATCATTTCCTGGAGCCTTGTTTTTTACCAATCCCTTCAATGTCAATTCGACTTTTTCATTCAATATCATCAGTTCTTGATCTTATGCCACCTCCAGAAATAATTGAACATCCACCAATTCTTTTTTTGTACAGTGACTCTGTGTATTCCTTCCATCTTCTTGTGATGTTTCCTGCATCATTTAATATTTTGCCAATAGAATCTTTCAGTATTACAACTTGAGGCTTGAACTTTTTCTTCAGTTCTTTCAGCTTCAGAAATGACAAGCATTTTCTTCCCTTTTGATTTTCTAACTTCAGGTCTTTACACATTTCATTATAGTTAATGACTTTGTCTTCTCAAGTTGTTCTTTGAAATCATCTGTTCAGATATTTTATATTGTCATTTCTTACATTTACTTTCACTGCTCTTTACTCAAGGGCAAGTTTTAGAGTCTCTTCTGACATCCATTTTGGCCTTTTCTTCCTTTCTGATCTTTTTAATGACCTTCTGCTTTCTTCACGGATGATGCTCTTGATGTCATCTCACAATTCTTCTGGTTTTCAGTCATTGGTATTCAATGCATCAAATCTACTCTTCAGATAGTATCTAAATTCAGGTGGGTTGTAATCAAGGTCATATTTTGGCTCTCATGGACTTGTTTTAATTGTGTTCAGCTTGAACTTGAACTTGCATATAAGCAATTGGTGGCCTGTTACACATTCAGCTCCTGGCCTTGTTTTGGCTGAAGATATAGTGCTTCCCCTCTGCCTGTTTCACAGATGTAGTCAGTTTCATACCTGTGTATTCCATCTGGCAAAGTCCATATGTATAACTGTTGTTTATGTTGTTGAAAAAGGTATTTGCAATGAATAGTCGTTGGTCTTGCAAAACCTATCATGTAACCTCTAGGGTCATTTGTATCACTAAGGCCATATTTTCCAACTACTGATGATTCTTCTTTGTTTCCAACTCTCACATTCCAATCACCAGTAATAATCAACACATCTTGATTGCATGTTTTGTCAATTTCAGACCACAGCAGTAGGCAAAAATCTTCAAATTTCCTTATCTTTGGCTTTGGTGGTTAGTGTGCATATATGAATAATAGTAATATTAATTGGTCTTCCTTGCAGGCTATGGATATTATCCTGTCACTGACATCAGTGTATTTCAGGATAGATCTTGAATATTTTTTTGTGACAATGAATGCTGTGTCATTCCTCTTCAATTTGTCATTCCCATCATAGTAGATCATATGGTTGTCTGATTCAAAATAGCCCAGACTAGTCCATTTCAGCTCACTAATGCCTACCATATTGATCTTTTTGCATTCTGTTTCATTTTTGACAACTTTCAATTTTGTTACATTCATACTTTGTACATTCTGCATTCTGATTATTAATGGATGTTTGCAGTTGTTTCTTCCCATTTTGAGTTGTGCCCCATCAGCAAATGGAAGTCCCAAAAGCTTTACGTCATCCATATCATTAAATTCAACTCTACTTTAAACAGGCAGCTCTTTCCCAGTAGTATTTTGGGTGCCTTCTCTCCTGAGGGGCTCATCGTCTAGCACTATATCAGACAATGTTTCAGGTCTATTCATAAAGTTTTCCCATAATATATCAGACTGTGTTTCACTGTTATTCACAAGGTTTTCACCAGCTAGTTCTTTGAGAAGCAAATGGCCACTTCTTTCTTCCTAGTCTTAGTCTGGAAGCTCCACTGAAACCTCCCCACCATAGGTGACCCTGCTGGTATCTGAAATACTGCTGACACAGCCTCCAGCCTCACAGCAACACACAAGCCACCTCAGTACAACAAACTGACAGATGAGTGGTGGTTTTTATGGGCTAGGTAAAGCTAAATGTAAATGAAATTTTTGACTACTTCAATCTTTTCTCCATTTATTATGATGTTGTTTATTGGTCCTGTTGTGAGGGTTTTTGTTTTCTTTATGTTAAAGTGTAATCCCAGCACTTGTCTGTCAGTTTGTTGTACTGTGTTGGCTTGTGTGTTACTGTGAGGCTAGAGGCTATGCCACTGGGTCACCCATGGTGGACAGGTTTCAGCAGAGCTTCCAGACTAAGACAGACTCAGAAGAAGGAAGGGACCATCCACTTATTAAAGAATTGTCCAGTGAAAACCTTATGAATAGCAATGAAACATTGATATAATGGACTGGTAGTGTTTCATTCTGTTGTGCATAGGGTTGCTGTAAGTTAGAGCTGACTTGACAGCACATAATGACAATGACAATGAAAGTGTAATCCATACTGAAGAATGTATTCTTTGATCTTCATCAGGAAGTGCTTCAAATCCTCTTCACTTTTAACAAGCAAAGATGTGTTGTCTGCACATCCTAGTTGGTAATGATTCTTACTCCAATCTGGATGCCACATTCTTCTACATATAGTTTATCTTCTTGGATTATTTGTTTAGCATACAGATTAAATAAAGGAGTCCTGGTGGTACAGTGCTTAGATCTTGGCTGCTAACCTAAATGTCAGCAGTTCAAACTCAGATTGAATAAATATGGTGAAAGGATACAACCCTGATGCACATCTTTTATAATTTTAAAGTACAACATATCCCATTGTTCTGTTCAAATGACTACCCCTTGGGCTATGCACAGGTTCTGAATGAGCAGAATTAAGTGGTCTGGAATTCCTCTTCTTTGCAATGTTATCTAGTATTGTTATAACAGAAATCCCATAATTGGATGGCTTTAACAAACAGAAATTTATTTTCTCACAGTTTAGGAGGCTGAAAGTCCAAATTCAGAGTGCTGGCAGTAGGGGAAGTCTTTCTCTTTCTGACACCTCTGGAAGAAAGTCCTTGTTTCTTCACCTTCTGCTTTCTGGAGATCTCCATTTGTCTTGGAATCTATGTTACTCCATCTCTCCTGTGCTCGCTTGTTTAACCTCTTTTATATCTCAAAAGAGATTGACTCAAATACATCCTACACTAATCCTGCCTCATTTAACATAAGGAAGGTAGTCCATTCCCATATGGGATTATAATTTGGGCACAGAGATGAGGATTTATAGCACATATTTTGGGGGGACATAATTCAATATGTAGCATTCCATCCTTTGACCCCATAAAGTTCATTCATGTCCTTGCCACATGCAAAACAAATTCACCTTATCAATCATCTCAAAAGTCTTAAATTAACTCCAAGCTCAAAATCTCATCTTCTGAATCATCTAAATCAACTTTGAGTTAGACTTTAGGTGTATTCCATTCTGTGTCAAAATTCCTCTTCATCTGCAAGACTACAAAATGTAAAATACAAGTTATTTGTTTCCAAAGTATAATGGTGAAACAGGCCCAAGGTAGCTACTTCTATCATAAATAAGATAAATTGGAGGGGAAGAAGTGATTACAGGCATTAAGCAAGCCCCAAATCCAGCAGAACATATTACATTAGTTCTAAAGGCTTGAAAATAATCCTGTCTTCTCTGAGACCATCTGGGCAACAGCCCCACCCTCTAGACTCTGAGTGTTAACCACACCTTCTGGATTGTGGATGGAAGCCCCTCAGCCCTGGGCTTCTGTTCCACCTTCCAAGTCCTCTAATATGGCAATTCTGCTGCCTCGGCTTTAGGCAGCCCCATTCTCCTAGTCTAGGAGCTCTGGTAGCATAGTGCCTAAGGTATTTGACTGCTAACCAGAAAGCTGGCAGTTCAAACCCACGAGCCACTCCTTGGAAGGAAGGTTGGGCAATCCTACTCCTGTAGTGATACTGCCTCAGAAACCCAAGGAGGGGTCGCTATGTGTTGAGGCTGACTCGACGGCACATAACAACAACAACATTCTCCTAGTCTATCTGAGTGGCAACCCTACCTTCTCAGCCCTAGAAGACCCCATTCTTTGCCCTTTGGGCTTGGCAGCCCTGTTTCCTTATCTTTGACCAACAGCCCATCCCCCTAGCACACCTTAATAGCAGCCCCACACTCTGGAACTCAGTTGGTGAAGATCCAACTCTTTGAAACCTAGGAGGCTGTGGCCCCACCCTTTAAGATCCAGAATATGGTGGCCCCATATTCCTTTGAAATGAGCAGTCTTTGCTTCCTGTGCTCCTTCCAATAGTTCTGTGGATCTCTGAGCTGCTCCAGGGATAGCTCTTTTCTCTTCTTGGAGGACAACAGATGTAGCTTTTTTGGTCTGTTTCCTGCCAGTAGAATTCCAAGAAGCAGACAATGTTCTTTTCCTTTTGTTCTTTCTGGCCATTTCAGTCTAAACTGATGAGTGTTTTGCTTTGGTAGTTGGTTAGATCCATCAGTTACCCACTTAATCTTATTAAAAAAAGATCGTGTAGCCACATCCTTGGTGAACATTCTAGGACATGTGTCCTTAGTTTATACAATAGAATTTTCCAAATGTTTATGTTCTGTTTTCATTTTGCACAGTTCATTTTTAAGTCCATCTCTTTCCTCTTGCATTTTACTATAAACAGTAAGGGGATACCACATGGACCCTTTAAGATCTTGTTTAGAAATCTCTTCAACCAGATATCCAGGTTCATCACTTAGTAGTTCTACCTTCTGCAAACTATTTGAATATAATTTAGACAAATTCTTTTCCACTGCATAAAAAGCATTGCCCTTCCTCCATTGTCCAGTCACATGTTCATCATTTTCTTTTAAAGCCTTACCAGAAGCACATTTAATGTCCACATTTCTAACAACATTCTGTTGCTGGCACCATATGTATCCCCTAAGATGGCAGAGACTTTCTCTATAGCTCTGCTCACTTCCTTCACTAGAATTACTTGTGACATCCATAATGTACCAATAGTCTCTTCAAGGTAATTTAGGCTTTTACTATCATTGTTAGGTGCCATCAAGTTGCCTCCAACTCATAGCAATTCAATGTACAACAGAACAAAATATTGCCCCATCCTGCATCATCCTCACAATGCCTGCTGCATTTGAGCCCATGTTTGCAGTCACTGTGCCAATCCTTCCCATTGAGGGTCTTCCTCTTTTTTTGCTGACCCTCTACTTTACTAAGCATGATATCCTTCTCCAGTGAGTGGTCCCTTCTGACAAAAATGATAAAAGTTTGTGAGATGAAGTCTGGCCATTCTTGTTTCTAAGGAGCATTCTGGATATATTTGATCCAGGACAGATTGGTTTGTTCTTCTGGCAGTCCATGGTACTTCCAGTATTCTTCATCAACACAATTCAAAGGCATAAACTCTTCTTCAGGCTTCCTTATTCCTTGTCCAGCTTCCACATGCATATGAGGCTACTGAAAATACCGTGGCTTGAGTCAGACCCACCTTAGTCTTCAAACTGACATCTTTACACCTTAATGGTTTAAAGAGGTCTTTCGCAGCAGATTTGTCCAGTACAATACCACCTCTGGTTTCTTGACTGCTGCTCCATGGGCATTGATTGTGTATACAAGTAAAACAAAATCCCTGACGATTTCAATCTTTTCTCCATTTACCATGATGTTGCTTACTGGTCCAGTTGTGAGGATTTTTATTTTCTTTATGTTGAAGTGTAATCCATACTGAAGACTGTAGTCTTTGATCTTCATCAGTAAGTGCTGTAATTCTTCTGCACTTTCAACAAGCAAGGTTGTGTCATCTGCACATCACAGGTTGTTAATAAGTTTTCTTCCAATCCAGATGCTGCATTTTTCCTTATAGTGTCTAAATTCTGGATTATTTGCTTAGCATACAAATTGAACAAGTATGGTGAAATGATACAACCCTGATGCACACTCTTCCTGATTTTAAACCATGCAAAATCTCCTTGTTCTGTTTGAATGACAGTCTTTTAGTCTACGTACAGGTTTCTAATGAGCAAATTAAGTGTTCTAGAATTCTCATTCTTGTCAATGTTACCATAATTTGTTCTAATCCGCCCAATCGAATGTCTTTACATAGTTAACAAAACACAGTTGAAAATATTTCTGATATTCCTTGCTTTCAGCCAGGATCCATCTGACATTAGCAATGATGTATTTTTCAACATGTCCATATCCTCTTCTGAATTCAGCTTGAACTTCTGGAACTTCCCTGTCAATATACCACTGCAACTGTTTTTGAATTATCTTCAGCAAGATTTTACTTGTGTGTGATATTAATGATATTTTTGATAATCTCCACATTCTGTTGGATCACCTTTCTTTGGAATGGGCACAAATATGGGTCTCTTCCAGTCAGTTGTCCAGGCAGCTGTCTTCCCAATTTCTTGGCATACATGAGTAAGCACCTCCAGTGCTGCATTGATTTGTTGAAACATCTCAATGGACATTGCATCAAATCCTGGAATCTTGTGGGTTTTTTTTTTTTTTTCTTCCCAATTCTCCCAGTGCATCTTTAACTTCTTCCTTCACTATCATGGGTCCTGATCATATGGTACCTCCTGAAATAGCTGAGAGTCAACCAGTTCTTTCCAGTATTGTGACTCTCTGAATTTCTCCCATCTTCCTTTGATGCTTCCTGTATTGTTCAACATTTTACACATAGAATGCTTCAGTATTTCAACTCGAAGATTGAATTTTTTCTTCAGTTATTTCAGCTTGAGAAATGCTGAGTGTGTTCTTCCCTTTCAGTTTTCTAATTCCATGTCTTTACACATTTCATTATTATACTTTACTTTGTCTTCTCAAGCCACCCTATGACGTCTTCTGTTCAGCTCTTTTATTGTGTCATTTCTTCCACTCAATTTAGCTACTCTCCCTTCAGAAGCAAGTTCAGAAGAAGAGTCCCTTCTGACATCCATTTTGGTCTTTTCTTCCTTTCCTGTCTTTTTAATGACATTTGCTTTCTTCATGAGTGATGTTCTTTGGTCACTGTTGTTCAATGCATCAAATCTAGTCCTCAGATGGTCTCTAAATTCAGGTAGGATATAATCAAAGTCATATTTTGGTTCTTGTGTACTTGTTTTACTTTTCTTCAGTTTCAACTTGAACTTGCATATGAGCAATTGATGGTCTGTTCCACAGTCAATTCCTGGCCTTGTTTTGACGATGATATTGAGCTTCTCCATCACTTCTTTCCACAGATATAGTTGATTTGATTCCTGTGTATGCCATCTGGTGAGGTTCACATGTATAACCACCATATATGTTGTTGAAAAAAATTACGTGCAATGAATAAGTCGTGGTCTTGCAAAATCTTATCATACAATCTCCAGTGTGATTTCTATCATCAAGACCATATTTTCCAACTACTGATGATTCTTCTTTGTTTCCACCTTTTGTATTCCAATCACCAGTAATCATCAATTCATCTCAATTGCACATTTGGTCAATTTCAGACTACAGAAGTTGGTAAAAATAAACTTTTTCATCTTTAGCTTTAGTGGTTGGTGTCTAAATTTGAATAATAGTAGTAGTAACTGGTATTCCTTATGTTGTTGTTGTTGTTATGTGCTGTCGAGTTGGCCCCGACTCATAGCGACCCCTCCTTGGGTTTCCGAGGCAGTATCACTATGGAAGTAGGATTGCCCAACCTTCCTTCCAAGGAGTGGCTGGTGGGTTTGAATCGCCAGCCTTCTGGTTAGCAGTCAAGTACTTTAGCCACTATGCTACCAGAGCTCCCTGTATTCCTCATAGGCATATGGATATTATTCTATCACTGACAGCATTGCACTTCAGGATAGATCTTGAAATCTTCTTTTTGAAAATGAATGTGACCATTCCTCTTCAATTTTTAATTTCTGGTATAGTGAACTATATGATTGTCTGAATAAAAATGGTCAATACCAGTCCATTTCAGTTCAGTAATACCTAGGATATCAATCTTCATCCAATCCATTTCATTTTTGACAACTTCCAATTTTCCTAGATTCATACTTCATACATTCCATGTTCCAACTATTAATGAATGTTTCCAGCCATTTCTTCCTATTGTGAGTCATGCTCCATCAGCAAATGAAGGTCCTGAAAGCTTTACTGCATCTGTGTTATTAAGGTCAACTCTATTTTGAAGAGACAACCCTTTTCATGTTGTATTTTGAGTGCTTTCAAACCTGAGGGGCTCATCTTTCATCATTATATCAGACAATATTTCACTGCTATTCATAAAGTGTTCAAAAGCCAAATTTTTCAGAAGTGGATAGCTCTGTCCTTCTTACCAGTCTTAGTCTGGAAGCTCTACTGAAGCCTGTCCAACATGGATGACCCTTCGGATATTTGAACTACCAATGACATAGCCTCCAGCCTCACATCAACACACAAAGCACCACAGTGCAACAAACTGACAGATGAGTGGTGGAGGCTTTTACTATTGTGTTGTTGTTGTTGTTAGGTGCCATTGACTCATAGCGACCCCATGCACAGCAGAATGAAACACTGCCTGATCCCATGCCAGCTCCACGATACCTACTATACTTGAGCCAATTATCACAGCCACTGTGTCAATCCATCTCATTGAAGGCCTCCCCCTCTTTCGTCGACCCTCCACCCTACCAAGCACAACATCCTTCTCCAAGGAATGGTCCCTTCTGACAAC
>NW_006921887.1:2334118-2345808 GCF_000298275.1 Orycteropus afer afer
TTTTGGTCATTGGTGTTCAATGCATCAAATCTATTCTTTAGATGGTCTCTAAATTCAGGAGGGATATATTCAAGATCATATTTTGGCTCTCTTGGACTTATTTTAATTGACTTAAAGTTGAACTTGCATATGAGCAGTTGATGGTCTGTTCCACAATGAGCTCTTTGCCTGGTTTTGGCTGAAGATATTGAGCTTTTCCACCACCTCTTGCCACAAATGCAGTCAGTCTGGTTCCTCTGTGTTCCATCTGGTGAAGTCCACGTTTGTGTTATTGAAAAAAGGTGTTTGCAATGAACAAGTCGTTAGTCTTGCAAAATTCTGCTGTGCGAGTTCCAGCATTATTTCTGTCACCAAGGCCAAATTTTCCAACTATCGGTGATTCTTCTTTGTTTCCTACTTTTGCATTCCAGTGACCAGTGATAATTAACACATCCTGGTGGCATGTTCGGTCAATTTCAGACTGCAGAAGTTGATAAAATTCTTCAATTTCCTCATCTTTGGCTTTGGTGGTTGGTGCATATATTAGAATAATATTCGTATTAATGGGTCTTCCTTGTAGGTGTATGGATATTATCCTATCACTGACAGCATTGTATTTCAGTACAGATCTTGAAACATCCTTTGTAGTGATGAATGCCATGCCATTCCTCTTCAAACTCTCATTCCCGGCATAGTAGATCACATGGTTGTCTGATTCAAAATGGCCCAAACCAGTCCATTTCAGCTCACTAATGCCGAGGATATTAATCTTTATGAGTTCCATTTCATTTTTGACAACTTCCATTTTTCCTAGATTCATACTTCATACATTACATGTTCTGATGATTAATGGATGTCTGCAGCTGCTTCTCTTCAATTTGAGTGGTGCCACATCAGCAAATGGCATTCTCGAAAGCTTTACCTTATCCATAGGAGTAAGGCTGGGTTTACTCAGATGATGCAGCTCTTTCCCAGTCCTATTTTGAGAGCCTTCTAACCTAACTGGACTATTCATAAAGTTGTGCGGTAATGTATCATAAGGTTTTCCTTGGCCAGTTATTTGAGAAGTGGACGGCCTCTTCCTTCTTCCTAGTCTGTCTCAGTCTGTAAGTTGGGATGATACCTGTGCACCATGTGCCTCCTGCTGGGTTAGAAACACCAGTGGCTCAGCCTCAAAACTCACATCAACATGTCACCACTTTAGAACAAACCAACAGACAAGTTTGCCTCCCTGTTGGAAACCTCTCGTACCACCCTTACCTGGGTCCCTGCGGCTGACTCCTCCTCTATCCAGATTCCTAGGCCTTTTAATCCCCTTTCTCCTGCCCTGTTGCTTTTACTATTAGGCACCTTAAAACTCCTCCATCTATTACCCATTACTCAATTCCAGAACTGCTTCCACATTTTAGGTATCTGTTAAAGTAGCATCCCACTATTCTGGTACCAATTCTATCTTAGTTTTATAGTGCTGCTATAATAAAAATCACAACATAGTTTTTATTAATAGACATTTATTTTCTAACAGTTTAAGAGGCTAGAAATCTGAATTCAGAGCACCGGCTGGGGGGAACGCTTTCTTTCTGTGTTGACTGTGGAGGAAAATATTTTTGTCTCTACCTTCTACTTCCTGGTTCTCTGAAAATCAATGTGTCTTGACATCTATGTTACTCCATCTCTTCTCTGTTTGCCTGTTTAATCTCTTTCATATCTCAAAAGAGATTGACTCAAGATACATCTTATACTAATCCTACCTCACTAGCATAACAAAGACAAACCATTCCCAAAAGGGATTACAACCACAGCATAGGATTAGGATTCATAACACATAATTTTAGGAGACATAATTCAATCCATAACACCATAGTTTGTTAAAATCCACAGCCTTTGCATAGTAAATAAAACACAGGAATCTTTCTGGTATTCTTTGCTTTCAGATGAAATTCATCTGACATTAGCAATGATAACCTTCATTCCACATTCTCTTCTGAATCTGGCTTGAATTTCTGGTAATTCCCTATAGATGTGTTGTTGAAACCATTTTTGAATTATCTTCAGCAAAATTCTACTTGCATGTGATATTAATGATATTGTTTGATAATTTCCATATTTCATTGGATCACTTGCCTTTATAATGAGGATGTATATGAATCTCTTCCAGATGATGGGCCAGGTAGTTGTCTTCCAAATTTCTTGGCATAAGGGTTTGAGTGCTTTCAGCATTGCATCTGCTTGTTAAAACATCTCAATTGGTATTCTGTAAATTCCTGGATGATTTTGCCAGTGCCTTCAATTGTTGACAATTCAATTTTACTTGGATCCATGATCAATGGCCATGAAAGCAGCAGTCAAGAATCAAATGATGTATTGCATTGCCTTGGGCAAATCTGCTGCAAAAGACCTCTTTAAAGAGTTAAAAAGCAAAGCTGTCACTTCAAAGACTAAGGTGCACCTGATACAAGGCATGATGTTTTCTATCGCCTAATATGCTCTAGTAGCATAATGCCTAAGATATTTCACTGCTAACCAAAAGGATCGTGGTTCAAACCCACCAGCCACTCCTGGGAAGGAAGGTTGGACAATTTTCTTACGTAGTGACACTGCCTCAGAAACCCAAGGAGGGGTTGCTATGAGTCGGATATGACTCTACAGCAGTGGGTTTGGTTTTTTTTGGTAATATGCATGCAGAAGTTTGACAATGAATAAGGAGTACCAAACAAAAACTAATACATTTGAATTATGGTATTGGCAAAAAATATTGAATATATTCTTCTATGTTCTGGACTACCAGAGGAATGAACAAATCTTTCTTAGAAGAAGTAGTCAGAAGGCTCCTTAAAAGAGTAGATGGTGAGGCTTCTCACATATTTTGGACATGTCATCAGGAGGGGCCAGTCCTTGGAGAAGGACATCATGTTTAGTCAAGTACAAGGTCAATGAAAAAGCAGAATATCCTTAACAAGATTGATTGACACAGTGGTTGCAACAATAGTCTCAAACATGATAATGATTGTGAAGATGGTGCAGGACCAGAGACTATTTTATTCCCAGGAGGTGGGGCAGATTCATTATAAAAGGAATGCTGCTTAGAGAATGAGAAGATCTGATTCTCCTCTCAATTTTGCCACCTACTAAAATCAAGACCAAACCAAACCAGTCACTATTGATTTGATTCTGACTTATAATGTTCCCATTTATGTCAGAGTAGAACTTTGTGCTCTGTAGAGTTCTCAATGGCTAATCTTTCAGCATTAGATCACCAGACTTATCTTCTGAGTCACCTCTAAGTGGATTGATACCACTAACTTTCAGGTTAGGGGCCA
Organism: Orycteropus afer afer; assembly: GCF_000298275.1. Classification (NCBI taxonomy): domain Eukaryota; kingdom Metazoa; phylum Chordata; class Mammalia; order Tubulidentata; family Orycteropodidae; genus Orycteropus; species Orycteropus afer. The sequence goes on from NW_006921887.1 coordinate 2,337,418, forward strand.
AGTGGTAAACTATTTACACTACGCAGGGATGCCTGGCCACCTAATCCCATTAAAAACTTTTCTGGTTACCTAGTGCCACTCTGATAAGAAATATACCACAAATGGGATGGCCTTAACAAACAAGAGTTTATTCTTATAATTTGGAGGCTTTAAGTCCAAGTTCAAAGTGCCGGGCTCTAGGGGCTGGGTGAAAGCCCCTCAACCTCGGGGTCCAGCTTTGTCTCCTGCTCCCAGCCCACTGGAGCTAGAGGCTTTTTCTTCACTCACACAGCTGCTGACTGCTGAGGCAGAGAAGCTCCAAGGTTGACAAGTAAAAAAGCACAGTCCCGCTGTTACCGAGTCACGTGGCAGGCCATTAATTTAAGTCCATTGTAAGTCCAAGGTCAGAAGACCATAGCAGGCTGCTGAGCAATGACATGGCTACAGGCAGGGTCCAAGCATGCCGTAGGCTAGAGACCATTCTCAAAGCTGCTCCTTATATACAGGAAGAAGACCACATCCCAAAGGCAGCTACCCAGCTGCTTGTGGTAGATCCTACCATGGAGTTGATTACCAGTCTCATCATGGGGAATAACTACCACCAGCTGCCCAGCCGCTCAACCAGGCCTAGCCAAGTTGACACACAAATATAACCACCACAAAAACAAACAAAAAATCATTGCCTTCCACTCCATTTCAACTCACAGCAATGGTATAGAAGAGAATAGAACTGCCTAATAGGATTTCCAAAGCTTTATTCCTATAGAAGCAGACTGTCACATCTTTCTTCCACAGAGCAGCTGGTGGGTTTGAATCATTGATCATTTAATTAGCAGTCAACTGCCTAACCACTGGGCCATGAGGGCTCCCTGGCCACCTGATAGTGGTGTGATTTTAAGCAAGACACTTCAATGATCTGATCTGATTCTTAGTTTTCTACCCTAAATATTGGACTAGTAATTCTCAAAAGGACTGCTAGGAAGGCTAATGACATTAAAAAAAAAAAAAAAAAACTCATTGCCATCAAGTCATTTCCAACTCATAGCAACCCCCATTGGGTTTCCAAGGCTGTAAATCTTTACAGAAGTAGATCGCCCCATCTTCCTTCCACTGAACAGCTGGTGGGTTTCAATCATGGACCTCACAGTTAGCAGTCAAGTGTTTTATTCACTACACCACCTGACTGCTTAATAAATGTTAGCCAAATCCAGGGCTTTGAACCAGAATGGAACAAAAAAATGAAATTTTCACTGGAGTTAAACCAAAACCTGGATTGAAAAAAAAATGTGTTTCTAAAACAAAACAGAAGTAAAAAACCATTATTTTTTGCTCTGCTGTTTTGGGTTCAGCAATAATTTTTAAGTTGTAAGAAAGACCACTGGACCCTCTATGTTTTATTTGCATCTAGTGACCATGTTTACTGAATGCTTTTCTGGCACATGCCCATTTAGGGCACAATTCATTGCTTCGGCAAGTAACATTATGCAGCCACAGCTATAGAAGATGACTGCTGTTAATGCAATATGATTCACAGGCCAGTCAGAGTCCGCTATTTCTGCTCCATGCTTGACCTCACTTACAGTAATGCAAGCTGTACCTACCAAAGATATGCGAAATGCTTGGTGATTGAGAACATTCATAGTTAGAAATTTGAAAGCTAGTTAAACTGCATCGAGTTCTACACAGTTTCATGTGAATGAAAATTTTTCAGGTGAGTGAAAACGTTTTGAACATACATTATTCACATTTGAAAAAAAATATTGTGATTTGGGTGAAAGGTTACAGAGCAAATTGGTTTTCAACTCAACAGTTCATACACATTTTTTTCGTGGCATTGATTGCAAACCCCATGATGTAACAGCACTCCTTCCACCTCATCCCTGTGGTTACCAGTTCCTTTTGTCTTTCTTTCCTATGCATTCTTGTCTTCTGAGCTTTATCTCTGGGAAAATGCTGCCCTTTTGATCTCTTGTTATTAATTGTTCTAAGAAAATCTTACCTTTCTGGTGTTATTTGTTCACCTCACAGGTCTGTCTGTTGTTTGGCTGAAAGTTGAGTCATGGAAGTGAGTTCACTTCCAAAGGATGGCAGAGGGCCATAGTCTCAGGGATTCCACTAGTCTCTATCAGATCAGTAAGCCTGATCTTTTTTTATGATTTTGAGTTTTCTTCTACTTTTTTCTCCCATTCTATCCAAGATCTCTAATTTTGATCCCTTTCAAAGTGATTAGCAGTGGTAGCCAGGCACCATTTAGTTCTTTTGCTCTCAGGATCATATAGGACAAGGCTCCCATGGTCCACTAGTTCCCTGGATTATTTGTTCCATGAGTCCTTGATTTCCTTCACTATTCTTTGTTTTGGATGAAGAGAGAACAATTATTGCATCTTAGATGGCTGTTCACAAGCTTTTCTGCTACTTAGAAAAGTAGGATGTAGAGCAATGTCTTTGGGGACTATTTTATGCAAGTTGACCTTGATCTACCCTGCTACCATTGTCTCAAACCCACAGGGCCAGTAACTGACTCCCTCCGGGTGTTTGGTTATGGCTAAGAAGTTATCATCCACCCCTTGTCTGTCAGCTTGTCATACTGTGGTGGTTTGCATATTGCTGTGAGGCTGGAGGCTATGCCATTGGTATTTCAAATACCATCAGAGTCACCTGTGGTGGACAGCTTTTGGGGAACTTCCAGAGTAAGATAGACTTGGATGAAGGAAGAGGTCATCCACTTCTCAAAGAGTTGTCCAGTGAAAACCTTATGAGTAGCAGTGAAACACTACCTGATCTATTACTGGAAAACTTTATGAATATGAATAGCCCTGAAATGTTGTCACTATAGTGCCGGACAATGAGCACCTCAAGTAAGAAGGCACTCAAAATACGACTAGGAAAGAGCTGCCTTCTCAGAGTAGAGCCAATCTTAATGATGTGGATGGAGGAAAGCTTTCAGGACCTCCATTTACTGATGTGATATGACTCAAAATGGGAAGAAACAGTTGCAAACATCCATTAATAATTGGAACATGAAATGTATGAGGGATGAATCTAGGGAAACTGAAAATTGTGAATAATGAAATGGAATGCATAAAGATTTATATCCTAGGCATTAGTGAGGTGAAATAGACTGATTTTGGCCATTTTGAATGAAACAACCATATCATCTACTATGCCAGGAATGACAAATTAAAGAGGAATGGCATGGCATTCATTGTCACAAAAAATGTTTCAAGATCTATCCTGAAGTACAATGCTGTCAGTGATAGAATAATATCCATATGGCCACAAGGAAGACCAGTTACTACAACTATTATTCAAATCAATGCACCAACCACCAAAGCCAAAGATGAGGAAATTGAAGATTTTTACCAACTTCTGCAGCCCAAAATCGACCAAACATGCTATCAAGATGTGTTGATTATCATTGGTGATTGGAATGCAGAAATTGGAAACATTTTTTTTTTCCAATTTTGGTATTTGGAAAATATGGCCTTGGTGATAGACTTATTGCTGGAGATCGTATGATAGAATTTTGCAAGACCAATGACTTATTCATTGCAAATACCTTTTTTCGATGACATAAACAACAGCTATACACATGGAGTTCACCAGATGGAGTACACAGGAATCAGATTGACTACATATGTGGCAACAGGAGATGGAGAAGCTCAATACCTTCAGCCAAAACAAGGCCAGGAACTGACTGTGGAACAGACCTTCAACTGCTTATAGGCAGGTTCAAGTCAAAGCTGAACACAATTAAAACAAGTCCATGGGAGCCAAAACATGCCCTTGGTTATATCTCTCTGGAATTTAGAGAACATCTAAAGAATAGATTTGATACATTGAACACCAATGACTGCAAACCAGAGGAATTGTGGGATGACATCAAGAACATCATCCATGAAGAAAGCAAGAGATCATTAAAAAGACTGAAAAGGAAGAAAAGACTAAAATGGATGTCAGAAGAGACTCTGAAACTTGACCTTGAATGGAGAGTAGCTAAAGCAAATGGAAGAAATAACAAGATAAAAAAGTTGAACAGAAGATTTCAAAGAGCAGCTCTCGAAGACAAAGTCAATTATTATAATGAAATGTTCAAAGATCTGGAGTTAGAAAACCAAAAGGGAAGAACACACTAGGCATTTCTCAAGCTGAAATAACTGAAGAAAAAATTCAAGCCTCAAGTTGCAATATTGAAAGGTTCTATGGGCAAAATATTGAATGATGCAGGGCATATCGATAGAAGATTGAAGGTATACACAGAGTCACTGTACCAAAAAGAATTGGTCAATGTTCATCCGTTTCAGAAGGATGCATATGATCAAGAACCAATGGTATAGAAGGAAGAAATCAAAGTTGTGCTGAAGGAATTGGCAAAGAACAAGACTCCAGGAATTGATGGAATACCCATTGAGATGTTTCAACAAACAGATGCTGCATTGGAGGCACTCACTCAGCTATGCCAGGAGATTGGGAAGACAGCTACCTGGGCAACTGACCAGAAGAGATCCACATTTGTACCCACAGAAATTATCGAACAATATCATTAATATTACACGTAAGTAAAATCTTACTGAAGATAAATTAAAAACAGCTGCATCAGTATATTGACAGAGAACTGCCAGAAATTCAAGCTGGATTCAGAACAGAATGTGAAATGAGAGATATCATTGCTGATGTCAGATGGATCTTGGCTGAAAGCACAGAATACCAGAAAGATGTTTCCAAAAAGAACCAAACCAAAGTCTCTGCTGTTGAGTCGATTCCACTCAGTGACCCCCTCCTTGGTTTTCCGAGGCAGTTTCACTATAGAAGTAAATTGCCCAATCTTCCTTCTGAGGAGTGGCTGGTGGGTTTGAATTGCCAGCCTTCTGGTTAGGAGTCAAATGCCTTAGGCACTACGCCACCAGAGCTCCTAGAGAGATGTTTACTTATGTTTTATTGACTATGCAAAAACATTCGATTATGTGGATCGTTATAAATTTGGATAATATTGAGAAGAATGGGAATTCCACAATATTTGATTGTGCCCATCAGAAACCTGTACATAGACCAGGATGCTGTCATTCAAACACAACAGGAGATAGGAGATAGTGCATGATTTAAAATCAGGAAGGCAGTGCATCAGGGTTGTATCCTTTCACCACACTTATTCAATCCGTATGTTGAATAAAGTAATCCAAGAAGCTGGACTATATGAACAATGAGGCATCAGGTTTGGAGGCAAACTTATTCACAATCTGTGATAAGTAGATACATAACCTTGCTTGCTGAAAGCAAAGAGGACTTAAAACACTTACTGATAAAGATCAAAGACTATAGTCTTCAGTATGGATAAAGAAAACAAAAATCCTCACAACTGGACCAATAGCAACATTATGATAAGTGGAGAAAATATTGAAGTTGTCAGGGATTTCATTTTTTACTTGGATCCACAATCAACACTCATGGAAACAGCAGTCAAAAAATCAGACATCATATTGCATCGGGCAAATCTGCTGCCTCATGACCTCTTTCAAAGTGTTAAAGAGCAAAGATGTGCCTTTGAAAACTAAGATGCAACTAACTCAGACCATGGTATTTTCAATCACCTAATATGCATGTAGGAGCTCTGGTAGCATAGTGCCTAAGGCACTTGACTGCTGACCAGAAGGCTGGCGGTTCAAACCCACCAGCCACTCCTCGGAAGGAAGGTTGGGCAATCCTACTTCCATAGTGATACTGCCTCGGAAACCCAAGGAGGGTTCGCTATGAGTCGGGGCCGACTCGACGGCAAACAACAACAATATGCATGTGAAAGCTGGACAATGAATAAGGAAGACTGAAGAAGAGTTGATGCTTTGAATTGTGGTATTGGCAAAGAATACTGAAAATAGCATGGACTGCCAGAAGAAGAAGGAGCTCTGGTGGCCTAGTGCCTATGGCATTTGACTGCTAACCAGAAGGTTTGTGGTTCAAACTCACCAGCCACTCCATGGAAAGAAAACTGGGCAATCTACTTCCATAGTGATACCACCTCAGAAACCCAAAGGGTATTGCTATGAGTAGGAATTGACTCATAGCAATGAGGGGTTTTTGTTTGTTTGTTTTGTCAGAAGAAGGAACAAATCTGTCCTTGAAGAAGAGTAACTGGAATGCTCCTTAGAAGCAAGAATGGCCAGACTTCATCTCACCTACTTTGGTCATGTTGTCAGAAGGGACCATTCCCTGGAGAAGGATATCAGGCTTGGTAAAATAGAAGGCAGCCAAAAAGGTGAAGACCCTCAATGAGATAGACTGGCACAGTGGCCGCAACGATGGGCTCAAGCATAGCAAGTATTGTGTGTGTGAGGGTGGTGTAGGACCAGGCAGTGTTTTGTTCTGTTGTACACAGGGTCGCTATGAGTCAGAGCTGACTCAGAGACACCTAACAACAACAGCAGCTCTACTATATATATATATATATATAGACATTTGTATAGCATGTACAAATACATATGCAGAAATATCTTCTGCCAAACCTATATATGGCCATGGGTGTATATTCCTGTTCATGCATTCATACCTGATCATCTTGCCTGCCTACCTGTGTATTCACTTACAGATCAATGTTTGTCATTACTGATAGTGCTTTATTGTGTATGTATTAGTGTTTATGTTTGTTGTCTGTAACTCTGTGCACCTCTCCATGTCTTCCTTTACCTTGGTAATACTGTGCTCATCACCCATTTTTATTATATTGCCGTTTCCTTCACTGAAATTAATACATGTCTCTTATCTAGCTAGCAATTTTTCCTCCCCTCCCCTACCATCCCTGGTAACATCAAAGAATGTTTCTTTCCATGTGCAAACATTTCCTTGACATTTTAGATTAGTGGATTCATACAATATTTGTCCTTTTGTGATTGAATTGTTTCACTGAGCATAATGTCCTTCAAGTTCATCCACATTATGAGGTTTCACAGATTCTTCATTATTCTTTAATGCTGCTTAGTATTCTGTTGTGTGTGTGTACCACAGTCTGGTTATTCGTTCTTCCATTCACGGGCAATTAGGTTGTTTCCATCTATTTGCTATTGTGAATAGTGCTGCAATGAACATGGTGTTCATATATTTCTTTGTGTTCTGGCTCTCACTTCTTTAGGATATATACTTACTAGTGGGATTGCAGGATCAAATAATATTTCTATTTCCAACTTTTTAAAAGCACCATACTATTTTCCACAGTGGTTGTACTATTTTACCATCCCACTAGCAGTGTATGAGCATTTTAATCCCTCTACATCCTCTCTAGCATTTGTTGTTTTCTGTCTTGTTGAACTTTGCTATTATTGCTGGGGTGAGATGATATCTTATTGTTGTTTTGATTTGCATCTCTAAAATGGCTAACGATGGTAAGCATTTCTTCATGTGTTTAATGGTTTGATATCCACCTGAATATCTTCTTTGGTGAAGTGTCCATTCATGTCCTCTGCCCATTTTTGAACTGGATTGTTTGTCTTTTTGATGGTAAGGTGTTGACATTTTCTATAAATTTTAGAGATATGTCCCTTATTGGATATGTCTTTGCCAAATATATTTTCCCAATCTGTAGGTTCTCTTTCACTCTCTTGAAGAAATCTTTTGATGTGCATAATAATTTGTTAGAAGGTCCCAGGAATCTAATTTATCTTCTGCTGTTTGTGCATTTTTACTTAGGTTTTATAGTCTGTTTGTGCCATATATTAGGCCCCTAAGTTTGCCCCTATTTTTTCTTTGGTGAACTTTATAGTTTTATGATTTTCATTTAGGTCTTTGATCATCATGAATTAGTTTTTATACAAGGAATGAGACATGGAGCTTATTTAATTTCTCTGCAGTTTTGCCAACACCAATTTTTAAAGAGCCTTTCTTTTCCCCATTTAATGGATTCCATAGGTGGATGGGCATATTTCTGGGTTCTCAATACTGTTCCACTGGTCTGTTGTACAAATACCAGGCTGTTTTTTCTTTTTTTAACTTTTAATTTTGATTTGGGTGAGATTTTACAAAGAAGATTCATTTTACATTAAACAGTTCATACATATTTGGTTTTGTGTCGTGGGTCACATTCCCCACAACTCTCCTCCCACTTCCTCCCTGTGGTTACCCTTTCCCTGTGTCCTTCATGCTTATGCATTCCTCCCTCCCTGCCTTTTTCCTTGTGCAAATCCTGCCTTTCTGATCTCCCATGGTTGATTGTTCTAAGGAGTGTGTCTCCCTGGTGTAGGTGTAGGTAGGTGTTCAGCTTGTAGCCCTGTCTGTTGTTTGGCTGAGAGTTAAGCCATGGAAATGTGTTCAATTCCAGGCCTGAAGGGTGACTCAGTGCCATAGTCTCAGGGGTTTTACCAGTCTCTATTAGACCAGTAAGCCTGGTCTTTTATATATATATATATATATATATATATACATATATAT
>NW_006921887.1:2345908-2352786 GCF_000298275.1 Orycteropus afer afer
CCCCCCCCATTCTATCCAGGAGCTCCAATTTTGATCCCTTTCTGAGTGTCTGGCATTGGCAGCCAGGCACCATCTAGCACTTCTGGCCTAAGAGTCATATAGGGTGAGGTTGTCATGGTCCTAATGGTCCTTTGGACTAACCATTTCCATGTGTCTTTGATTTTCTTTGCTCTTCTTTGTTCTGTGTAAACTTTTCCTTGACTTTTTCTAATAATGGACTCATACAATATTTGTCCTTCTGTGATTGACTTATTTCACTCAGCACAATATCCTCAAAGTTCATCCACGTTATGAGGTGATTCGCTGATTATTATTCTTTAATGTTGCATACTATACCATTTTGTGTATGTACCATAGTTTTGCTATTCATGCATCTGTTGATGAGCACCTAGGTTTTTCCATCTCTTTGGTATTGTAAATATGCTGTGAACATGGGTGTGCATATATCTATTTGTGTTCCAGGTCTCACCTCTTTAGGATATATTCCTAGTGGGGGGTTGTTGGATCAAATGGTATTTCTATTTCCAAGTTTTTAAGGAAACACTGTACCCTTTTTCACAGTGGTTGTACCATTTTACAGTCTTGCTAGCAGTTCCATTCTCTCCATACTTTCACCAGCATTTGTTGTTTTCTGTCTTATTGACCCCCATAGGGTTTCCAAGGCTATACATCTTTACAGAAGCAGACTGCCTCATCTTTCTTCCACAGAGCAGCTGGTGGTTCCGAACTGTTTACCTTTTGGTTAGAAGCTGAATGCTTTAATCACTGTGTCACCAGAGCTCCTCACCATTTTACATCACCTTGTAAAACCACTTTTGAAAGCTGGTGCACATGTCCCGTTGCCTTTGCATCTTGTCTTGCTGCAATACTGAAACAGAACATCTTTGTTCTGGAAAGAAGCACTTCCTCTTTGATGATTTCTATCAATACCAGGCTGTTTTGACTACTGTGGTTGTATACTAGGTTTTGAGATCAGGGAGTGTGAGACCTCCTACTTTGTTCTTCTTCTTCACTAATGGTTTGTTTATCCAAAGGCTCTTTCTTTTCCATATAAAATTAGTAATTCCTTTCTCAGTATCTTAAAAGAATGTTGATAGATTGGGATTGCATTGTATCTATAGATTACCTTGGGTAGCATTCATATTTTCACATTACTCAGTCTTCCTATCAGTGAGCATGGTATGCTCTCCCATATATATTAAGTCTCTTATAGTGTCCTTATAGTAATAATGTTTTGTAGTTTTCCTTGTATAAATCTTTTGTGTCCCTGGTAAGATTTATTACTAAGTATTTCATGCCTTTGATATCTATTATAAATGGCATTGCTATACTTGTTTATTTCCTTTTCAGAGATATCTTTGTTGGTGTAGAGAAATCAAACTGATTTTTGTAGTTGATCTTATACCCTGCCACTTTGCTGAATCTTTCAATTAGTTCCAGCCATTTTTGTGCCAAGTCTTTGGGGTTTTCTGGGTGTAGGATCATATCCTCTACAAATATAGTTTTACTTTACCATTATTCATATTTTTAAGTGTGATATTTAAGTTCAATAAATAGAAAATAGCATATAATTTTGAAAAATCCAGTCCTGTATTTAATTTTGATTTAAATGTACTATCACATATTGTTTGTACTTATGTGCTTAAATTTGATATTTATTTCACAAATCAAGGTGTCTACAAACATCAGAAACTAGTGGAAAGAAAATTAATGTTTCAATTATGATAGGCTGTTATTTCACTGAAACTACTTAATGACATCATTATGAAGTGAGATTTTTCTTCAAAAGTGCTCGATAAATATACAAGAATAATGTGAAGTGGAACTTTGAATGAAAGAAATATAGTGATGATACATGACTAGAAGCATTTTAATATGTACAGGCTCTGATTCATATCTACAAATATATTTACACATTCTATTTTGTTTATGTTATCAAAGCCTAAAATTTATTTTTACTATCATGTAACATACTATAAAATATGCCCTAATATTAATATTATTTCTTATCTTTTGAATTCTAGTATGGGAAGAACTAGAGAAAATACATACTGAGAATTTGAAAATATGAAAAGAGTGAAAATAAAATTTTCACAAGTGAAATTTGTGACACAAATATGGTTGGAGACCACACAGTGAATTTAGAGAGGCACCTGCAATGTCACCATATGAATGAATACAATCCCTACAAAGCAGACAAAGATGATTGAAGAAAGTGTCAGAAGTGTTCCAAATAAGCAACAAAAAACATTAGATGAGTTTGTGATTCCAGAATGCTTTAAAGTGAAATTAGGTAAACACACAATTGACCATGCTTGTGTTGCATTAGTTACTCTCAATGGTTGTTCACTTGAGTTAATTGAATATTCAGGATTCTGCAAATTTTAAATTAAATTATTGCTTTAATTGGTCAAAAATTTTCAATTAACTCAGAGAATATTGGGGAAATCATATATCACTTGTCCTTAAAACTTGCATCCAAGTTTAGTATAATCTAGAAAACCAAATATTCTCTTTGAAAATGAATGTTGCTAGCATATTAAGTTGGTCAATTCTAGGAATTAAAGTTCAATTCCCACAAGACTAAAGGATACATTTGTTGACACTGGACATGAAAGAATTAAAAGAAAGACACGCAGATCTGTAAATAAAAAAATAACACTTTACCAACTTTTAAAGAAGTACAGCATTGATGTATAACAGATTTTGTCTGAAGTCATGGATAATGGTTTTAATATGATTAAATTTGTTGATTTCCCCAGAAGTGATAATGAAATCGAATGGCAAATGTCAGGGCAAAATGACAATTTTGAAGAATCTGACTTAGTGCACTCTGACTTGTAGACATTAAACTTCGCTGAGTGCAGTTAAAACAACAAAGTTTATATGAAAACACTGGCTAGTATAATGTGTGCTCTACACATGTGTCAATTTGTTATTAAAGATTCAATAGAAGATGATGTAGTGGTTATTTGGCTGCTAACCAAAAGGTTGGTGGTTCGAACATATCAGCTGCTTTGTGGAAGAAATGTAAAGATATTTGCGTCCATAAAGATTTACAGTCTTGAAAACCCAATAGGGGTCTCTATGAGTCAGAATTGACTCAATGGTAGTGAGGTTGGGGGTTTTTTTGAGCTGCAAGAAGTTTTAGGACAGTGCCATGAACTCATTCAAATACTCACATTCCAACATTGTCTACCAATTTTTCAGAAAATGGTTTAAGGAAACTGATACTGGATTGCCCAACAATAAAGAACAGTATGTACACGTTAGAACCCTTACTAAGATACACAAATCTCTCAAAGTATTAGCTGAAAATAATATGAAATATTACTTTTCTAATAACAATGGGCATATATCAAATTAATTTTGAAAACTTGAAAATATTTAAAGAAAGTTATAGTAAGATTGCAAAGTGAAAAATTAACCATGTGTGATGTTTCAGGTATGTGGGAGGAAAATAAGCTAAAATTAAGAACTCTTATTACTATGTTTGGAAATATATTGATTGAAGAATTTAATATCAGGGGAAAACTTATCAATGAAAATGATAGCATATTAGGAACAGCTTATCTAAATCCTCATTATCAAATTCAAATTTGTTCTAAAGTTAAGGTGAAGACCATATTACATTTAAAAAGCATTTAGGAAAATGATAGAAAATCAGAAAAAGAGCAATTTTGCAATGCAGAAAAGGAAAGCAATTCAGGAAATAGTCTCATTTTGAATGATGTTGATGAGATGGAATTATTTCACAAAATGAAAAAACAGTTAAATTGAGATCAAATGACTTCTGTTGATATTGACTCTATATCAACAATCTTTGATGGTATACAAAGAGTTGAGAGAGAAAAAAATATTCTTGAATTTTGGAAAGAAAACTGTTCACAATATCCCTAATTACATGAAATTGCTATGGTAGTTTTGGATGCACAAGCGACTCAGGTCACTATTGAAAGAGCTTTCTCAGGTTGGAAATTTGTCTTATGAGGAAGGACTAACTTAAATGAAAAAATCTTAGAGGACATTCTTCTAATTAGGTATAATTATGGTTTATTACAATGATGCTTTCTTAACGAACTGTATAATTGCATATGAGTTAAATCTATATATGTAGTGAAATGTTTCTTTATATAATGTTATAGCAATTCTTCAGCTTAGAACTGGGGTGAATATTAAGAGATTACATATTTTATTGCACTTTGCCTTTATGTATTGATGTATTAGGGAGCTTCGGTGGCATAATGCCTAAGGCATTTGACTACTAACCAGAAGTCTGGTCTTTCAAACCCACTAGCCACTCCTCAGAAGGAAGATTAGACAATATACTTCTGTAGAGATACTGCCTCAGAAACCCAAGGAGGGGTCGCTATGAGTCAAATCAACTTGACAACAGTAAGCTATAGATGCATTAAGTATAATAGCACACTTTGTATTTCTATTATTTTGTGAATTAACTCTTATCAATTCTATGTGACTATTAAATGTCACCTAAATTAAAATTAAGGGGAGGGAGACCAGGCACCACACCAAGAGGCAGGAAATGGGGGAAGAGCCGGGGACAAGACAGAGCCACAGGATCTGGGTAAGGAGAAGGTGCAGAGATTTCGAACAGCAAAGGGTACCTAAGGCACTTGACTGCTAACCAGAAGGCTGGTGGTTCAAACCCACCAGTCACTCCTCAGAAGGAAGATGGGGCAATCTACTTCCGTGGTGATACTTCCTCGGAAACCCAAGGAGGGGTTGCTATGAGTCGGGTCCGACTTGACGGCACATAACAACAACAAGGGAGACAAACTTGTCTGTCAGTTTGTCCTACTGTTGTGGCTTGCGTGTTGCTGTGAGACTTGAGGTTATGCCACCAGTGCCTCAAATGCCAGCAGCGGTACATATGGTGCACAGGTTTCAACACAGCTTACAGACTGAGACAGACTAGGAAGAAGGAAGAGGCCATCCACTTCTCAAAGAATTGGCCTGGGAAAACCTTATGAATAGCAGATAAACACCATCTGATACATCACTAGGCAATGTTATGAATAGCCTGGAAACATTATCTGATACAGTGAAGGAAGACAAGCCCCTTAGGTCAGAAGGCACTCAAAATACAACTGGCAAAGGGCTGCCTCCTCAGAGTAGAAGCAACCTTAATGATACGGAAAAAGTAAAGCTCTTGGAACCTCCATTTGCTGATGTGGCACAACTCGAATTGAAGAGAAAAAGCTGCAAACATCCATTAATAATCAGAACATGGAATGCATGAATATTAATCTAAGAAAACTGCAAATTGTCAAAAATGAAATGGAATGCATAAAGATTGATATCCTAGGCATTAGTTAGATGAAATGGACTGGTTTTACCCATTTTGAATCAGACAACCATATGATCTACTATGTTGGGAATGACAATTTGAAGAGGAATAGCATGGCATTTATCATTACACAGGATGTTTCAAGATCTGTCCTGAAGTACAATGCTGATTGACTGCCAACTATAAGGCTGGCAGTTTACAGCCACCAACCACTCCTCGGAAGGCAGCTTGGACAATCTACTTCCAGAGTGATACTGCCTTGGAAACCCATGGAGGGGTGGCTAGGAATTGGGTCCCACTTGATGACACATAACAACAACAAGAAAAACCAGTTAATACTACTATTATTCAAATTTACACAGTAACCACCAAAGCCAAAGATAAGGAAACTGAAGATTTTTATCAACTTCTGAAGTCTGAAATTGGTCAAACAGGCAATCAAGTTGTGTTAATTATCACTGGTGACTGGAATGCAAAAATTGGAAACAAAGAAGAATCACCAGTAGTTGGAAAATTTGGCCTTGGTGACAGAAATAATGCTGGAGATTGCACAATAGAATTTTGGAAGACCAATGACTTACTCATTGCAAATGCCTTTTTCAACACTAACAGTGGCTATACACGTGGACTTCACCAGATGGAGGACACAGGAATCAGATTGACTCCATCTGTGGCAAGAGGAGATGGAAAACTCAATATCTTCAGCCAAAACCAGGCCAGGAGCTAATTGTGGAACAGACCATCAACTGCTCATATGCAAATTCAACCTGAAGTTGAAGACAATTAAAACAAGCCCATGAGAGCCAAAATATGACTTTGTATATACCCTTCCTGAATTTAGAGACTATCTAAAGAATAGATTTGATGCATTGAACACCAATGACCAAAAACTAGAATTGTGGGATGACATCAAGAACATTATCCATGAAGAAAGCAAGAGATCTCTAAAAAGACAAGGAAGGAAGAAAAGACCAAAATGAATGTCAGAAGAGACTCTAAAACTTGCCTTGAGTGAAGAGTAGCTAAAGCAAATGGAAGAAATGACAAAATAAAAGAGCTGAACAGAAGATTTCAAAGAGCAGCTCGAGCAGACAAAGCCAATTACTATAATGAAATGTGCAAAAACCTAGTGTTAGAAAACCAAAAGGGAAGAACACACTCGGCATTTCTCAAGCTGAAAGAACTGAGGAAAAAGTTTAAGCCTCGAGTTGCAATATTGAAAGATTCTATGGGAAAAATATTGAACAATGCAGGAAGCATCAAAAGAAGATGGAAGGGACACATAGAGTTACTGTACCAAAAAGACCTGGTTGATCTTCATCCATTTCAGGAGGTGGCATATGATCAAGAACCAATGGTATTAAAGGAAGAAGTCAAAGCTGCACTGAAGGAAGTGGCAAAGAACAAGGCTCCAAGGATTGCTAGAATACCCACTGAGATGTTTCAACAAACAGATGCCCCACTGAAGGCACTTACTTGGCTATGCCAAGAAATTTGGAAGACAGCTACCTGGCCAACTGACTGGAAGAGATCCATATTTGTACCCATTCCAAAGAAAGGTGATCCCACA
>NW_006921887.1:2353846-2367182 GCF_000298275.1 Orycteropus afer afer
GAGAAAAATTCTCAGTGTCATGGACTGCTAAAAGATGTAATAAATCCATACTGAAGGAGGTGCAGCCGGAATGCTCCTTGGAAGCGAGAATGGCCAGACTTTGTCTCACCTACTTTAGTCATGTTGTCAGAAGGGATCATTCCCTTGAGTAGGATGTCATGCTTGGTAAGGTGGAGCGTCATGAAAGAGGGGAAGGCCCTCAGTGAGATGAACTGAGACAGTGGCTGTAGCAAAGGGCTCAAGTATAGCAAGTATCATGGACCTGGTGGGGACCGGGCCATGGTTCGTTCTGCTGTGCATAGGTCACGATGAGTCAGAGACGACTGGATGGCATGTAAAAACAACATTAAAATTAAGTTTGTTTTCAGTTTATTTTATAGTATTAAGTTGAAAATACTACTAAAAAAGTATTTTGAATCTTCAATTTACTATTTACACAGTATGTTAGGAATGTGTTTATCACAATACTACTTTTAAAGTGACTCAATTCTGCAGTGAATTCTAGTATATTTTTGAAAATATAATTTAATCAGATATATTTTACATTGTGTTTTTCTTTGTATTGAAATGTTTTGAGACAGTGATTAAAACTGAACATCATTATCACTTTAGATTTAGTTATTAATGAATGTGTAGAAAGAAATAGTTTAATATTGCTACTTTCAAAACTACAAAATATTAGGATGAACAAAATTGGAGTTAATATAAAAATGCAATATCATTTGCAATATAAATAACAATTTGGAAGCCATATTTCTTCAAATGAAATTGTTCCAGATTATCCATTTGCAGAACATAAATTTGAGATTGGAAAGTAAAAAACAATATTGAACAGGTTCGAACCGATTCAGTCATGGTGGTCCATGGAGCAAATTCAGAACAGAACAAAGTTTCTGGTAAACCGAAAAGATAACCAGAAGAGAAAAAAATTACGGTCTGAAGTCCTGGCCCAATCTAGGTCCAGGGAGAGATTCTGTTTCCACTACAACTTCATGATCTTCTCATTTCTTATTCTCAGACCCTTGCTCTGTGACAAGAAGGCAGTAGAAACCAGTAAAATTGCAGTTCAAAGAGAACTGCAAAGCCATGTATCAGCAGCTTAGCTCATGTTTATAAAGAATGGCATTTATAGCCGAGCATTTTCCAAAGTAGCATATTTTAATCACACAAAAACAAATCACACCGAAATACCAGCACATATACACTCCTTTAAAAAAAGTATTTACTATTAATTTTATGAGAAGTTGACTGAACTGTTGAAAGAATGTTGAAATGAACACCCACTTCTGCAACACCCCTTCATGTTTAGAAGCATTTTAGCGTATTGCTAGCACTACTCGTTTTAATCTGGAAGGCTCTTTGCCGCCCCCGCCTGCGTGACTGAATGAGGAAATGCTCCAGTCTGATGAGCAGGAATCCAGCAGTTATCTTCTCTGTGAACATTTGTTGATTCCACATGAATCATCACTCGGGAATATCAAGAAATACCAGTTATCGCTTGACCTCAACAGGCCGGCACTCAGCAAACTGATTATTTGACAAAACGTGCCAATTGTGCAGGGATAGAATTGTTTTTGAGGCTGGGATT
This sequence comes from Orycteropus afer afer, assembly GCF_000298275.1. NCBI lineage: Eukaryota > Metazoa > Chordata > Mammalia > Tubulidentata > Orycteropodidae > Orycteropus > Orycteropus afer. The sequence goes on from NW_006921887.1 coordinate 2,355,435, forward strand.
GTCCTGTTTTTCTTTTAAATTTATGATTGAAAAATCAATCCACATCTTCTTTTTAAATACCACAAAGTGAGCAAACAGTGAAGGGAATTTTCATTTCCATCTGACCAGTGTCGCCAGACATAACCAGCAATCATTTTGTAAATAATGCTGAAATTCATATAATCCATTCACTATATCTTGGTGTGATATACACATAGATGTGGATATAGGAGATGAATAGTGAGTATACCATGGACTGTCAGAAGAATGAAGACATCAGTCTTAGAAGAAATACAAACAGAATGCAAGAATGGTAAGACATGGGCTCACTTAATTTGGACACATCAGGAAGAAAGACCAATCCCTAGAAAAGCACATCATGGTTGGTAGGGTGGAGGGTCTGGGAAGATAAGGGAGGCCCTCAGTGAGACAGATTAACACAGGGACCAAAACAGTTGACTCAAACACAGCAAGATTATGAAGAAGGCACAGGACCAGGCAACGTTTTGTTTTGTTACACATAAGGTTGTTATGAGTCGCAGCCAATGCAAGGACAAACAACAACAACATAAATTAAATACATACATATATAATGTTGTTGTTATGTGCCATCAAGTCAGACCCGACTCATAGCGACCCCTCCTTGGGTTTCTGAGGCAGTATCACTATGGAAGTAGATTGCCCAACCTTCCTTCCGAGGAGTGGCTGGTGGGTTTGAACCGCCAGCCTTCTGGTTAGCAGTCAAGTGCCTTAGGCACTATGCTACCAAAACTCCTATGGGACTACAGGACAACCCTCAAAATGAGATGATTAGAGAATATTCAGTGACAAAGGGATATAATACAGTAGAGTATGATGCTAGTTTTGTAAAATTTTATTCATATACAGCACATAAAACATACATAGAAAAAATTAAGATTTATAGCAACATGTGATCAGTTGTTACATCTGGGTGGTTGGATTATGGGTGATTTTGTTTTCCTTATGCTTTTCTGTATTAAAAAAAATTCTTCAATAAGCATGCATTTTTATTACCAGAAAAAATAAAGGCCCTCAATAAGCATGACTTTTAGGAAATGAAATCTAGAAACTCTGGTGTTTTCTGAAGGCTGCTGAGCAGGTCAGCTGTCCTTGCCTTTTTGGTTTTGCCACTGAGAACTTGTAATTTCTCCTCTATTGGGTCAGTAAGATGGCAGAGCTTGAATAGGTACCTCAAGCAGTACTGCCTTGTGCAATGAAGTAACAGAGGGCTGACTGCCATTCAGCTTTGAGCCTGAGAGTAAATTTATCCCTGAAACCAGGGTAACTTCACAGGGCCCAAGAACCCGAGCAGTTACACAGGGCCCAGCACTCCCCACTTGTCATTAATGCTCTACTGTCGCCATCTTAAAATTCCATAAATTTCCATAAAGCCTCACATTTTCTTTTTCTTTCTTCTTTTTTAAGTGACATGATGTTGTACACATTTTATGATGCTTCTATACGTAATAATATGCTGTAGAGATTGATGATTTAAAAAAAAATGTATAATATTTATTTGCTTTTGCCTTTCCCTTCACTCAAGTTAATATGGGTTGACCCTCTGTTAGTGGTTTAAGCGCCCTTCCACACCCACCCCTGATTAACTACCAAAGAACATTTCCTCTTTTGTGAAACCTTTTTCTTGACTTTTGATAACAGTGATCCCACATAAAATTTGTCCTTTTGTGATTGGCTAATTTCACTCAGCATAATGTCCTCTAGGTTCATCCATGTCATGACATGTTTCATAGATGTATCATTGTTCCTTAACGCTGTGTAGTATTCCACGGTGTGTATGCATTATAGTTTGTTGGTCATTCCTCCTTTGGAGGGCATTTACGTTGTCTCCATCTTTTTGCTATTGTAATAGTCCTGCCATGAATATGGATGTGCATATATCTGATCGTGTCTCAAAAGCCCCACATTTTCATTTTTCACTGGTCTCTAAAGATTATGTAGCTGGCCTTGCCTGAGTATCTGACCTCTCAAAAGCAAAGTGTTATAATAGAAATGAAAACAAAGAAGAATAAACAATAACCGTTTCCCACTATTTCAAGTTGACCTCTCGTGCGTAGTGCTTAAGGCATTTGACTGCTAACCAGAAGGCTGGTTGTTCAAACCTACCAGTCACTCCTCAGAAGGAAGATTGGGCAATCTCCTTCCCTAGAGATACCGCCTTGGAAACCCAAGGAGGGATTACTATGAGTCCAATCTAATCCACTGGAGGCCAGTAGTTTGGTTTTTGTTTTTTTGTTTTTGCTCTGTGTGAACACCTCCCAGGTTGAGTTTGTTTATTTTCTCCATAGCATTTCACTGTTTGTGTTTATTAAAAATTCAAAGCAAACAACCTTAACAACATTGGAAGCCCACCTCGACTTTCACTCAGCTCAATGGATCAAATCGTTAACCACTTCATTTATGTTGTCCGATTATGTTCTCTCAAAGGCACGGTGGTTTCAAGGCTCAATTCCTTGGGAACAGCCTGCTCTGTGTTGTGCTCAGACCTGGGACTCATTGTTTCGCTCTCCAAGCTTTTGTCCACGTGCCCTTCAAATTTGTGCCTAAGGACAATATTTATTTCTTCAAAGCATTTTTTTTTTTTTTTTTTTTCAATTTTAAAAAGTGCCATCAATAAATCGGGGGGAAAAAAGCGTCTCAAAGTGACTGTAATTTTTAGGAAACGCCATCTGATGGCTGCTGGTCAAGTAAGCTATCCTTCGTTGTTGGGTCTGCATTTTTTAAACAATGGGAGGGTTGCATTTCATTCCGCATTACTGTTAAGGAAACAGAACATTTAACACTGAAGACCAACAGCAGGATAATTATTTGGCTTTTTCACTCTTTTGGAAGAAACTCTTACTAAAAAGTCACTTTTGGCCTGCTGATATTTTTGGTTTGCAAAATACTTAAAAGTGCATTTTAAATATTTTTATTTACTAAAATAAAAGCTCACATTGTGCAACCTATTGCATTCCTGGCTTCTGATGTTGGCAGAAGGCCTCTTTTAGCACGCTTGCAGGCTTGTGGGTCTGCCTTGGCCTCCCACGTCGTCCCTCTGCCCACTGCGACCCTAGCCTTTCCCCGCGCCGGGCGGGTCTGCATTCCGCGCAGAGCCGCGGGCTTGTCATCTCCGCGTGGGTTAACCCAGCTCCGGAGCCCTGGCCTCCGTCACAGCATGCCCTATTAGGTCTCACTAGACCCTGTCTCAGAAGTGGCTTCTCTTATTACAAAGTATCATCCTACCTCAGCTGTTGAAACCTGGTCATTTCGCACCTGCTTCGATGAATTCTGAGAGACTTGTGTTCTTGATGAGCTGCTCACTTCATAAATTCACCCCTCTCCAGTTATCAGCACTCGGCCACCACTCCAGGGTGTCTTTGCTCAGCCTTCCCCGCTGGGCCAGCAGTACCGAAAGCGGGCCACTTTGACTCTCTATTCACATGAAGATTCCCAGTTAATGATTTAAAGCTGTGTGAAAACTCGAAATGACATAACGGACAGAAGGTTGAAATTAGATCCACAATTCCATGAGAAGACGACTGTCCAGGCACGCTCCCATAGATCTAGAGACCCATCAGAGCTGAGAAAACAACACGTGTGTGTGTGTGGGGGGAGAATTAATTTTTCCAAAATTTAACATAAGAATCCGGCTCACCTTTTCACCCTCACTTAGGGATTTGTTTGTTTGGTTTTCCTTTGTGAAATCTCCGCCTAGATTGTTTTTTCCACCTTAAGGATTTTTCAACACCACTAATTGCTGGAAATACCAAAATGCCAGCAGCTCCAGGGCATTTCTGGCATTTACGTGCAGGCTCAGACCAGGAAATACTTTAAGTTTGGTGAGGGAATCTGATCCCTTGAGGTTTCTATCCCAGCTAGTTTTGGCATCTGAACCCTCACCCTACTGGCCTTCCTTTGTCTCTGTTGAATAATAATCAACAAATGGATTAGCTTCAATTCTTCTCTCTAGAGTAGCCTTGGTAATCTATGTGGTCTGTGGTTTCTGATTACAAGGTCCGGTGGGTGGGGGGGGGGGGGAGGGTGGCGTGCACAAGCGTGCACAAAAGGATTGCCCTTGACTATTAACCAAAAGGTTGGTGGTTTGAATCCACTCAGTGGGGACACTGGAAAAAGGCCTGGTGAGCTCCTTCCATAAAGATTACAACTAAGAAAACCCCAAGGGAAGTTCTACTCTGTAACATGGGATTGCCATGAATCAGAATTACTTCAAATGCAATGGGTTTTTGGTGGGTTTTATTTTATTTTGTTGTTGCTATCTGATTATTGGTTGTGTGTGTCTATAAGTGTGAGAGTGTATATGTGTGTGTGCATGTACATACAGGGTGATTGAGAATGTCTGAGAACTCACTAGATTTACACCCACAACCCTACAATTCAAAAGACAGCCCAATGGCCATGGTCACAGGGGACAGCAAGCTCAACTGGCATAACATACACCCAAAAACATTGTTCCACATCCCACTTTGGTGAGTAGCAACTGGGATCATAAAAGCTTGCAAGCAGCCATCTAGATGCAACGATGGGTCTCTCCTAATCCAGAGCAAAGAAGAATGAAGAAAACCAGAGACACGTGGAACCAATTAGTCCAAGAGATTGACACACCATGCAATCCTCAGCCTATGTAACTATGAGACCAGAAGAGCTAGACGGTGCCGGGCAACTACTGTCAACTCCTTGGAATGGGATCAGTGTAGGATATCCTGGATAGAGTGAGAGAACAATGACAAAACTCAAAATGTTTAAAAAAAAAAAAAAAAAAAGACCAGGTTTGCTTGTCTAATAGAGCCTGGTGAGATCCTTCAGGTCTGGAACTGAACTCACTCCTGTGGCTTCTAGCCAAATACGGAGTGAACATCTATATCAGGTAGATAGACTACTTGGAGCAATCAGTCATAGGAGAAGAGAAGGGCAGTGTATGCACAGGGAGAGAGCTCAGGGATGGGAGTTCATGGGAGGGAAGGACACAGGGAAGAGGTAGCTACAAGGAAGAAGTGGGAAGAGAGCTGTTACACTGTGGGGAATTGCAGTCAATGTCATGAGACAAAATGGGTACGAATTGCTGTGTGGAAAATGAATTTGCTCTGTAAACTTTTGCCCAAATCATAATAAAAATAAAATAAATAAATAAAAGGCAGCCCAACCTTAGACTCCTACTGACAGTCCCCACTAGCAAGCAAAACTCCACAATTCCTTTCCTGCCCTTCAGCTGTCTCTCTTGGCTCCTTCCAGAGAAAATCAGCAAGGCCCAGGCTTACTCCTGTGATGGAATATGCCAGGGCCAGAAAAGAACAGTCTTTACCCAAAATAAGCCCCAACCAGCCTGACCCCAGAGAGAAATGGGGAGCATAATCTCCCCAGTCATCTGCACCTTTAGGTCACCCCTTTGTTCTGTGCTTTCATCTGTTAATGGATAAAGTTCCAAAAAATTTCACAGCCAACACCCTGGGTTTGCTTTGTTTGTTTCTCTCCAGGCTCCAATTCACTTCTGATATTGGTTCTGTCCATTGGGACCACATATCTACTATCTTTTGAGGACTTGACCCTCTGAACTTTGACAGGACCCCATGTAAGATTTTAGCTCAGATCCGTCTTACTAGATCCTTTTACTTGGACCACTTCACTTTTGGCTGCAGTTGCTGGAATAGTCATGTATGTGGGGTTCAGAAAAAGGTTTGTTTCTTCTCCCACGTGAGAAAGAACAATCCTTTTCTCACTGCTGCTTCTAATCCCAGTGGCCACAGGCTCTGGAGACCTTGTCCCCCAATAACAGCTGCCCAGCTGCCTTCGGCCTTCCACTCTGGGTCTTTCCAGGGTTCACTCTACCAGGAGTAGCTAACTAATGGTCACTATGCCTGCCATCAATAGGGAAGTATACTTTTGGACTGTGACCACTGAGTCTGGCCCACTACTGTGCACTGCTGTTGCCACTCTTGAAATATCTCTATTGGAGGTTGAAGAGGAAACACCTAGAGACACCCAAACACTGTCCCACCACACTAGGGGTTGTCTGCACTGCTCTACTGGCTTTTGCTTCCACTGTCCCAGAAGAGTTGAGCTGGCAGAACCACACTAATAATTCCTTCCAATCTTGCCTGGAAGAGTCAGCCACCATCTGAGGTCTTCTCTTGACCTTTTCTCACATGGTAAAGCTTTCATTTCAACTCACTCAGAGAGCCACAGCTCAAGTCCTGTTGCAGGGGGGTTGGTTAAATGCAATGGGCACAATAGTTCTGAACCTTAAACTAGGTGTGATGTGTACACTCAACCCACCTCGGATAAGTTAAGGGGTCTTTCCTACCAGCATTTCCTTTAGTATGACAGCTGCTTCCTGAATATATCTCCCTTATTAGCAACAGCAAGTTGTTGTTGAAGCAACTTCAACTCCAGTGACTCCCTGTGCATCAGTAGGGTTTTCAATGGCTAATTTTTTGGAGGTAGATTGTCAGGTTTTTCTTCCAAGACACCTATAGACAGACTTGATCCTCCATCCTTTTGGTTAGCACCTGAGTGTGTTAACAGAATTACCCAGAGACTTCTTTGCTAGAAATAAGCCCTCTAAACTTCCCCATTTGGCCCATAACACCAAGAATATATGACCCTGAACTCTCTCCCTCTTTTTCCCAGACAGCAGCCAGGCTTAGGAGCCCTGGTGGCATACTGCCTAAGGCATCTGATTGCTAACCAGAAGGCTGGTGGTTCAAAGCCACCAACTATTCCTTGGAAGGAAGATTGGGCAACCTACTTCCATGAGATACCACCTCGGAAACCCAAGGAGGGGTCTCTATGGATTGAATCAACTCAATGGCAGGGAGTTTGGTGTTTTTTCTTTTTCTTTTTTTTGCCAGGCTTAGACACACACTCCAGGCTTTATAACACAGATGTCAAATGTCACAGCACAGCCTACTTATTTCTCCTCTTGTTACAAATGCAGACTCCTGTATTCCACTTGAGACTCCAGTGTGATAGGTTTGAAAAGGGTGAGGGGATCCGGATGTTTATCAAACATACTCCCTCTCCCAGATGCTTCTGATGCAACTACATCGCAGATACCAGTTTGAGAAATGTTTGTCAGTATTTGGATTACATCCTTATTAATATATATATATATTACTAAGTATCAAAATAATAGAAGGATCTCTAGTGGTGCAGTGGCTAAGGCATTTGGCTGCTAAGCAGAAGGTTGGTGGTTCTAACCTGTACGTTGCTCTGCAGAAGAAACATGGGGCAATCTACTTCCAATGAAGATTTACCACCTTGAACACCCAATGGGGGTTGCTATGAATCAAAATCAACTCAATGGTAGTGAGTTTTGATATCAAAATAATATGAAGCAGTGATTGTGCCCTGAGTTTCTGAGTTAATTGCCATCTTGGAGGCAATTCTTTTGGTTGCATGATCTGCAGTCATCTCTGAGCTTGAATCTGTGCATCATAGGACTCTGATGAGAAGGAGACCAACAAGGTATAAAGTGACTGTGGTAGTTATGTGTCAACTTGGCTGGGCTTGGTATTGAGTGGCAGAGCAGCTGGATATAGTTTTTCCCCATGATGAGATACGTAATGATCTCCGTGGTGGAATTTCCTGGAGCAGCTGAGTAGCTGCCTTAGGGATGTGATTTGCTTCCAGTCTATAAGGAGAAGCCTTGAGAAAGGTCTCTGCAACTTTTTGGCAGGCTTGGACCCCGCATGTAGCCAAGTCTTCATTCAGCAGCTTGCCATGTTTCCTGCAGATCTTGGGACTGTATCTGGATTTGAACTAGTGGCCTGATATCTTGTTTGGTAATCTTGGGACTGTGCCATTTTATTTCTCGACCTTAGGTTTGTCAACCTCAGCAGCCAGAAGCTGTCTGAGCAAACAGATACCTCCAGTTCCAATGGGCTGCAAGCAAGAAGTAGCGCTGGAGCCCAAGATGAAGGGGACTTCACCCAGCCCTTAGAGCCTGGAACTTTGAACTAGGACTTCTAGCCTCCTAAACAGTAAAAGAGTAAATCCCTGTTTATTTAAAACCATCCATCTGTGCTACCTCCTGTTAGAGCAGCACTAGAGAACCAAAGCAGTGAGTAAAATCTATCTACATATATGAAATAAATGCTATTATCTTATCAAGCAAAATGACTGGAATGTCTGAGAATATTTTCTCCAGGCATATTTGACTGGTCTGATTGGAGTATACAAAATAGGCACTTTGGGAACCCAAAAAGATGCTGTCAAAGGGATGGGCAGTCATCTTCCACTGAAGCTTCAATGAAGCATCAAATGGGAGAGACATGCCATTTGTACTAAGACATCACTAACAATATAGACAATGACAAGTGGTAGCAAGGATGTAGAGCAATTGGAACCATCATACATCACTGATGGGAATGTAAAATGGCCCAGGTGCTACAGAAATGGTTTAGGAGGTCCTCAAAATGTTACACATAGATTACAGTACAACCCAGCTATTCCATTCCTAGGTATATGAACACGAATGTTCATAGCAGCATTACGCATAATAATACAAAGGTGGAAACAACTGTCCATCAACTGACATGTGGATAAACATAATGTAATACATCCGAAACACTATATGACACAAAAGATCAAATGGTGTCTGATTCCATTTATATGAAATGCCCAGAATAGGTAAATCCATAGAGATAGAAAATAGATTAGTGGTTGTTGGGAGCTGGGGTTGAAGGGCTGGGGAGTGATTATTAATGAGTGTAAGTTTTGATTTGAGATGATGAAAATGTTAGAAAATTAGTTTGTGGGGATGGTTACACAGCAACCATATCCAGGTGCTGCTGCGTCGATTCTCACTCATGGGGAGCCAGCGTGTGTCAGAGTAGAACCGTGCTCCACAGGGTCTCCAATGGCTGGCCTTCAGAAGCAGCCCACTGGGCCTGTCTCCCAAAGGCCCTGTGGGTAGACTTGCTCCTCCAACTATCTGCTTAAGAGCTGAGCAGATTAATCAATTGCACCTCCCAGCGACTCCTTGGCCATGCTAAAAACTACTGAATTGTACATTGTACATTTTAAATAGGTGAATTTCATGACATGAAATTATATCTCAATAAACCTGTTTTTTAAAAATAATAAAACCTCACCATGGACAGAGAAAATAGTCATTTCAATCATAAGCCCATAATTGAAAAATAAATAAATAAATACATAACAGAGGCAGACCCTCCAAATTGCAAAGGTTGACTTCAGTTAGAGCGGCTTCTCCAGCGGGTGGCTCTGTACACTTGGCCCAGGGTTTTTGTTTAATGGTGGTTAATGATTCTGCCAAGCAATGCCAAGTTCACAGCTGGCCCAGGAGAGTAAGTCATCTGGTGACAGGCTGAATGTCAATGTCCTTGAGTGTTTGGACCCTTGTGCCCCTGAGGGTAAGCACCCACTGCAGCTCAAGCACACACTTCAGGGAGGAATTTCAACAGTCCTGCGTTGAGCTCAGTGTGCTATGCTGTTGACCCATTAGCTAAATCTGGCGCAGGCAACAAGCCATGACCCAGCGAGATCTCTGTGAAAACTATGTTTCTTGTATAAAAACCTTTCCATTTTGAAAAATTGCCTCAGGTCCACCTGCATTTGTAACTTTGATTGAGTCACTTGGCTGGAAATGGATGGAATTTTTCAATAAGACCACTTTACAGCTTGAAAAGTAAACTTTTTTTTTTTTTTTCCTTTTTGGTTCTGCTTCAAATGTTCCACTTGTTGCTAAGATTCTGCCAATGAAACTTATACTCTCTTTAGAATTATTTACACTATCTTCTATAATTCACACTGGGTATTGTCATAGCCTTAGAAATGAAACCTCTAGTTCAACAACTTCAAACTCTTTGGAGTTGTAACGAGCTATTTTTGTTTGATTTGGTGACATTTCCCTACTCCTCTTCACAGAATCTGTATTCTTAGCCTTGGCTCTGTCACTAAACTGTATTCTATTAAGAAAATGCTAATTAAAGATTAGGGAGCTCTGGTAGCATAGTGCCTAAGGCACTTGACTGTCAACCAGAAGGCTGGCGGTTCAAACCCACCAGCCACTCCTCAGAAAGAAGATGGGGCAATCTACTTCCGTAGTGATACTGCCTCAGAAACCCAAGGAGGGGTCGACTATGAGTCAGGTCCGACTCGAAGGCACATAACAACAAGAACAATTAAACATTAAGTGTCATTGCTGGACAAATCCATAGCTCAACTGATTCTGTTGATCAGGGTAAGGCTTTTTTTGAAAGCTGTGAACCAGCCACCAAAACCAACACCCATTGCCATTGAGTCAATTCCAATTCCTGGTGATCTCATGTGTTACAGAGTAGAATGGTTCCATAGGGTCTTCCTGGCTTAATCTTTATGGAAACAGATTACCAGGCCTTTCTCCTGTGGAGGCACTGGGTAGGTTTGATCAGCTAACCTTTCAGTTAGTATGTAAGTGCAAACTTCTTTGCACCACCCAGGGACCTCTGACCAATCACAAAGGCAGTTATTTTAGGTCTTTCTCTGCTCATCCTTAAAATGGGGGTGAATAATATCTTCCTCTTCACTGTTACTACTATTGCTCAATTTGTAGATTTTTATGTAAGGATAAAGTACATGTGCTCTCAGAAAAACTTTACATTGTTATTAGGTGCCATCGAGTCATCTCCGACTCACAGTGACCCTATGCACAGCAGAATGAAACATGGCCCAGTCCTGAGCCAGCTTCAGGATTCTTGCTATATTGAGCCCATTGCTGCTGCCACCATGTCAATCCACCTCATTGAGGGCTTTCCCCTCTTTCATCCACCCTCCACCTTATCAAGCTTGACATCTTTCTCCAGGGAATGGTCCCTTCTGACAACATGATCAAAGTATATAAAATGAAGTCTGGCCATTCTCACTTCCAAGGAGCATTATGGCTGCACTTCCTCCAAGACAGAATTATTAATTCTTTTAGCAGTCCATGGTACTTTCAGCATTCTTCACCAGCACCACAACTTGAAAGTATTGACTCTTCTGTGGTCTCCCTTGTTCCTTGTCCAGCTCTCACATGCATATGAGGTGATTGAAAATACCGTGGCTTGTATCAGGTGTACTTTAGTCCTCAAGGAGACATCTTTGCTCTTCAGCAGTTGAAAGAGGTCCTTTGCAGCCGATTTGCCCAGTGCTACACGTTGTCTGATGTCCTGACTGCTGTTTCTATTGGCGTTGATTGTAGAACCAAGCAATGTGAAGTCTTTGACAATTTCAATCTTTTCTCCATTTATAATGATGCTACTTATTGGTCCAGTTGTGAGGATTTTTGTTTTCTTTATATGGAGATGTAATCCACACTGCAGACTATAGTCTTCAATCTTCATCAGTAAGTGCTTCAAGTCATCCTCACTTTCAGCAAGCAAAGTTGCATCATCAGCGTATCACAGGTTGTCAATGATTCTTCCCCCAGTCTTGATGCCACATTGTTCTTCTTCATATAGTCCACCTTCTTGGATTATTTGCTTAGCATATAGATTGAATAAGTATGGCAAAAGGATACAACAAGACAACCCAGAGACATTTCCTTCTTGATTATAAACCACTCAGTGTCCCCTTTTTCTGTTCAAATGACAGCCTCCTGGTCTATGCACAGGTACCTCATGAGTACAATTAAGTGTTCAGGAATTCCCAGTCTTCTCAATGTTATCCACAATTTGTTATGATCCACACAATCAAATGCTTTTGCATAGTCAATAAAATGCAAGTAAACATATTTCTGGTATTCTTTGC
>NW_006921887.1:2367762-2374236 GCF_000298275.1 Orycteropus afer afer
TGCACATTTCTTTATAGTAATTGGCTTTGTCTGCTCGAGCTGCTCTTTGAAATCTTCTGTTCAGCTCTTTTATCTTGTCATTTCTTTCATTTGTTTTAGCTTACTCTTCACTCTAGGACAAGTTTCAGAGTCTCTTCTGGCACCCATTTTGGTCTTTTCTTTTTTTTTTTCTTCTCATCTTTTTAATGACATCATGCTTTCTACATGGATGATGTTCTTGATGTCATCCCACAATTCTTCTGATTTTTGGTCATTGGTGTTCAATGCATCAAATCTGTTCTTTAATTGGTCTCTCAATTCAGGAGGGATATATTCAAGATCGTATTTTGGCTCTTGTGGACTTGTTTTGTCTTGAACTTCAAGTTGAACCTGCATATGAGCAGATGATGGTCTGTTCCACAGTCAACTCCTGGCCTTGTTTTGGCCAAAGATATTGAGCTTTTCCATATTCTCTTGCCACAGATGTAGTCAATCTGATTCCTGTGTGTTCTCTCTGGAAAAATCCATGTGGATAGCCATTTGTGTTGTTGAAAAAAGACATTTGCAACAAAGAAGTTGTTGGTCTTGCAAAATTCTATCATGCAATCTCCAGCATTATTTCTGTCACCAGGGTCAAATTTTCCAACTACCAGTGATTCTTCTTTGTTTCCAACTTTTGCATTCCAGTCACCAGTGATAATTAACACATCTTGATTGCATGTTTGGTCAATTTCAGAGTGCAGAAGTTGATAAAAATCTTCAATTTCCTCATCTTTGGCTTTGGTGTTTGGTGTGTAACTTTGAATAATAGTAGTAGCAACTGGTCCTCCTTGTAGGTGCATGGATGTTATCCTATCACTGACAGCATTGTATGTACTTCAGGACAGATCTTGAAACATCTTTTGTGATGATGACTGCCATACCATTCCTCTTCAAATTGTCATTCCTGGCTTAGTAGATCATATGGTTGTCTGCTTCAAAATAGCCAAAACCAGTCCATTTCAGCTCACTAATGCCTAGGACATCAATCTTTATGTGTTCCCTTTCATTTTTGACAACTTCCAATTTTCCTAGATTCATATTTCATACATTCCATGTTCCAGTTATTAATGGATGTTTGCAGCTGTTTCTCCTCAATTTGAGTCATGCCACGTCAGCAAATGGAGGTCCCAAAAGATTTACTTTATCCATATCATTAAGGTTGGTTCTACTCTGATGAGGCAGCTCTTTCCCAGTTGTATTTTGAGTGCCTTTGGCTCTAAGGGGCTCATCTTCTTGCACTGTATTGAACAATGTTTCCAAGCTATTCATAAATTTGCCCAGTAATTTGATTGCTAACCAGAAGCCTGACAGTTCAAACCCATCAGCCACTCTTCAGAAGGAAGGTTGGGCAATCTATTTCCGTAGTGATACTGCCTTGGAAACCCAAGGAGGGGTTGCTATGAGTCAGATCTGACTCAACAGCAGTGGGTTAATAATATATCAGACAGTGTTTCTCTGCTATTCATAAGATTTTCCCTGGCCAGTTCTTTGAGAAGTGGATGGCCTCTTCCTCCTTCCTAGTCTTTCTCAATCTGTAAACTGTGTTGAAACCTGTGCACCTTGTGCAACCCTGCTGGCTTTTGAAACACCAGTGGCACAGCCTCAAGCCTCACAACATGCAAGCCACTACAGTATGACAAACTGACAGACAAGTTTGTCTCCCTTAGCTGTTGGAAACTTCTCTGCCCTCCCCTAACTTAATTCCTACCTGGATCCTGCCACTTTGTTGTCCCCAACATTCCCTCCCTTTCCTGCCTCTAGAGGTGGGTCCTGTCTCCTGGTCCCTTACCTGGATCCTTTGTAGATTTTATGTAAGGATAAAGTACATACGTGATTTCAGAAAAATTTTATAAGAACTAGACAAATATGATTTTATAAACACATGTAAACTCAAGTGAATTTTAATCTGAGACCCTAAGTTAGGAATGTTATTAGAATGGGCACTAATTGCTCTAGTCTGATAAACATCATTTGATGAAAACAAAAGAGATGAATCAGTATATAATGTTTGGGAGGGAAGTTGCATTTAATAAACTGTGTTTCTACATGAACTTTGTAATTTTTCATTGAGATTGGCTTGTGAAAATTGGAGTATTGAGGGTAAAGTTTTGATATGATTTCCTAAATAGGAAAAAGGAGGCTTAAAATGAAGCTATGGTGCCATGTAGTTGGTAAGTGTTACCCTGACTCAACCCCAGGACAGTGGGAAAAGACATAAGCCCATCGTTACCAAAAGATGATACTCTAACAAATGTAAAATGGATTTAAACTGTTGACTTGAATGTAGGAAGATGGGACAATTAGACTTTATTGGTTCTGATTTGAACTGAGGGAATATTTCTTGTTTCTTAGTTTGATTTGAGGCCTGTATGATGTTATGGTAGCAATAATAGGAACCCATAACTATGTGTAGTGACATGTGTTAGAGAAATCAGACTGAAGAGCTTTGGGCATACAGGAAGAAACTATTAGGTAAAAAGTTTATGAAATTAAATAAAATGAAGTTAAGACTTCATAGGAATATCAATACCAAAACCAGTTGCCATCAAGTTGATTTCCACTCATGGCAACTCCATGCATGTCAAAGTAGAACAGTGCTCCATAGAGTTTTCAATGGATGGTTTTTTGGAAGGACATCACCAGAATTTTCTTCTGAGATGTCTCTAAGTGTGTTTGAACAACCAAACTTTTGGTTAGCAATTGAAGGAGTTAACTATTTGCACAGCCCAGGGACCCATCCATAATAATAATAATAACAATAATAATAAGAAACCATTACCATTGAGTCAGTTCTGACATAGCAATCCCCTGTGACAAACTAGGCCTGCTCCATAGGGTTTTCAAGGCTGTCATCTTTATGGAAGCAGATTACCTCTTCTTTCTCCCATGGAGCAGTTGGTAGAATTGAACTGCCAACCTTTCTGTTATCAGCTGAGCACTTAGCCACTTGTACCACCAGAGCTCCTTGCATAGGAATACACACTTCTTAATATGTCCTTAAAATAAAAAGTCAGATGTTTCTGTTATGCTCAGTGAAGCTAGCTTGTCTTAGAGGACCAAGCAAGGTTCAAAATGAACTGCAACTTTGCTTCTAACTAAGAAAGATAAAGTCCCTGGGTGGTGTAATGGTTAAGTGCAGGGCTACTAACCAAAAGGTTGGTGGTTCATACCCACCAGAGGTGCCTCAGAAGTAAGTTCTGGCAATGTTCTTCTGAAAGGCCACAGTTTTGAAAACCTATAGAGCAATTCTACTCTGCACTCATGGGGTTGCTATCAGTTGGAATTGACTTGATCACAACTAACAACAACCAAAGAGATAAAGGGATTTGTTCTGAAAGACTTTTCTGCAAAGCTAAATGAGGTTTAGGATTAGACTGTTCTCTTTATACTAAAGCTCACATCAGAAAATGTTTATTTTCAGTTCAAGTGAAGAGAAAATTGGGGAAGTCTGCCTAATCCATGCTTCCCATCTCTGAGAACTCCTCCTCTCCTCACCCACAGGGGTGGGCTTGTATGCCATATCTTTATTGTGGAACCTCTCCAACATTGTCAAAATTGATTGTTCCACTGATGGACACTCATCCCAAGCTAGATTAATCAGATCTTCTTTTCTAGAGTTTGGAATCGGAATTCCATGATGGAATCCATGACTGCATTCTGCTGAACTTTTGAGCCAGACTGTGATGGAATGTTGAGCCTCCGGAAGTCAAATGTTTGGAGAAACAGAGAAGGCTTGTCTGCAGAGGAGAAAATAGGATAATACATATGTGCAGACAAAAGTAGAAATAAAAGACCATGTGGTCCCAGAAAATGGAGAGACTGCCTTCGGCTCTGACAGCTTTACCATTTGTGGTCTAGTTCTGGTCTCCCCTTCTGGTCCTGAGATGCATACACTCACTTAAATTAGTTTCAGGGGGTTTATGTTATTTTCAAATTAACAAGCCTTAACCAAAATCTCAGGGAAAGTTTTAGATGAGAAAAGATTGGATGGATCTCTTTTATTGTAAAATATCCCTCTAGATCTCCAAACTAATCTTTCTTAAGTATTTTGCTTTATAAAACCTTAAACTACAACATATTTATTTTTCATGTCATATGAATATCATTCACATTATTACATACAAATGCCACTTTAGCTCATGAATCCATGAAACTTAAATTGCAGCACAGTAGCTTCTCACTAGATTTTTGTTGAATGAGTAAATATTTTTGATAGGTATTTACTAAGCTCTATTCCTGCATTGAACTAAGTCATATATTAATCCTACTTTCACAAAAATCATGATTAATGTTCTTGAAAGATTGTTATGTCTTTCATCAAAACATAAATGACATATTTTTATGGACTTGCTAGAACACATGGCCTGCATATGCCATGCAGTTAGATTTGCATTATTTCCAGTAAGAGATTTATTGTACCATAATAGCAATTAGGAGAGGAAACAAATGGTGTTGGGCCTATAAACATAGTTTATAGAAAGAACAAGTCATTGTATTTTCTACATGTGAAAAATTTAGTTTAAATTTTATTTATTTTCATTGCTGAGACACTGTGTGGATACTTAAATATAAGGTTCAGTTCTCTGTCAATATACTGCTGCATCCATTTTTGAATTATCTTCAGTAAAATTTTACCTGCATGTGATATTAATGATATTGTTCAATAATTTCCACAGTGTATGGGATCACCTTTCTTTGGAATGGGTAAAATATGGATCTCTTCCAGCCTATTGGCCAGGTAGCTGTCTTCCAAATCTCTTGGCATAACCAAGTGAGTGCTTCCAGCGGGGCATCTGTATGTTGACACATCTCAATGGGTGTCCCATCAATTCCTGGAGCCTTGTTCTTCGCCAATTCCCTCAGAGCAACTTTGACCTCTTCCCTCAATAGTATTGGTTCTGAATATATGTCACCTCCTGAAATGGATGAACATCGACCAGTTCTTTTTGGTACAGTGACTCTGTGTATTCCTTCCATTTTCTTTTGATGCTTCCTGCATCATTCAATATTTTGTCCATAGCCTCTTTCAATAGTGCAACTTGAGGCTTTAATTTTTCCTCAGCTCTTTCAGCTTGAGAAATGCCGAGCATGTTCTTCCCTTTCAGTTTTCTAACTCTAGGTCTTTGCACATTTCATTATAGTAATTGGCTTTGTCTACTTGAGCTGCTCTTTGAAATCTTGTCATTTCTTCCATTTGTTTTAGCTACTCCTCACTTGAGGGCAAGTTTCAGAGTCTCTTCTGGCATCCATTTTGGTCTTTTCTTCTTTAATCATATTTTTAATGACCTTTTGCTTTCTTCATGGATGATGCCCTTGATGTCATCCCACAATTCTTCTGGCTTTCGGTCATTGGTGTTCAATGCATCAAATCTATTCTTTAGATGGTCTCTAAATTTAGGAGGGATATATTCAAGATCATATTTTTGGCTCTCTTGGACTTGTTTTAATTGTCTTTAACTTCAAGTTGAACTTGCATATGAGCAGTTGATGATCTGTTCTACAAGCAGCCCCTGGCCTGGTTTTGGTAAAAAATATTGAGCTTTCCCATCGCCAGTTGCCACAGATGTAGTCAATCTGATTCCTGTGTACTCCGTTTGGTGAAGTCCATGTGCCCAGCTACCATCTGTGTTGTCGAAAAAAGCTATTTACAATGAATAAGTCGTTGGTCTAGCAAAATTGTATCATGCGATCTCCAGCATTATTTCTGTCACCAAAGCCAAATTTTCCAACTACTGGTGATTCTTCTTTGTTTCCAACTTTTGCATTCCAATCACCAGTGATAATCAACACATCTTAATTGTATGTTCGGTAATTTCAGACTGCAGAAGTTGATAAAAATCTTCAATTTCCTCATCTTTGGCTTTGGTGGTTGGTGCATAATATTAACTGATCTTCCTTGTAGGCATATGGATATTATCCTATCACTGACAGTATTGCACTTCAGGACAGATCTTGAAACATCTTTTGTGATGAATGCCACACCATTCCTCTTCAATTTGTCATTCCCAGCATAGTAGATTATATGGCTGTCTGATTCAAAATGGCCAAAACTGGTCCATTTCAGCTCACTAATGCCTAGAATATCAATCTTTATGTGTTCCCTTTCATTTTTTACAACTTCCAATTTTCCTAGATTCATACTTCATATATTCCATATTCCAATTGTTAATGGATGTTTGCAGCTGTTTCCCCTCAATTTGAGTTGTGCCACATAAGTACATGGAGGTCCTGAAATATTTATTGTTGTTGTTGTTAAGTGCCGTGGAGTCGTTTCTGACTCATTGCGACCCCATGCATAGCAGAACGAAACACTGCCCGATCCCGCGCCAGCCCCACAATCCCTGCTATACTTGAGCCCATCATCGCAGCCACCATGTCAATCCATCTCGTTGAAGGCCTCCCCCTCTTTCGTCGACCCTCCACCCTACCAAGCATGACATCCTTCTCCAGGGA
>NW_006921887.1:2374336-2375186 GCF_000298275.1 Orycteropus afer afer
CCTCATGAGTACAATTAAGTGTTCAGGAATTCCCAGTCTTCTCAATGTTATCCACAATTTGTTATGATCCACACAATCAAATGCTTTTGCATAGTCAATAAAATGCAAGTAAACATATTTCTGGTATTCTTTGCTTTAAGCCAAGATCCATCTGACATCAGCAACGATATCCCTTGTTCCACGTCTTCTTCTGAATTCAGCTTGTATTTCTGGAAGTTCTCTGTAAGTATATGGCTGCAACCATTTTTGAATTATCTTCAGTAAGATTTTACTTGCATGCATTGCTAATGATATTGTTTGATAATTTCTGCATTCTGTGGGATCATATTTCTTTGGAATGGGTACAGATATGGGTCTCTTCCATTCAGTTGGCCAGGTAGCTGTCTTCCAAATCTCTTGGCACAGCTTAGAGAGTGCCTCCAGTGGGGCATCCATTTGTTGAAACATCTCAATGGGCGTTCTGTCAATTCCTGGAGCCTTTTTCTTCCTCAATTCCTTCAGTTGAGCTTTGACTCTTCCTTCAATATCATTCATTCTTGAACATATATGCCACCTCCTCAAATGAATGAAGATCGACCAGGTCTTTTTGGTAGAGTGACTCTGTGTATTCCTTCCATCTTCTTTTGATGGTTCCTGCATCATTCAATATTTTGCACATAGAATCTTTCAATATTGCAACTTTAGGCTTAATCTTTTCCTCAGCTCTTTCAGCTTGAGAAATTCCAAGTGTGTCCTTCCCTTTTGGTTTTCTAACTCCACGTCTTTGCACATTTCTTTATAGTAATTGGCTTTGTCTGCTCGAGCTGCTCTTTGAAATCTTCTGTTCAGCTCTTTTATCTTGTCATTTCTT
>NW_006921887.1:2378322-2381181 GCF_000298275.1 Orycteropus afer afer
GTCATGTTGTCAGAAGGGACCATTCCCTGGAGAAGGATGTTACTCTTGGTAAGGTGGAGGGTCAATGAAAGAGGGGAAGGCCTTGGACAAGATGGATTTACACAGTGGCTGCAACAATGGGCTTAAGTATAGCAAGGATCATGGAGCTGGTGCGGTATCGGGCGGTCTTTCATTCTGCTGTGCATAGGGTTGCTATGAGTCAGAAATGACTCGACAGCACCTAATGACAACAACATTCATAAGATTTCAATTTTTTTAGAAATAGATTGCCAGGTCCTCTTTCTTAGTCTGAATTAGTTTGAAAGCTCTGCTGAAACCTGTCCACCATGACACCAGTGGCCTCCAACATCAGAGCAACAAATAAGCCACCACTGTATGACAAAATGACAGGTGAGTGGCAGAGGCATTCATTAAACAACCATTAATTGCTATTAACCCTAACAATATTTAGGGCTACTACTTACTGAGCACCTATTATACTCCAAGAATGATGCTCCAGTTACTGTGTATATTATCTTACCTATATTACCTAACTTACTGGAACAAGTACTATGATCCTAAGATGTTGTTAGATAGATAGAGAGCTAGCATTGGGTTGACTCCAAATCATGGCAACCTCATGAACAACAAAACAAAATGCTATGCTGTCCTGTGTCATCCCCGTTTTGCCAGCATATTCTAGTCCATTGTTGTGGCTATTGTATCGAGGCATCTCCCAAGTATCTCCTTGTCTTTGTTGGTGCTCTACTATGCCAAACATGATGTTCTCCTCCAGTGACTGATCTTTCCTGAAGATGTGTCCACAGTAAGCAAGTCAGGCAGTGTTCTATAGCCCAAGGTGTAGGCCCTGGTGGTGCAATGGTTAAACACTCAGCTGCTGACTAAAAGATTGTTGGTTTGAATCTGCCCAGTGACTTTGTGGAGGAAAAAACCAGGCAATCTGCTCCTATAAAGATTATAGCCTAAAAACTCTATAGAGCAGTTCAAGTCTGTCACATTGGGTGACAATTCACTTGATGGCACTTGATAACAACAACATGACCAAAGTAATAGAGATGTTACTGTTGTTGTTAGATGCCATTGAGTCGTTTCCAACTCATAGCGACCCCATGCACAGCAGAATGAAACACTGCCAGATCCCATGCCAGCTCCATGATCCTTGCTATACTTGAGCCCATTGTGGTAGCCACTGTGTAAATCCATCTTGCCAAAGGCCTTCTCCTCTTTCGTCGACCCTCCACCTTACCAAGCATGACATCCTTCTCCAGGGAATGGTCCCTTCTGACAACATGACCAAACTGAGTCAGACAAAGTCTGGCCATTCTCTCTTCTGCTCAAGGGCAAGTTTCAGAGTCTCTTCTGACATCCATTTTGGTCTTCCTTTCCTGTCCTTTAAATCACATTTTGCTTTCTTTGTGGATGATGTTCTTGATGTCATCCCACAATTCCTCTGTTTTTTGGTCACTGGTGTTAAATGCATTAAATCTATTCTTTAGATGGTCTCTAAATTCAGAAGGGATATAATCAAAGTCATATTATGCACAAGTGGTTGGTGCATAAATTTTAATAATAGTGGTATTAACTGGCCTTCTTTACAGTCATATGGATATTGTCCTATCTTTGACAGCGTTGTTTTTTCTGACAATGAATGCAACACTATTCCTCTCCAATTTTTCATTTCCAGTACAGTATACTCTATGATAGTCTTATTTAAAATGGCCAATGCCAGTTCATTTAAGCTCACTAATGTCTAGGACATAGATTTTTATGCATTTCATTTCATTATTGAGAACTTCCAATTTTCCTAGATTCATACTTCATACATTCCACTTTCTGATTATTAATTCATGTTTCTTCTCATTTTGAGTAGTGCCCCATCAGCAAATGAAGATCCTGAGAGTTTTACTCCATCCATGTCATTAAGGTCAACTCTACTTTTACAAGGCAGCTCTTCCCCAGTAGTATTTTGAGTGCCATCCAATCTGAGAGGCTCATTTTCTGGCACTATATTAGACAATATGTCATGACTATTCTTAAAGTTTTCTAGAAATATATCAGACAGTGTTTCACTGGTATTCGTAAAGTTTTCAGTAGCCACTTTTTTTCAGAAGTGGATGGCCCCATCTGGAAGCTCCACTAAAAACTGTCCACCATGGATGATACTGCTGGCATTTGAAATGCCAGTGACATAGCCTCCAGCCTGTCAACAAGGCTCAAGCCACCACAGTATGACAGCTGACAGACGAGTGGTAGAGTGAGGTGCTAGTTTACCACTTTACGAGAAAATCTAGAACAGCTCTGTGTAGTATCACTTTGAAGACTAAGGTGTGCCTGACGCAAGCCTTGGTATTTTCAATAGCCTCATATGCATGTGAAAGCTGGACAGTGAATAAAGAAGACAAAAGAAACGCTGATGCCTTTGAATTATGGTGTTGGTGAAAAATATTAAATATACCATGGACAGCCAGAAGAATGAACAAATCTGTCCTGAAAGAAGTAAAGCCAGAATGCTTCTTGGAAGTAAGGATGGCAAGACTTCCTCTCATGTACTTTGCTCATGTTATCAGGAGGGATCAGTTCCTGAAGAAGGATATCATGCTTGGCATAGTATAGGGTCAGCAAAAAAAAAGTAAGACCCTTAGTGAGATGGATTGACACAGGGGCCACAACAATGGGCTCAAGCACAGCTATGATTGTGAGGGTGGCACAGGACCAGGCAGTGCTTTGCTCTTTTGCAAGTAGGGTTCTATGAGTTGGAACTGACTCGACAGCACCTATTAATAACAATAACAGTAGCAACATTAGAAAAATAAAAAGATATCGGTTGAATTAATTTTAATAATGTATTTTATTATGTAT
>NW_006921887.1:2381281-2388618 GCF_000298275.1 Orycteropus afer afer
CTGTTAGTTCTTTTAGCAGTCCGTGGTACTTTCAGCATTCTCCACCAGCACCACAACTCAAAAGCATCAACTCTTCTTCAGTCTTCCTTATTCATTGCCCAGCTCTCACATGCATACGAGGCGATTGGAAATATCATGGCTTGTGTCAGGCTCACCTTAGTCCTCAAGGAGATATCCTTGCTCCTACTTTGGGTGTCCCTGAGTTGTCTCTCCTCACCTGTAACCTTGGGGCTGACTGCTCTTCTGTCCGGGTTCCTGGCTTTTATCCCCTTTCTCTTGCTCTTCCAGACTGCTACTCTGGGCAGGCCTGAGCTTCCTCTCCTCACCTAATCCCTTCGGCTGATTGCTCTTCTCTCTGGCTTATCCATATCATTAAAGTTGGTTCTACTTTAATGAGGTAGCTCTTTCCCAGTCCTATTTTGAGTGCCTTCCAACCCTAGGGGCTAGTCTTCCTGCACTGTGTTGGACAATGTTTCCAAGCTATTCATAAAGTTGCCCAGTAATGTATCAGACAGTGTTTGTCTGCTTTTCATAGGGTTTTCCCTGGCCAATTTTTGAGAAGTGGATGGCCTCCTCCTTCTTCCTAGTTTGTCTTAGTCTGTAAGCTGCATTGAAAGCTGTGTACCATGTGCAACTCTGCTACATCTTCAACACCAGTGGCACAGCCTCAAGCCTCACATCAACCTACAAGCCTCACAGGATGGCAAACTGACAGACAAGTTTGTCTTGCTTAGCTGTGGGAAACCTCTGCACCTTCCTGTTACATTCCTACCTGAAACCTGCCACTCTGTGGTCCCCAGCTGCTCCTGGTCCCTCCCTCTCCTGGCTGTAGGGGGCTTGGGGCCTAGCCTTGCCCCACCTCTTTTTACCTGGATATCCTGACACTCCTTAGGTCCCAGAGGCTGCTCCTGGTCCTACCCTCTCCTGGCTCTAGGGAGTTTGGGCCTACCCTTGCATCTTGCCCCTTTTTACCTGGATATCCTGCTGCTCCTGAGGTCCCCAAGGCTACAAAAGAGCAATGTGGCAATCATTAATATTTGGAATGACTCCCCTCTCTTTCTGCTTCTCATTCCTCCACATCCACTCATCTATTGAAACCACTCATATCACCCATACTTTTCATTCAAACCCCACTATGAGCCAAACTCTGTCCTTTACTCCCCCGGGGCTCCACTACTCAACACTCACAGTTTTGTCTCATCTTCAAGGTTCATGATATATAGTCATTTGTGACTAAATCAAAGTAGGAATTTACATCCCCCATATGTAAGAGTGGATTTGTTTTTAATGCTTTTGATGTTTGATTCACTAACTACTTGCACTGAATAAAAGGGGAGTTTGTTAAAAATGCAAATTCCCAGTCTCTACGTTTGAAACTGGAATGTCTGAGGGAGAGCTATGGCAATCTGCTAGAGTAATGAAAGTTCCAGGAGAGCAGGGATTATCTAGTTTTCTCCACTTCTGTATCCCCACTGCCTATCACAGTACCTATCAGGCAGCAGGCACTCAGTAAATATTTGTGGGATAAGAGCAAACACTTCTAATTATACAATACTTCTACAGAATGGTTGGACAGTATTCTAAGGGCTTTTTATGAATTAATGCCTTTAATTCATGTAACAACCCTTTGAAATAGGCACTATTTTCATCCCATGCCACAGGTTTGGAAACTGAGGCACAGAAATTAAATGACCTATCCAAGATCTCACCATTTGTATAGGTGGTGAAAATGGAGTTTGACATCAAGTAGTTTTAATTAATGATTGACACTGAACTTGAAAATATAAGTAAAAATGAAGTGGTATTACTCAAAAATCTAGAGATTCATGACAGTCTCAGCATGCATCTATCAAGACTGTCAGGAGACAATTTTAGTAGACACTGGAGATACAAATATGACTAAATGGGAAGCAATCTAGTTGAGTAGACAGGCAAGTTAATGGGGCAAGTATAAAACAATGTGATTGGTGCCATAAAGAGATTGGTGCAGTATGTGAAGGGGGCTCACACACTGAAGAAGTACATGACCCTAATCATAATATTTTCAATCATTTCAAAAAAAGTGTTGTGATATGCAGCAAGGGTGAGACCACAGTAAGGGAGGTGATGGTAAGAGTTGAGACTAGAGGTTGGCATGGGCTCAATGATGAATGGAATTTTGTGTCTTGGTGAGGACATGCTTTGAGCAACAGAGAGTGATCTGGAGCAGGGATAGTTTGCTCAGCGTTCCTACAAGGCATGAGGAACAGAATTAGAAAATAGATGAGTTGAAGAGCATGTGGTGTGGCTGTTAGATCCCATCAAGTCAGTTGCAACCCATAACAACCCTAAGTACAAAAGAACGGAACACTGCCTAGTCATGGGCCATCCTCAAAATTGTTACCATGTTTGAGCCCATTGTTGCAGCCACTGTGTCAATCTGTCTCATTGGGGGTCTTTCTCTTCCCTTGGAGCCTCTACTTTACCAGGCATGATGCCTTTCTCCAGGGATAGGACTCTCCTGATAACACGTCCAAAGTATGTGAGATGAGCAATCACCATCCTAGCTTCTAAGGAACATTCTGGCTCTACTTCTTTCAAGATAGACTTGTTTGTTTTTCTGGCAGTCTATGGCATATTCAATATTCTCTGTCAACACCAAGTTGCATCTGACCCTAGGCACACAGTTCCATTCATCTTCAAGTTCATGCCAACTTCTATTCTCAACTCTTACCATTACCCCCCTTTACTGTGACCTCATCCTTACTGCAGTTCACAACAGTTTCTTTGGCTTCCTGTGAGCCCCCTCAATAAATAAATCACTTCTTTGGCCTTCCTTATTCTTGTACAACTCTTGCATACTCATGGGATGATTGAAAATACCAGAGCTTGGGTCAGGCACAACTTATTATTCAAAGTGATAGTTTTGCTTTTCAACACTTTAAAGAGGTCTTTTGCACACAATTGCCCAAGACAATATGTAATTTGATTTCTTAACTGCCATTTCCATGGTCTTTGATTGTAGATCCAAGTAAAATGAAATCCTTGACAACTTCAGTCTTTTCTGTGCTTATTATTATGTTACCATCATGTGGTCCAGCTGTGAGAATATTTATTATGTTGAGGTATAATCTAGACTGAAAGTTGTGTCTGATCTTCATCAGCAAGTACTTCAAGTCATCTTCACTTTCATCAAGCAAGGTTATGTCATCTGAATATTGCAGGCTGTTAATGAATCTTCTTCCAATCCTAATGCCGTATTCTTTACATAGCCCAGCTTCTCAGATTATTTGCTCAGTATACAGATTAAATAAGTATGGTGAAAGGTAAAACATTGATACACACCTTTCCTGATTTTACCACACAGTACCTCCTCATTCTGTTGGAAAAACAGTCTCATGGTCTATGTACAGTTTCTGCATGAGAACAATTAAGTTTTCTGGAATCCCTATTCCTCATAATGTTATCCATAATTTGTTACGACCCACATAGTTGAATACCTTTACATAGTCAATAAAATACAGGTAAAGATAATTCTTGTATTCTCTGCTCTCAGCCAAGATCTATCTGATATCTGCAATGATACCCCTCATTTCATGTCCTTTTCTGAATTTGGCTTGAATTCCTGGCAGTTCCTTGTCAATGTACTACTAGAACTATTTTGAAATTATCTTTAGCAAAATTTTACTTTTGTGTGATATTAATGATATTGTTAGATAATTTTCACATTGTGTGGAATCACCTTTTTTTGGAAGGAACACAAAGATGGATCTCTTCCAGTCATTTGGCCAGGTAGCTGTCTTCCAAATTTCTTGGGATAGAGGAGTGAGCACTTCCAGCACTTCATTTGTTGAAACATCTCAACTGGTATTCTGTCAACTCTTGGAGCATTGTTTTTTAGCAATGCCTTAAGTGCAACTTGGACTTCTTCTCTCAACACTATCAATTCTTGATGCTACCTTCTGAAATGGTTGAATGTTGACCAATTATTTTTGGTATAGTGACTCTGCGTATTCCTTCCATCTTCTTTTGATGCTTCTTGCATCAGCCATTGTTTTGTCCATAGAATCCTTCAATATTGCAACTTGAGGCTTGAATTTTTTCTTCAGTTCTTTCAGAACACAGGAGTATTCTTCACTTTTGGTTTTCTAACTGTGGATCCTTGCACATTTCATTATAATACTTAATTTTGTCTTCTTCAGCTGCCCTTTGAAATCTTCTGTTCAGCTCTTTTGCTTCATCATTTCTTCCATTCACTTTAGCTACTCTACTTTCAATATCAAGTTTCAAAATCTCTTCTGACATTCATTTTTGTCTTTTCTTTATTTCCTGTCTTTTTAATGACTTTTTGCTTTCTTTAAGCAAAAGTGTTAAGTCCTTGATGTTATTCCACAACTCATCTGAACTCTAGTCATTAGTGTTTGATATGTCACATCTTTTCTTAAGATGGTTTCTAAATTCAAGTGGGATATACTCAAGTTTGTACTTTGGTTCTGTGGACTTATTTTAATTTTCTTCAACATCAAGTTGAATGTGAATATGACCAACTGATGATCTGCTCTGTGGTCAGAACCTGGCCTTGTTATGACTGATTGTTTTGAGTTTTTCCATCATCTCTTTGCATGGATGTAGTTGATTTTATTTCTGTGTATCCATCCAGTAAGGTCCAAGTGCATAATTGCCATTTATGTTGTTGAAATAAAAACAAAAACCAAACTCACTGCCATGGAGTGGAATCTGACTCATAGCGATCCCTCCTTGGGTTTCCGAGGCAGTATCACTAAGGAGGAAGATTGCCCAACCTTCCTTCTGAGGAGCAGCTGGTGAGTTTGAACTGTCAGCCTTCTAGTTAGCAGTCAAATGCCTTAGGCATTATGCTACCAGAGCAATGAATAAGTGATTGGTCTTGTAAAAACTTGTCTGTCAGTTTGTCAATTGTGGTGGCTTGCACATTGCTGTGATGCTGAAGGCTATGTTACCAGCATTTCAAATACCAGGAGGGTCACCCATAGTTGACAGGTTTCAGCAAAACTTCCAGACAAAGACACACTCAGAAGAAGAAAGGGACCATCCACTTCTCAAAGAATTGGCCAGTGAAAACCTTATGATATATATTACTTGCAAAATTCTATCATGTGAACTTTGGTGTGGTTTGTATCACCAAGGCCATGTTTTTTAGCTACTGATCAATCCTTCTTTGTTTCCAACTTTCACATTCCAATCACCAGTAATTATGAATTCATCTTGATTGCATGTTTACTTAATTTCAGGCCACAGAAGATGGTAAAAATCTTCAATTTTTTCATCTTTGGTATTAGTGATTGGTGTTTAAGTTTGAATAATAGTTACATTAACTGGTCTTCATTGCAGACATATGGATTTATCCTATCTCTGACAACACTGTTCTTCAGGAGAGATCTTGAAATACTCTTTTTGATGATGAATGTGATTTCATTACTCTTCAATTTGTCATTCCCAGCATAGTGCACTATATGTTTGTCCAATTCAAGATGGCCAATACCAATCTATTTCAGGTCACTAATGCCTATGATATCATTCTTTATATGCTCCATGTCATTTTCTGATGACTTCCAATTTTCTTGGATTCATACTTTGTACATTCCACATTCTGATTATTAATGAATGCTTGCAGCTGTTTCTTCTCATTTTGAGTCATGCAACCTCAGGAAATGAAGGTCCTGAAAGCTTTTACATCCATGTCATTAAGATCAACTGTACTCTGAGGACATAACTCAACCTTAGTCCTATGTTGAGTGCTTTCCAACCGGAAGGGTTTATCTTCTGCCACTATATCAGACAATTCTCCCCCATTCATAAGGTCAGACTCACAAAACATGTCACCAAAGTAGGACAAACCGACAGACAAGTTTGTCTCCCTTAGCTGTTGGAAACCTCTCCAACCATCCTCACCTGGATCCCTGCAGCTGACTCCTTGATCTGCTCCCATCCCCTTTGCCTTTTCTGTCCTCTCCCTGCCTCCCCACTTCACTGCTTGTGGGTCATGGGCTGTGTTCCCTCTCCTCACCCGGATCCTTGCAGCATGAGGCTGTGCCACTGGTGTTTCAAACTCAGTGAGGTGCACTTGGTGCACAGGTATCAACCCGGCTTGCAGACTGAGACCAGACTAGGAAGAAGGAGGAGGCCATCCACTTCTCAAAGAATTGGCCAGGGAAAACCTTATGAATAGCAGAGAAACACAGTCTAATCCATTACTGTGCAACTTTATGAATAGCCTGGAAACACATCCAATACAGAGGAGGAAGATAAGTCACTTAGCTTAGAAAGCTCTCAAAGTAGGACTTGGCAAGAGCTGAATTATCAGAGTAAAACCAGCCTTACTCATATGGATAAGGTAAAGCTTTTGATACCTTATTTGCTGACATGGCACCACTCAAATTGAGGAGAAACAGCTGCAAATATCCATTAATAATCAGAACATGGAATGTATGAAGTATGAATCTAAGAAAATTGGAAGTTGTCAAAAATGAAATAGAATGCATAAAGATTTATATCCTAGGCATTAGTGAGCTGAAATGGACTAGTTTGGGCCATTTTGAATCAGATAACCATATGATCTACTATGCCAGGAATGACAGTTTAAAGAGTAATGGTGTGGCATTCATCATCACAAAGAATGTTTCAAGATCTGTCCTGAAGTACAATGCTGTTACTAATAGGGCAATGTCCATATGTCTACAAGGAAGACCCATTAATATGACTATTATTCAAATTGATGCCCCAACCATCAAAGCAAAACATGAGGGAATTGAAGACTTTTATCAACTTCTACAGTCTGAAATTGACTGAACATGCAATCAGCATGTGTTAGTTATCACTTGTGACTGGAACGCAAAAGTTGGAAACAAAGAAAAATCACCAGTAGTTGGAAATTTTGGCCTTGATGGCAGAAATAATGCTGGAACTCACACGGTAGAATTTTGCAAGATCAATGACTTATTCATTGCAAACACTTTTTATCAACAACACAAACGGTACATGTGGACTTCACCAGATGGAACAGACAGGAATCAGATTGACTACATCTGTGGCAAGAGGCAATGGAGAAGCTCAATATCTTCAGCCAAAACCAGGCAAGTTCAACTTGAAGTTAAAGACAATTAAAACAAGTTCATGAGAGCCAAAATATGATCTTGAATATATCCCTCCAGAATTTAAAGACCATCTAAAGAATAGATTTGGTGCATTGAACACCACTGACTGAAAACCAGATGAATTGTGGGATGACATCAAAAGCATCATCCATGAAGAAAGCAAGAGGTCACTAAAAAGACAACAAAAGAAGAGAAGACCAAAATGGATGACAGAAGAGACTCTGA
>NW_006921887.1:2396676-2419197 GCF_000298275.1 Orycteropus afer afer
TGAACAGTCCTCGGTGCAGTCCCTGGCTAGCAGGGTGATTTTTAGGTTAATTCTCAAGTCCTACCACCACAGGAATCTGCGAGAGTACTGTCTCTTTAAATATCCAAAATAGTCAAGCTGTTTTTCAAACCTACAAAATGGCGGCATCCTCCAGACTGGCAAAAGTCTACTTCTCAGCCCACCTTTCTGTTCACCTTCTCCATTTGTTCCCCAGCCACCATGAACAGTCCTTGGTGCAGTCCCTGGCTAGCAGGGTGAGTTTTAGGTTAATTCTTAAGTCCTACCACCACTCAGGAATCTCCAAGCTGTCTGTGCCTTCAGGATGGCTCACGACCGCTGCCAGACCGCAGCTCTGTATGTCTTCTTTTTTGGTATTTTCATGCAAATTCTTCTGCTAGTTGGGGTTTACTCCACTTCTCTATCATTCCCTTCAAGGCTCAGGGGTCCAGGGTTATCTTCTGTGTCTGTGTTAATTGGTTTCCTTTTTTTTGTTGAAGAGGGTCTGTGCAGTCTTTCTGCCTAGTCCGCCATCTTGCCAGAACTCCTTAACTTAAATATATTAATAGTTTACTTGACAATCTTTTTTTGTACATTTTCTTCACAATCATGTATATTTTATACTTACAACATACTTCAATCCAGACCAGCTTTCAAGTGCTTAGTAGCCACATGGGCTAGTAGTTACCATATAGATCAGTATAGCTCTAAGATCCATATAGCTTTCAATATTTCAAAGCTACTTTCATCTATTTTCCCCTACCCTCTCTCTCTGATCATACTGTAATGTCTCCCTCTCTCCCTTCTTTTTATTTGGCACCCCTCTCTTCCAATACCTTTTCCAAGGTATTATCTCTACTTTTTCTCTTTTTCTTTCTTATGAGGTTAGTCCTAGTGACCTTCTATAAGTCACTTCTGCAAATTAAAAATGAGACAAGAATCAGGATCAGGAAGAAAGGGACCAAAAAATAGCTTAATGTTTGTGGTGGAATAGAAGGAATAAGGGGGCAAATATAATGTAGTCCTAGTCAAGTTCATACCACATGAAGCCCCAGGGGGAAAAAATAACATAACACTTTTAAGTGAATTTTATATAGAAATGGAGTTACTAAATTAGTTCCATTCATTCAAAACAGAAATACTAACTTTTCTCCATGATTTAACTACTCCATGCCGGCGTGTGTCAAATTTTCCAACAGTAACTGTACTGGATTGAAAAGAACCTCTTTAAGTGTTCAATCTTTGTCTTTTTGAATGAACATCCCAGCTAATGAAGACTGTGCAGGAATGATTTTCAAGTATTACATTCTTTTTTTCTACTTGATATCCATGCTTCTTAGAAAGGAAGAATAGAGGAAACAACCAGTTTTTCCTTGCACATCTTTGTCTTCTTTTTTTCTCTTTGTCTTTCTCTTCCTTTTTGATGTTCAGGAATAACAGGGCAGAGCCTGAAGTCATAGAATGAAGTAGTTGGCTCAAAACTCTGAGATGTGGGTTTTGTTGAGGCTAAAAGCTGTTCTTCGAAGTCTTGAATGTAGAAAAAGCCCATCTTAGGCTCCAAATGACAATAAGTTTTTCCCCAATTTCCTTATTCCCCTTTGGTCCTTTGTTGTTGTTGTTGTTATGTGTCATCAAGACGGCCCCAACTCATAGACCCCTCCTTGGCCCTTTAGTACTGTCTATTACCTACTGTTAAGTTCATACATGATCAATTTCTCTGGTGGGAAAGTATACTATGAATGAACAGACGCTTCCCAAAATTTGGATTTAGAGTTCTGTTGTTGTGCTGCTGAGGCATATCCATTGTCTAGTTTCTTATAAAGAAATCTTTTGGTTTGTTGAATATTGTAACTGCTCATTCCTACATTTAGATAAAATTTTTGGTACATTAACTTTTCCCTTGACTGTTACTTCTTCCCCATCATGTGCTGGTTCAATATAAAACATTTCTCTGTTTAGCTTTAGGCTCACTGGCAATGTTGAGCCAAGGCTTTTGTTGCTTTCTGCCTAGCTTATCCACCACCTACTTCATTTGACCTTATAAACATGTTTAAATAGATTTCTTGGATAATGACCATTTTAGCTGGCAACATCCTGTTCAGATATTACAGCAGGCACAGGGCAAATTAGAGAGCACAGCAAAAGCACTAAGAATCATGAGACCCTGGATAAATATAGTAGAACAGTTCAGTCTTGATAGGAGAAGACTGAGTTCTTACCCCATTTACCCACTGACTCAGAGTGACTCCAAGGAAGGCAGAGTGAAACAATCATTGGTTTCATCTGTTGGTGACTCAGTCATGTTGATCTCAATAAATGGGG
Source organism: Orycteropus afer afer (assembly GCF_000298275.1). Lineage (NCBI taxonomy): Eukaryota > Metazoa > Chordata > Mammalia > Tubulidentata > Orycteropodidae > Orycteropus > Orycteropus afer. The sequence goes on from NW_006921887.1 coordinate 2,398,996, forward strand.
GTCAAAGAAGGAGTCTACTATCACAGAGACACCTCATTTCCATCCTGAGTATTTCACTGTTCCCTGGGCTTGCCCTCGAGTTTACTTCAAGAAAAACAAAGATACCCTTTATTTTCTCTAAAAGGACGTGGGATGATTGTCAGAGTAACTGGCCTTATCAGCAACAGGGAAAATCTCTTAAAGGTTAACAGATGGACAAGTAGGAAGAGCTGTTCAAACTGATATTAAAAGATAATCTTTAAAAGGTGGCTTTGTTTAATTCAGTATTATCTTGTTCAATGTGCTCCACTGCTCTGAGATTCTAGTAATAGCTCAGGTTCACAAATGATGCTAACGTTCTGTAAGAAGCCTGTGTTCTGCCCAGTAGTTAGTGTAGCACCTTGTATGTACTAGGTGCTCAGTCAATGTTGAAAGAGTGCATGGTAGATAAGGTGTTGATGAATAGGTGTGACTACATTTGAAATGCCTTGTTTACATTCTTTCTCACCTGACTTATTGACTTGATTTTCCAAAAGTCTTGTTTCTTTTTCTGATTTTTAGAATAAGGATTGGTTTGGTAAACATTTTAATTTACTCTGTAGGCTTCAAATGGGTCTTTGTAGCTTCAAGTATTTGCAGGAGACCATAATTTTGTGATCTCCAAAGGAAATATTTTGGAAAACCTTTCATTAGTCTTTATTAAATAAACTTTAGCATACCTTCCCTTCTCATTCCACAGAAATATATTTCCATATTTTCTGTGTTAGAATAAAGGAAGGAGAAAGTATAGCTGTACAGAAATTTGATGAACAACAGGAATGATTTTTTCAAAATAACAAACCTATATACTGGAGGAAAAAAGCAACTTGTAAAAATAAATTTTAGAAAGTAACAAATTTATATCTTTTTCGTTTGTGGGAGAAGAAGCAACTTCGAATGGGTGAATGGTGTTGTTATTGACAAATTAATAAGACCATTACTTTACACTATATAGTTATTTTAAACTTTATCCTTTTTGTCCCAGATGCTTACATGTCCTCATAAAAACTGCATGAGGCAAATGTTGTTGTTCCTTGGTGCCCCTGAACCTGTGTCAATCCATAGCAACTCCATGTGACAGAGTTGTCCTGCCCCATAGAGTTTTCTAGGCCATAACCTTTATAGGAGCAAGTCACCAGGTCTTTCTCCTACAAAGCCACTGGGTAAGTTTGAATCAATTTTGGCTAGCAGCTGAGTGCTTAACAAATGCACCACCAGATCTCTTTCAAAGGAAGTGGGATAAGTGCAATGTACTACTTGAGCAGAGTGGCAACTGAGCTTTGCAGATTGGCTAAGTTGCCTGGAGTCCCACAGTCAGTTTGCAACTGAAGAGAAACTATTAACCAGATATGTTTAATCAAAACCCAAAGCTTTTCATCCTAGAAAGGAAATAAAACAGATGCTTGAAATGTGAACTGAAGAAGAGGTAGTGCTAAAGAGACATTCCCAGTAGGGTAGACTTCTATGAAAACCACATTGCCTCCACTGTTTCCCCCAACTCCCTGAAATGTTTTAAAAACAATCCGTGAGTTCTGTAATAGTGAAGACTGTGTCTTCTTTAGATCTTTTGCACCTAACCCAATTCCTCACATGTAGTAAGTCTTAAACACATGCTTGATGGATGAATAAATAACTTCCCACAATATCTTCCATTATTATTCATTTCTTCCTAATCACCTAATAATCATTTCACATATTTCCTCCCCATGAATACAGTATAAGTAAACTTCAAAGGTGATGTATGGGATAAGACCATAATTTTTGATTGAACAGGATGAGAAAGCAAAAGTTGAAGCAATTGGTTAAATTTACCTTCTTAGCTTCTGCTCCTTCATGACTAAAGAAAACGTACCTAATAGAACATTTGGATTTGAAGGACTTTCACATATCACCTAGTATAACTCCTTCAGCAGAGGTACAAAGATATAAAATGCCTGCCGAAACCCTCACAGGTAAGTAGGAGCAGTCCTGGATATGACAGTTGTCATCTCCTAAATTATAGTCCAGTGTTCTTTCCATTGCACCACCTTTCCCCTGACTGTCTCTGTCTCTGTTTCTGCCTCTTTCTCTCTTTCTCATCTGTGCCTCTAGCTCTATTTCTCTATCATCTCTCTCTCTTTCTCTCTCAATTTTTGCCTAAATTTGAGTAACATAAGATCATTGCAATTCAACAAAGAAAGGGTAACATGATCTGAAAACAGCCTATTATCAAAGAAATATGGTTTTCCCTAGTACCAAAATAACAATTTTTAGAGCAAGATAAGAAAACTAAGGCACTTGACTGCTAACCAGAAGGCTGGTGGTTCAAACCCAGCAGCCACTCCTCAGAAGGAAGTTTGGGCAATCTATTTCCGTAGTGATACAGTCTTGGAAACCCAAAGAGGGGTCACTATGAGTCAGTTCTGTCTTGAAGGCACATGACAACAACAACAACATTACAAAGTACTGGTTAGACATTTTCTTTGACAATTAAGCAATCAATTACTGTTTAGTAATGCCCTACAAAAGGCTGTAAGGGGAAGATGGGTTTAAAAAAAAGTATGAGGAATATCCCTGTTTTCAATAATCTTTCAAGTATCTTACAGTTTATTTAAGTAGTTAAGATGCATATTAAAATGAATAACAAAGTGTAGATTCTAAAGGTAAGTGTCCAAGCAATGATGCTGTCCTCACTATATCAGAGAAGGGTTTCTGGATGAGATATTTATGCATTTAAAGGATTGGTGAAGCCAAAGTCTATGGAGAAGACAAGCTTTGATCAATCAAGGATGGAGAGAAGGGGGGGAGGGGCAATAACTCTAATATTTTTCAAGATTCCTTAAAACATTTACCCTGTTCAATTTCCAGATCTAGACTGTAACTTGCACTACTTGGGAACTGATTACATTGAGTTTGATTCCTAGTGTGACTCTCACAAAACCACATTCTGAATGGTTACTGAGATAGGTGTTGGAAGTTATAGACCAACTTCTGACTAAAGGACACAGCACTCCTGACCCTGTTCCTGCTCAACTCAGTTCCAATCAGATCCATTTTACCACTTTGTATGTTCTTCTCCTGGCTTTGGCATGATTTTGCTTTCTGGTCTGCACTGCACTCTCTCAAAAGATTGCCCCTCAGCCTGCAAGATTTACTTCTTATGGGGGCAACCATTATCCAATGATTGACTAGCTTTAGGGAGTGAATTCAGAGGCATAAACCACACTTCAGAGTTCATCTTCAGGATCAAGCTTAAATAGCTTCTGTGGTGTTTTCCCTAATACCACAGCTTTGCTTGGCTGTCTACTACTCTCCAGTTCCTTACTGTAGAACATATGCTCATCTCAGAATCTGCACTTGCGAAACACAACCTAAGATAAGGAGCCACATCTATCCTCCAATCTGAATTAAAGGGCTTTAATAGAAAACCAAGAAAAAGGAAAGAGATAATGCAATTGAACTACGATCAAACCTCTTACTATTTTCAAGACACAGGAAGACTGAACTCCACAGGCTTTCTTCCTTCAATTCTCAAGATAAAGTAGTAAGAGTTTTGGGATGATCGATGCTGATAACTATTCCCTGAGTAGATATGAACAAACTTTCCCTTCATGCTCAACATCCCCAATACAAGCTATGTCCATAATATCCAATTTGGAAACAACAATGACCAAAAGTACAATCATAGTCACAGCCCTATGGCAATGCTCTGTACCCACACATTCTCTTGTTCACCCAGTGATGTTTACTAGGAGGCAATTTGCCAAAAAGAAAGTCAGCTGGGGGATGCACAGGCCAGCCCATCAAGAAGGCATTTGTGACTTTTTGGGGTGTGTGGGTGAAGTGGAACAAAAGTAATTTCTGTTTGCTTGAGTCATGGGAAGCAGCACAGGGAGGAATGACTATGGACCAACCAATGTCAGTTGGTGGAGCCCAGATTTTAGAGACTAACGAGTTGCCCATCAGGAAGTATGTCCAAGAGATGAGCCCACCACCATGACTCTTCATCCATCTGTTTCTTTGTTTCTTTCTTTCTTTTTTTTTTTTTTTTGGAAGGCATGACAATCTGTGAGAGAGACTGTAGGGATGTGAGGATTTACTGTATCATGCATCCACTGATATTAATGATGTACAGACTTTCCAAAGTACAACTGTTTTATAATGTTCCAAAATTAATAGCAAGGGCACTTCTGGGAAGAAGAAGGGAACTATTGTGACATATGGACCAAATCTGATAATTCATCTGAAACTGATCAGCAGAATTGTTACTTCCTTTGTTCTCTTATAATATTTTAAGAAATTAGAATCAATCAATGTCACATTATCCAATGATTCCAAAGCAAGAAATAATCAATAGCACCTTATTCTTCAAAGGGACTTTGTTAATTGATCTCTAGGATCCTCACATAAATAGCATATTGCAAAATCATTGGGAAGAAAGGGAGTTGTATCTCTTGAATTTTGACTTATTGAGGGAAAATCCAATCTCAATAATTATTATTGTTGTTGTTAAGGCAGAAATACAGATTATTTTGTACAAAATAGGTCATATTAACAGAAATATCACAATAAAATTCAAACAAGTCTACAAGAACAAAAGCACAAATTTGAGTATATCCTACATGAATTTAAAGACAATCTCAAAAGTAGATCTGATGCATTTAAAACTAGTGATCAGAGGCCAGATGGGTTGTGGGATGACATAAAACATATTGTACCTGAGAAAAGCAAAATGTCATTAAAAAGATAGGAAAAAAAGAAAAAACAAAATGGATGTCAGAAAAGACTCTGAAGCTTGCTTTTGAATGTAAAGTAGCTAAAGCGAATGGAAGAAATGATGAAGCAATGGAACTGAACACAAGATTTCAAAGGGAGGCGTGAGAAGAAAAAGTTAAGTATTATAATGAAATGTGCAAAAGGCCTGAACTTACAAAAGCAACAGGGAGGAACATGCTTGGCATTTCTCAAGCTGAAGGAACTGAAGAAAAAATTCAAGCCTCAGGTTGCAATACTGAAGGATTGTATGGATGAAATACTAAATGACACAGGAAATATCAAGGGAAAATGGAAGGAATACACAGAGTCATTATACCAAAAGAACTGATCAACATTCAACCATTTCAGGAGGTAGTATATGATCAAGAATCAATGACAATGAGGAAGAAGTCCAAGCTGCACTGAAATCATCAGCAAAAAACAACAATCCAAGGATTGAGAATAATTCAAAGTAAATTGTTTCAACAGTCAGATGCAATGCTGGAATCACTTACTTGTCAATGCCAAGAAATTTTGGAGACAGCTACCTAGCAACCAATTGAAAGAGATCCATATTTGTGCCCTTTCCAAAGAAAGGTGATAGAACAGAATGCAGAAAATATTGAACAATATCATTAATATCACATGCAAGTAAAATGTTGCTGAAGATAATTCAGAAATACTTGCAGCAGTACATCTACAGGGAACTGTCAACAGTTCAAGCTGGGTTAAGTAGAGGGTGTATGCAGTGTGATAAATTACCTGGTATGGCTTTTCTAGCCATGAGTCTTTGTAAACTCTGAGGTGGAATTTGCCGTGGGCAACTGAGGAGCTCCTGATTGTTAAATTATCTACCTGGGGTATTTCTGTTGAGGGTGGCACAAAGGAATATTCCGGGAAGTTCTCTCTCTGGTGTAGAGAATTCCTAATGTTATGATTGGTTAGTTTGGCCAATCTGCCAGGCTCAAAAGGAGCCCTCCTAGAGGCAGAAGAAGTCTCTCTGACTGCTGGCTGAGAAAGACATGCTGTTGAGAGAAATGTGCTCCTGAGAGACACATGCTGCTGAGAAAGAGACACAGAGACACATGCTGCTAGGAGAGAGACCAAGAAAGGCTGTTGGCTGAGAGACGGTGGGCTGAAACTGAGCGTTGTTCCTGAACTTGAATTTTAGCCTGGTGCTTCCCTAATAAACCCCATAATCTGTGAGTTTTGTGTGGCCACTGCAGCGAATTATCAAACCCAGCAGAAAGGTGGTGGGTGGTGCAGGAGGAATGGTTGGTGTCAGGGTTGATGAAAGGACTGGAGGGAGGCAGCATGTCTGGCCACACAGGAATATGCTTTGGGCTATTGATGGTGATTCTGTCTTCCTTTTGTGTGATTGGAGGAGGTCAGAAAATGCAGCCTCTTTGCCTCTTTGGCGGTTGGTGTCAGAAGCTGTGGGATTTGTTGCAGTGGCTCCAGGCTCATAGAAGCATGGGACTTTGTAAAACAAAGAAGGAAGTGAAACTTTGAATTCTTAGATGGTTATTTTGGTTGATGTTACCTGTTAAAGGAGATCATTGGCCCAGAGGCTAGGGTTTTTGGTTGTTGTTGTTGTTGTTGTGTGCCATCGAGTTGGACCTCACTCATAGCAACCCCTCCTTGGGTTTCTGAGGCAGTATCACTATAGAAGTAGATTGTCCCACCTTGCTTCTGAGGAGTGGCTGATGGGTTTGAGCCACCAGCCTTCTGGTTAGCAGTCAAGTGCCTTAGGCACTATGCTACCAGAGCTCCTGGGTTTTTGGTTACACCTAGCCAAAGGTTGGGCAATCCTACTTCCGTAGTGATACTGCCTCGGAAACCCAAGGAGGGGTCGCTATGAGTCAGGGCTGACTCGAGGGCACATAACAACAACAACAACAACAGCCAAAGGCCCAAGGCCATATACACAGAATGGAAGGTAATCAAGGTGAAGAGATGAACCTGGAATGTCTAAAAAGGATTATGTGTTTTGGGTTATGTGTTTATCTGAATGTACTCTTACCTGCTTGTATATTAGAAATTATTATGGGGTGTGGATAATGGAGAGTGTGTATGTCCACCTTAGCTGATACTTGATTGGATATGTTAAAAGGGGAAATAGAATTTGCCCATAAGAAACACACTTTTGTTTCAAGGCCTGTGTGCAGACTATGAGGGGTTTAGGTAGAAAACCTGAGCCCCTACTCATACTACTGAGGGAACCGAAGATCTGCATTTAAAGAGAGAACCTACTGAAAAAAAAAAAAAAAAAAAAACAGTTTGGCTTTTTTAATTTCAACCAAGCAGTTAGGCTTTGGGTGCATCAAGGCAGGAAAGTCATGGTCCATGAGAGAAACCTCTTCCAGAACTGAAAGTTAAAGGAAGCCAACAAGTAGTAGGCTTGTATGCTGCTCACTTGTGACTACCTGGGTCCACTTAAGTGGAAATGGGGGAAGTGTAGCAAAGAAACAGGCTGAGTCTGGTACTCTTTGACCTAGGCCACTAAGGCTGGGGATGAAAGGAAGGGCTGGCTGGTCTCAAGTGCAATGAGTTGTGAGCCTATGGGCACTGAAACAGTCCCTGAGGACTGAGGATGTGAGAAGGTGCTGGCTGGTCTGAAGTGAAGGGAGGAGTGACTCCCAAACTTGGCAGCTGGTACCCATGACCTAGCTAGGATGGCTAGGGCTGAGCTGACAAGAACCTGACCAAAGAGGAAGATATTTGACACTGAGCTGGTGTTAAGTTGCTGTAATTTGATGGCTTACACTGGGCTGGACTTTGCTTGTTTATGGATGCAGATGCCCAAAGTTTCCAAGCCAAACAGATGATTCTTCAGTGAGAAAGGAACATGCTTGTCTCCTCATAGTACTTGTTTAATAGGGATGGGTAAATTCGAAATTGGCTATCTAAACTGGGAGAAGATAAAGTCATGAAGTGGCTGGCTTACACACTTTCATGGGTGTGGTTATTCTTAAACTAATGGTGAAGGGGATATTAATTTTTGAAGTATAATAGCGATAATGGCTAAAAAAGCTAGGGGGTGGCCTGCAGTGTAGTAAATTACCTGGTATGGCTTTTCTAGCCATAAGTCTTTGTAAACTCTGAGGTGGAATTTGCCGTGGGCAACTGAGGAGCTCCTGATTGTTAAATTATCCACCTGGGGTATTTCTGTTGAGGGTGGCACAAAGGAATGTTCTGGGAAGTTCTCTCTCTCAGGTGTATAGAATTCCTGATGTTATGATTGGTTAGTTTGGCCAGTCTGCCAGTCTCAAAAGGAGCCCTCCTAGAGGCAGAAGAAGTCTCTCTGACTGCTGGCTGAGAAAGACATGCTGTTGAGAGAAATGTGCTCCTGAGAGACACATGCTGCTGAGAAAGAGACACCGAGAGACACATGCTGCTAGGAGAGAGACCAGGAAAGGCTGTTGGCTGAGAGATGGCGGGCTGAAAAAGACTGAGCATTTTTCCTGAACTTGAATTTTAGCCTGGTGCTTCCCTAATAAACCCCATAATCTGTGAGTTTTGTGTGGCCACTGCAGCAAATTATCGAACCCAGCAGAAAGGTGGTGGGTGGTACAGGAAGAATGGTTGGTGTCAGGGTTGATGAAAGGACTGGAGGGAGGCAGCATGTCTGGCCTCACAGAAATATGCTTTGGGCTATTGATGGTGATTCTGTCTTCCTTTTGTGTGGTTAGAGGAGGTTGGAAAATGTAGCCTCTCTGCCCCTTTGGCAGCATGGAATGAGGTATATCATTGCTGACATCACATGGATCTTGGCTGAAAGCAAAGAACACTAGAAGCAAAGATACACAACCTTAACTACCACATATACTAATACACAACATCAGAAAAATGGAGAAAATATTGACGTTGTCAAGGATTTCATTTTACTTGGATCCACAATCAAAGCCAATGGGAACAGCAGTCAAGAAATCAAGCCATATATTACATTGGGAAAATCGGCTGCAAATGAACTCTTTAAAATGTTAAAAAGGAAAGATGTCACTTTGAGTACTAAAGTTGAGCTGGTCCAAGCCATGGTATTTTCATTTATCTCTTATGCATGTGAAAACTGCACAATGAATAAGGAAGACTGAAGAAGTGATGAATTTGAATGATAGTGGTTGGATGGACTGCCAGAAGAACAAATGAATCTGTCTTAGAAAAAATTATAGTGGAGATGCTCCTTCAAAATGAGGAAGGCAAAACTTAATCTTATGCACTTTGGAAATACTATCAGAAGGGACCAGTTTCTACAAAAGGACATCATGGTTGGTAAAGTAGAGGGTTAATGAAAAAGAGGAAGACCCCTCAGTGAGGTGAATTGACACGGTGGCTGCAATTATAGTCTCAAACATGGTAACAATTGTAAGGATGATGCTGGACCAGACAGTGTTTTGTTCTGTTGTACACAGTGTTACTGTGAATTATAAATGACTTTGCAGCATGTGACAAAAACTACACCCCAAAATCATATTAACTTCCAGATATAATTAAAATATACTGTGTTTAGCACTGCTCTCACCTACTAGTACAATGTTGTTGTTGTTATTAAGTACCATCGAGTCATCTCTGACTCATAGTGATCCTATGTACAACAAAATGAAACAATGTCAAGTCCTGTGACAGTCTCACAATCCCTGCTATACCTAAGCCCATCATTGTAGCCACCGTGTCAATCCATCTCATTGAGTGCCTTTCCATTTTTCATTGACCCTCCACTTTACCAAGCATGATATCCTTCTCCAGGGAATGGTCCCTTCTGACAACATGACCAAACTAGGTGAGATGAAGTCTAACCAGGAAGTGAACCCAGAATGCTTCCAAGGAGCATTCTGGGTTCACTTCCTCCAAGACAGATTTGTTAGTTCTTTTGGCAGTCCATGGTATTTTCAGTATTCTTCACCAACACTACAACCCCAAAACATCAATTCTTCTTCAGTCCTCCTTATTCATGGTCTCACATGTATATGAGGCAATTGAAAATACCATGGCATGGGCTAGGTGTACCTTAGTCTTCAAAGAGACATCTTTGCCCTTCAGCACTTTAAAGAGGTCTTTTGCAGCCAATTTGTCCAGTGCAATATGTTGTGTAGCTTCTTGACTGCTGCTTTCATTGGTGTTAATTATGGCTCCAAGTAATATGAAATCTTTGACAACTTCAATCTTTTCTCCATTTATTGTGATGCTGCTTATTGGTCCAGTTGTAAAATTTTTGTTTTCTTTATGTTGAGGTATAATCCATAGAGCAGACTGTATTCTTAAATCTTCTTCAGTAAGTGCTTCAAATCATCCTCACTGTCAGCAAGCAAAGTTGTGTCATCTGCATATCTCAGGTTGTTAGTGAGTCTTCCTCCAATCCTGATGCCATGCTCTCCTTTATGTCGTCCAGCTTCTTGGATTATTTGCTCAGCATACAGATTGAATTAGTATGGTGAAAGGATACAACCCTGATTCACTCCCCTCTTGATTTTAAACCATGCAGTGTCCCCTTGTTCTCTTTGAAAGACATCCTCCTGATCTATGTACAGTTCTCTCATAAGCACAATTAAGTGTTGTGGAAATCCCATTCTTCTCAATGATATCCATAATTTGTTATGAACCACAGAATCAAATGCTTTTGCATAGTCAATAAAACACATATCTTTCTGGTATTCTTTGCTTCCAGCCAAGATCCATCTAACATCAGCAATGATATCTCTCATTCCAAATCCTCTTCTGAATCCAGCTTGCATTTCTGGAAGTTCTGTCAATATATTGCTGCAACCATTTTTGAATTGTCTTCAGTAAGATTTTACTTGCATGTGGTATTAATGATATCATTAGATAATTTCCATATTCTGTGGGATCACATTTCTTTGGAGTGGGTACAAATATGGATCTCTTCCAGTCAGTTGGCCAGGTAACTATCTTTCAAATTTCTTGGCATGCCCAACTGAATGCCTCCAGTGCAGCATCCATTTGTTGAAACATCTCAGTGGGTATTCCATCAATTCCTGGGACCTTGTTTTTCACCAATTCCTTCAGTGCAGCTTCCACTTCTCCTTTCAATACCATTGGTTCTTGATCTTATGTCACTTCTTGAAATGGATAAGAGTTGACCAGTTCTTTTTGGTACAATGACTCTATGTGTTCCTTCCATCTTTTTTGATGTTTCCTGCATCATTCAATATTTTGCTCATAAAACCTTTCAACATTGCAACTCAAGGCTTGTTTTTTTTTCTTCAGTTCTTTCAGTTTGAGAAATGCCAAACATGTTCTTCCCTTTTGGTTTTCTAACTACAGGTCTTTGCACATTTCATTATAATAATTGACTTTGTCTTCTCAAGCTGCTCTTTGAAACTTTCTATTCAGTTCTTATTATCTTGTCATTTCTTCCAATTATTTTACCTACTCTCCATTCAAGGGCAAGTTTCAGAGTCTCTTCTAACAACCATTTTGGTCTTTTCTTCCTTTGAAATCTTTGTAATGACCTTTTGCTTTCTTCATGGATGATGTTCTTGATGTAATCCCACAATTCCTCTGGTTTTCTGTCATTGATGATGTGGTAGTTAAGGTTGTTGTCAACTTGGCTGGGCCTGGATGTAGTTATTTTGCATGTTGAGATTAGCAATCAATTCTGTGGTGGAATCTCCTGGAGCAGCTCAGTAGCTGCTTTAGAGATGTGGGCTACTTCTAGTATATAAGAAGCAGTTTTGAGGAAGGTCCCCAACTTATGGCATGCTTGAACCCTGATTATAGCCAAGTCATTGTTCAACAGCCTGCCATGTCCTAATAATCTTGGGACTTCTTCTGGATTTGAATTAATGGCCTGCCATGTTGTTTGGTAACATTGGGACTATGACTTTTTACTTGCCAACCTTGGGCTTGTCAGCCTCAGCAGCCAGCAGTTGAGTGAAGAAAAGCCTCTAGCTTTAGTGGGCTAGGAGAAGAAAGCAGAGCTGAAGCCCAAGGTTGAGGGGCTTTCACCCATCCCCTCAAACCTGGCACTTTGAAGTCAGACTTAAAGCCTCCAAAATTGTAAGAGAATAAACTCTTGTTTGTTCAAGCCCACCTACTTGTATATTCCTGTCAGAGCAGTGCTAGGTAACCAAAACAATTGTTCAATGCATCAAATCTATTCTTTACATGGTCTCTAAATTCAGGAAGGATATAATCAAGATCATATTTTGGCTCTCACGGACTTATTTTAATTGTCTTCAGCTTCAACTTGAACTTGCATATGAACAGTTGATGATCTGTTCCACAGTCAGCTCCTGGCCTTGCTTAGCTGAAGATATTGAGCTTCTCCATCACCTCTTGCCACAGATGTAGTTGATCTGATTGCTGTTTATTCCATCTGCAAAGTCCACACGTATAGCCACCATTTGTGTTGTTGAAAAAAGGTATCTGTGGATTCAAAATGAAGTCTCATCAATGATCACCACACTATTTCCTTCTAGCATCTTAGTGCCTGAAAAACTAGGTACAGCAGTTTGAATTAGGGATTCTAGTGCTCCGAACAGCTCACTGAGCCAGAGTGCACCAAACTCAGAGGAGAAGAATTAGAAGGGAGAAAGGGACAGGTGGGGGGCGGGGGTGAATAACAGGATCAGAGGATCTATCCTGTGGAGCACTGACAGGCACTGAGAAAGGCCATCTGAGAACTCCTTGGGTTAATGAAGAAGACACACCTCACCAGCATACCAGTGACCACAGCAGCATATCAGCCAACACCCACCCCAAGGATCTACCTTCAGCACCTGATTTTTTTTGTAACTTTGGTCAGCTAGCTGCAAACGGCACATCCAGCACCACTGAAACCTGAGTAGAGAGTCCATTGGTGCTGCAGGAGGGCAGGCCCCGGGAAGTGTCCCTGCGTTGGGTCACCAATCAGACTTGGGTCAGCTTAGTGGCAATGATGGCCTGCTCTTGACTTTATCAGTGATATTGGGACCACAGATTACCAGAAGGCAGTCTCTTGACTCCAGTGCTGCTGAAACCAAGGGGATCTTTGGTGCTGCAGGTGAGCTGACCCACAGGGGAGCTCCCATGTCAGATCGCAGTCTGGGCTGGTTGGGCTGGTGCTACAGGTGGGCGATCCCAAGGAGAAGAGCTGCCCTGGTGAATTGTGGAGATGGGCAGTTGTCTTAGATCAGCTTTTTGGCGCTGAGGGGCTTTGGGAGCAGGGTTTTTGCGTGTGTCTGAGCCTGGTGGAAGGCAGCAACTCCCTAACAACTGAAGTCTGTGTGGAAATTGAGCTACAGCCTGTGAATAACAGTACAGTGTCATCATTAGCAGCTCACTCAAAGCCCTAGAAACCGTTCCTACCAACAGGAAACTCCCCTTTCCCAATCTTCCACTCCCACCTTCTCCTCCAATAACTTCACTCATCCAATAGAATAAACAACATTCAGCCACCATAATACCTCCCAGTTTGAACTCTAAACCCTCTTTACGACAAACAGAAACCCATATCCACATTGCACACAGTGATTTCACCATCACAAAGAAAACTGCAGAGCAACCCAACATACCTGAATTAATAACTAAAAAAATAAAATACACCAGCTTCACCTTTTCAAAATAGTAACCCATAAAACCAAGACAAAACAAATCAATACATAACCAACAGTTAAAGACAAGCTCAAAATGTCTAGGAAACAACAGGCAACCTCAAATCAAACAAACAAACAAAAAAACAAAACAAACAAACAAACAAAATAAAACAGGACAAAGCAATAGAAGTAAAACCACAAACAAAATCTCATTAAACATGGAAGATGAGGAGGCAATAGAATTATCCAAGAAGGAATTTAGAAGATATGTTTATAGAGCTTTACAAAATCCTAAGGAAACCCCAAACAGAAGCAAGGAGAACACAGACAGTCCCCTAGAAGAACTTGGGAAAATCATTCAAGAACAAAATAACAAGATTAATGCACAATCAGAACTCATACAAAAACAGCAGTTAGAAAGCCAGAAGATGAATACCAAAATTACAGAATTACACAACATAGTAGAAGCACAAAAGAGTAGGTTAGAACTGACTGAAGAACACATATCTCAACTAGAAGACAAATCCCTAGACACCAGCCTGCATGAAGAAAAATCAGAACAAAGATTTAAGAGAAATGAAGAGAACCTAAGAATTATATGCAATGACATGAGAAGAAACAACATACAACTCATTGGAATTCCAGAAGAAGAGGTGGAAAAAACCACTGAGAAAATTGTGGAAGACCTGCTAAAGAAAACTTCTTCAATATCATGGAAAAAGAAAAGATATTTGTCCAAGAAGCTCATGGAACCTCACACAAGATCAATCCCAAAAGAAAAACACCAAGGCATATTATAATCAAACTCTCCAAAACCAAAGACAAAGAAAAAAATTTTGAGAGTTGCCTGGAACAAAAGAAATATTACTTATAATAATCCAACAGTTTGGCTGAGTTCCGATTACTCAGCAGAAACGTTGCAGGCAAGAAGACAATGGGACAGCATATATAAAACACTGAAGGAAAAGAACTTCCAACAAAGAATCCTGTATCTAGCCAAATTATCCATCAAACATGAGGGCGAAATCAAGACATTCTCAGAAAAACAGAAATTAAGGGATTTTTTGAAAACCAGACCAAACCTACAAAATGCTTAAGGAAGTCTTTCCAATAGAGAACACACATCTATTTTCTAGATGGAAAAAAATATACCAAGCCAATGGAAACCAAAAAGATCAATAAAATCAGGATACATAGCATCAACACTAAAACCAAATCGGAAATAGAAGCTCAAAATAAGACCATAAAACATTGTACTCTAAAAACCAAGGAACTCAGTCGCACACAACAACAGCAACTAGCCTATCAGAGGGAATGAAACCAAGGTACAAACTTCCAAATGAAGAGGAAAACAGGACAATGTCTTCACAGTACACACTGTTCTAAAAATGCAGAGACAAGAATATACTCCAAGGTAACCTCAGAGAAAATTAACAATCCCCCAAAGCAAATCCAGAAGGAAGGAAAACATAAGGGTTTAATAAGTACAAAACCAACAATAAAGAAGAAAAGGGGAAAAGAATTAGCCAACAAACCGAACTCAGCATAGAAAAGTATATGGACCAAGGAAACACCAACAACATGACAAAAAAACACAATAGAATGACAGTAATCAATTCATACCTATCACTAATTACACTCAATGTGAATGGACTAAATGCACCTATCAAGAGAAAAAGATTAGCACAATGGATAAGAAAAGAAGACCCATAGATATGCTGTCTACAAAAGACCCACCTTAGACACAAAGATAAAAACAAATTAAGAGTTAAGGGTGGAAAAAAATATACCAAGCCAATGGAAACCAAAAAAGAGAAGGAGTGGTAATATTAATTTCTGATAAAATAGACATTAAGGTGAAAAACATCACAAGAGACAAAGAAGGACATTATATGATGCTGAAAGGGTCAGCTGACAAAGAAGACGTTACAATAATAAATATTTATGCACCCAATGAAAGTGCTCCAAAATATGTGAAGCAAACATTAGCTGAATTAACAGGGATAATAGACAACTCTACAATAGTAGTTGGAGACTTTAACACACCACTTTCAAAGAGGGACAGGTCAACTAGAAAAAAACTCAACAAAGATACAGAAGAGCTCAAAAATACAATCAATCAACTCAACTTCAAAGACATACAGAGCATTTCACCCAACAAAAACACAATTCGCATTCTTCTCCAGTCCACGTGGATCCTTCTCCAGAATAGACCATATGTTAGGACAAACAGACCTCAATAAATTCAACAATATAACTCATCAACTCCAACAATTAGAAATAGAACTACAAAAGAATCCTACAATATCTAGAAGCAAGGAAATAACAAAGATCAGAGCAGAAATAAATGAAACAGAAAACTAAAAACCATGCAGAAAATCAACAAAACAAAAAGCTGGTTCTTTGAAAAGATTAATAAAATCCATAAACCATTGGCAGATCTAACAAAAGAAAAGAAAGAGAAGACCCAAATCACAAGAATTGTAAATGAAAATGGTGTCATCTCAACAGAACCAACTGAAATAAAAAAAGGTACTGACAGAGTACTATGAAAAACTGCACTACAACAAATTTGAGAACTTAGAAGAGATGGACAAGTTTCTAGAATCACAAGACCCACTTAAACTATCCCACTCAGAGACAGAAAATTTGAACAGACTTATAATAAAAGAAGAAATTGAATACGTCATAAAAAAAAACTTCCCACAAAGAAAAGTCCTGGCCCTAATGGCTTCACTGGAGAATTTTATCAAATCTTCAGAGAAGAGTTGACACCTATGCTACTCAAGCTATTCCAGAACACAGAAAAAGATGAAATACTCCCAAACTCATTTTATGAAGCAAGCATGGCATTAATGCCAAAACCAGGGAAAGACACTACTAGAAAGGAAAACTACAGACCAATATCACTCATGAACATAGATGCAAAAATCTTTAACAAAATCCTAGCCAATAGAATCCAACAAAATATTACAAAATTAGCACACCTGGACCAAAAGGGATTCATACCAGGTTTACAAGGGGAGCTCAACATCAGAAAAACTGTCAATGTAATCCACCACG
Source organism: Orycteropus afer afer (assembly GCF_000298275.1). NCBI lineage: Eukaryota > Metazoa > Chordata > Mammalia > Tubulidentata > Orycteropodidae > Orycteropus > Orycteropus afer. The sequence goes on from NW_006921887.1 coordinate 2,415,345, forward strand.
TAAACAAACAAACAAAAAGAATCATATGATTGTATCAATTGATGCAGAAAAGGCATTTGGTAAAATCCAACATCCATTTTTGTTCAGAACTCTCAGCAAAATAGGGGTAAAAGGGAAATTACTCAACATAATAAAGGATATATATGCAAAGCCAATGACCAACATCATTATTAATGGAGAAAGACTCAAGGCATTCCCCTTATGAATGGGAAACAGACAGGGATGCCCTCTATCACTTCTATTTTTCTTTTATTGGAAGTCCTGGCCAGGGAAGTAAGGCAAGAAAGAGAAATAAAAGACATACAAATTGAAAAAGAGGAGCTAAAACTATCTCCAATTGCAGATGATATGATCCTGTACATAGAAAACCCAAGGGACTCAATTAAAAAATAAAAATAAAAACTACTGTAACTAATAGAGAGGTTCAGCAAAGTGGCAGGATACAAGATCAACATACAAAAATCAGTTGGATTCCTCTACACCAGCAAAGAGTCCCCTGATAAAGAAATAAGGGAAACAATATCATTTACAATAGCTACTAGAAAGATAAAATATCTAGGAATAAACCTCACCAGAGATACAAAAGACCTATACAAAGAAAACTATAAAACACAGCTATAAGAGACAACAAGGGCACTACACAAATGGAAGAACCTACCTTGTTCGTGGATAGGTAGACTAAACATTGTGAAAATGTCAATACTACCTAAAGAAATTTACACATTTAATGCAACCCCGACCCAGATTCCAACAAAATTTTTTAAGGACTTGGAAAAACCAATTACTAATTTCATAGGGAAAGGAAAGAGACCTTGGATAAGCAGAGCACTTCTCAGGAAGAAAAACAAAGTGAGAGGTCTCACAGTCCCAGATCTTAAGAACTACTATACAGCCACAGTAGGAAAAACAACAAGGTATTGCTACAATGACAGACAGACCAATGGAACAGAACTGAAAGCCCAGATATAGACCCATCCATCTATGGACAACTGATCTTTGATAAAGGCCCAAAACCCATTAAATGGGGAAGAGACAGCCTCTTTAACAAATGGTGCTGGCAAAACTGGATATCTACCTGCAGCAAAATGAAACAAGATTCATACCTCACCCCATACACAAAAACAAACTCAAGCTGGATCAAAGACTTAAATGTAAAACCCAAAACAATAAAATTCATCAAAGATAAAATAGGGGCAAATCTGGGAGCCCTAATTTATGGCATAAATAGACTATCAAGCATAACCCAGAATGTGCAGGAGATAGAAGAGAAGCTAGATAACTGGGACGTTTTAAAAATTAAATTCTTATGTGCATCGAAAGACTTCATCAAATGGGTAAAAAGAGAACCTACAGATTGGAAGAAAATATTTGCCTATGACATATCTGATAAAGGATTTATCTCCAAAATCTATAGAAAACTTCAATACCTCAACACCAAAAAGACAAATAACTCAATTCATAAATGGGCAAAACACTTGAACAGACACTTCACCAAAGAAGATATACAGGCAGCCAACAAACACATGAGAAATTGCTTGTGATCATTAATCATTAGAGAGATGCAAATCAAAACAACAATGAGATCTCATCTCACCCCAGCAATAACAGCAAAGTTCAACAGATCAGAAAATAACAAATGCTGGCAAGTTTGCAGAGAGATTGGAACTCTAGTGCTGGTAGGATTGTAAAATGGTACAACCATTGTGGCAAACAGTATGGCATTTCCTTAAAAAACTGAAAATAGAAGTACCATTTGACTCAGCAATTCCATTGCTAGGAATATATCCTAAAGAGGTGAGAGAGAGCACATGGACAGACATATGCACATCTATGTTCATTGCAGCACAATTCACTATAGCAAAGAGATGGAAACAACCTAAATGCCCATCAATGGATGAGTGGATAACCAAATTATGGTGCACACACACAATGGAATGCTATGCTACATTAAAGAACAATGTTGTTTTTGTTATGTGCTGTCGAGTCAGACCCAACTCATAGAAACCCCTCCTTGGGTTTCTGAGGCAGTATCACTACTGAAGTAGATTGCCCAACCTTCCTTCCCAGGAGTGGCTGGTGGTTTTGAACTGCCACCATTCTGGTTAGCAGTCAAGTGCCTTAGGCACTACGCTACCAGAGCTCCCAAAGAACAATGAGGGATATGCAAATCATCTCACAATGTGGATGAACCTGGAGGACATTATGCTGAATGAAATAAGTCAATCGCAGAAAGACAAGTACTGTATGAGCCCATTAAAAAGACAAAGAAGGGTTTGTTTGGGAAAGGGAACTCACTTTGTAGGTTACCAGGATGGGGAGGGCAGGGGAGGGATTAATTTGCAGACTAGTGGGGCCCACACACTGACATGGGTAGGGGGAGGGATATATGGAAAGGATCTATGACCACCATGATATTAGGAAATGGGAGGACACCAAATTGTGCACATAAGAGATAGACAACAGATGCTAATACCACCAATGTGTCCACAATACTGCATTGCCATTAATGCCAAACACCAGGCTGCAGATAAACACATAAACACCTGAGAGGATCAGGTGGGGGACAGTGAACAGAAGTATAATCTAGAACAAGGATAGACTCAGCTGAGGACTAACCTTGCACAGACACCAGTGATAGAAAATACCTGCAATCCTTACAGAAACAAAGAAGACAGACACAAAATAATCCCTCACAGACAACTAGACACTATGGGAGAGAGATCCACTAGATCTACCATCTCAGGACCATAGTACTGGGGGACACCCTACTCAATTGGAACAACAAAATACATAAAAGCCTTGCTCCACATCCCACATTGGTGAGTAATGACTGGGGTCTTAAAAGCTTTCAAGCAGCCATCTAAGATGCAGCTAACAGTCTCCTAGCATTAGAAGCTAAGAAGACTGCAAAAAAAAAAAAAAAAAAAAAGCATTTGCAAGCAATCAGCCCTAGGACACGATGGCCCTTGAGACCGGAAGAACTAGATGGTGCCTGGATACCAATTCCAACCACTCAGAAAAGGATCAAATCTGGAGATCCTGGATACAGTGGGAGGGAAAACGTGGAACAAAATCCAAAAACTCAATAATGACCAGAATTACTGGTCAGATGAAATTTGGTGAGACTTCCAATACTATAGCCCTGGAATACATTCTGTGCCTGGAATAAAATTCATCCCCAGGGGCTGGCTCTCAGCCCAATATTTAACAAGATGTACATGCAGACCACTCAACCCAAGATGATGCACCCACATACTCTATGGTAATACATCCCTTGGAGCAGTAGCCCACAGGGCACCAGAGGACCAGCACTCAAATTGAGGAAATGCAGGACAAACAGGATTGCATAACTATGGGGCACAGGGGGAGGGTTACAGGGTAGGGATGGGAGAAGACTGGGGTGGGGTTGGACATGGTAGTAGAGGAGTGAAACTGAATGTACACTTAATGTTGAATGTAAAACAAGCTCTTAAAATAAATAAATAAATAAAGATATTTGCAATGAATAAGTCATTGGTCTTGCAAAATTCTATCATGGAATCTCTAGCATTTTTTCTAAAGGGCCATATTTTCTAAATACTGCTGATTCTTCTTTATTTCCAACTTTTGCATTCCAATCACCAGTGATAATCAGCACATCCTGATTGCTTATTTGGTCAATTTCAGACTGCAGAAGTTGGTAAAAATCTTCAATTACCTCATCTTTGGCTTTGGTGATTGGTGTGTAAAGTTGAATAATAATATATTAACTGTTTTTCCTTGTTCAATCTATATGCTGAGCAAATAATCCGAGAAGCTGGACTATATGAAGAAAAACGTGGTATCAGGATTGGAGGAAGAATCATTAACAACC
>NW_006921887.1:2420735-2421617 GCF_000298275.1 Orycteropus afer afer
TTAATGATTCTCCAGGATTTCTATAGAATGACTGGTAGGGATTTGTAAGTATAGCTGAATTGTTTTTCAGTAACAAAAAGCTTATTAATTCTTAATTAAATGAAATAATTAGCAAAATTTGTCATTAATCCATCCATCCACTCATTTTGTTGTGCATCTCTCCCTTTAGCAATGCTCCTTAAAATGTTATTTACTCTGGCTTAATAATAATTTAAAAATATGAATTTCAAGTCAGCTACTTACTTATTGAAAACAAATCTAAATTGATGAGATTTGGAAATTTATAGTAGTTCATAGTTATAGAGTAGATAAGTAGGACATTTTAAATTTTTTCAGGACATATACCACCACTTGTCTGTCAGTGTATTGTACAATAATGGCTAGTGTGTGGCTGTGATGCTAGAAGCTGTACCAGTGGTATTTCAAATAACAACTGGTCATCCATAACGGACATGTTTCAGTGGAACTTACAGACTTAGATAGACTAGAAAGAAGACCTCAGAGATCATCTTCTGAAAAAAACAACCAGTGAAAACAATGAGTAGTAGCAACATGTTGTCTGATATACTGCCAGCAGATAAGCCCTCAGGATAGAAAACATTCAAAATAAGACTAGAAAAGACCTGCCTCCTAAGTAGAGTCAATCTAAATGACATAGTTGAAGTAAGGCTCTCAGGAACTCCATTTGCTGGTGTGGCATAACTCAAAATGAGAAGAAAGAACTACAAACATCCATTAATAATCAAAATGTAAGTATAAATCTACAAAAATTGTCAAAAATGACATAGAACACATAAAGATCAATATAGTAGGCATTAGCGGGAGCTCTGGTAGCATAGTGGCTAAAGCACTTGACTGCTCACCAGAAGGCTGGCGGTTCAA
>NW_006921887.1:2422467-2435774 GCF_000298275.1 Orycteropus afer afer
AAAAAGTCATTAAAAAGAGAAGAAAGAAAAGACCAAAATGAATGTCAGAAGAGACTGAAATTTGCTCTTGAATGTAGAGTAACTAAAGTGAATGGAAAAAATAATGAAATAAAAGACCCGAACAGAAGATTTCAAAGGGCAGCTCAAAAAGACAAAGTTAAGTATTATAATGAAATGTGCAAAAACATAGAGTTAGAGAATCAAAAGGAAAAAAACACTCTTGGCATTTCTCAAGCTGAAAGAACTAAAGACGAAATTCCACTTTAAGTTTCAATAGTGAAGGATTCTCTGGGCAAAATATTGAACAACACAGAATGCATTAAAAAAAAAAATGACAGAATCACTGTACCAAAAAGAATTGGGTGACATTCAATCATTTCAGGAGGTAGCATATGATCAAGTACCAATGGCATTTAAGGAAGAAAAAGACCAACCTACACTAAAGGCATTAACTAAAAACAATTCTCCAGGAATTGACAGAATAATAATCAAGATATTACAACAAATGGATGCAACACTGGAATCTCTCACTCATCTGTGCCAAGAAAAAGATACAAGTTTGTGCCCATCACAAAGAAAGGTAACTCAACAGACTGTAGAAATAATTAAAAATTCAATTTATATCACACACAAGTAAAAGTTTGCTGAAGATAATTCAAAAAATGTTGCAACAGTACATAGGGAATTTAAACAATACATAGATAGAGTTTCAAGCCAGGTTCAGTAGAGGATGTGGAATGAGGGATATCATTGTTGATGTCAGATGAATCTTGGCTGAAAGCAGAAAATACCTGAAAGATGTTTACTTATGTTTTATTGATTATGCTAAAGGCATTTAACTGTTGAACCATAACAAATTATGGATAACATTACAAAGGACGGGAATTCCAAAACACTTAATTGTGCTCATGTAGAACCTGTACATAAACCAAGAGTTGTTCTAACAGAACAAAGGGATAATATGTGGTTTAAAATCAGGAAAAGAGTGTGTCTGGATTTTATCCTTTCACTATACTTATTCAATCTGTACATTGAGCAAATTATTTGAGAAGTTGGACTATATGCAAAAGAACACAGTGTCAGAATTGGAGGAAGATTAATAGCTGCTAATATCACTAATGATGAGAAAATGTGCTTTTCAGAAGCTCAACAAACTCCAAATAGGATAGACCCCAGAAGAAAATCACCAAGACATATCATAACCAAACTTTCCAAGACCAAAGACAAAGTAAGTATGTAGAAAGTATCCTGGAAAAAAATGAAAAGTTACCGACAAAGGAGAACCAATAGGACTAAGTTCTGATTTCTTGGCAGAAACCATGCAAGCAAGAGGACCCCTCCTTGGGTTTCCAAGGCAGTATCACTACAGCAGTAGACTGTCCAATCTTCCTTCTGAGGAGTGGCTGGTGAGTTTGAACAACCAGCCTTCTGGTTAGCAGTCAAATGCCTTAGACACTGTGCCACCGGAGCTCCTAAGAAGGCAAAAGGGATAACATATATAAAATCCTGAAAGAAAAAAATTGTTAACCAAGAATTATATGCAGGAAATTGTCCTTCAAATATGATGGCAAAATTAGAACATTCCCAGATAAAGAGAAATTAAGAGAATTAATAAAAATCAGAGCAACCTAAAGAAATGCTAAAAGGAGTCCTTCGGACTGAGAACCAACAATGGCAGACAATACCCTGATTACAACATAAGAGAACATCACCTGAAAATTAATCTAGGTATGTTATGTGTCTTGGAGTCAGACCAACCATAGTGACCCCTCCTTGGGTTTCCGAGGCAGTATCACTATGGAAGTAGATTGCCCAACCTTCCTTCTGAGGAGTGGCTGGTGGGTTTGAACCGCAGCTTTCTGGGTAGCAGTCAAATGCCTTAGGCACTATGCTACCAGAGCTCCCAACCTAGGTATAGAAATATCAAAATTAAAATAAACCTAGAAGACTGAAAATTGGGAACCAGAGATGTCAATTTGTAAATCATGATAACTTCATATCTAAAAGGAAGAATAGTGCAGTTATAGAACATCCAAATGGAGAGGAAGTCAAGATGATATCAAGATAGAACAGACTTTTAAACTTGGAAAGATAATAATAAATTACAGGGTACCCTCAAATAAAATTAGTAAACCTCATCAAAACAAAAAAAGTAGAAAATCATAGGCTCAGTACACACTAAAAGGACAGCAACAAAAGAAATGATAAGAAAATGTGTAAGCAAAATGAACTTACCACAGAAAAATACACGAAACAAAGAAACCATCAATACCACACACACAACACAGCAAAATAACAGCAGTAAGTTCACATCTATTGATAATGATACTGAACATAAATTGATTAAATTCACCAGTCAAGAGACAGAGCATAACAGAATGGATAAGAAAACGTAACTCATCAATATACTGTGTACAAGAGATACACCTTTGACATAAAATCAGAAATAAGTTAAAAAATTAAAGAATGAAAAAAATATGTCAAGCAAATGGCAATAAAAAAAGAACAAGTGTAGCAATGTTAATTTCTGATAAAATTAGACTTTAAAGCAAAAACCAGCAAAAAACACAAAGAGGACATTAATGATTAAAAGGTCCAACAGGAGGACATAACCATAATAAATATCTACGCACCAAATGAAGACCCCAAAATACATAAATCAAACTTTAACAGCATTGAAAAAAGAAACACACTACTCCACAATAATAGTAGGAGACTTTAATACACCACTTTCTTTGAAGGACAGAAAAATGAGACATTAAATTAAGATTCAGAAGATCAAACAACACAGTCAACCAAATAGACTTCATAGATGTGTACAGAACTGTTCACCCAACAACAGCACAATATATATACTTTTCCAGTGTACTTTGATCATTCTCCAGAATAGACAATATGTTAGACCACAAAGCAAGCACTGATAAATTTAAAAAGAAATATTACAAAGCATCTTCTCAGATCACAATACTATAAAATTGAAATCAACAACAGGAAAATCAAGGGAAAAAATCAAATACATGGAAACTAAATAATACCTTGCTTAAAAACTACTGGCTAATAGAAGAAATTTAAAAAATCCCATGAAGCCAACATTATTCTCATTGGAGAGAGACTTATACCCTTGTGAATGGAAACCAGACAAGAATGCCCTCTATCACCACTTCTTTTCAACATTGTATTGGAAGTCCTAGCCAGGCAATAAGGCAAGAAAGGGAAATCAAAGGTATTCAACATTGCTGAGGAAGAAGAAAAACTATCCCTATTTACACATGATATGATCCTATACGTAGAAAACCCAAGAAAACTACTAGAAATGGAAAGATTTAGCATAGGGGCAGGATACAAGATCAATATACAAAAATCAATTGGATTCTTCTACAACAGGAAAGAAATTGCTGAAAAGGAAATCAATACTATTTACAATAGCTAACAAAAAGATAAAATATTTAGGAATAAATCTTACCAGAGACACAAAAGACCTATACAAAGAAAGCTACAAAACAATACTACTTCAAGAAACTATAAGACATCTACACAAATGGAAGAACATACCATGCTCATGGAGAGGAAGATTGAACACAGTGAAAGTGTCAATACTACCCAAAGCAATCTATACATCCAGTGCAATCCCAATCCAGATTCCATTAACGTTCTTTAAAGATATGGAAAAAACAATCACTAATTTTATACAGGACAGAAAGAGACCTCAGATAAGCACAGCACTATTGAAGAAGAAGAACATAGAGGTCTCCCACTCCCAGACCTCAAAAACTACTATACAGCCACAGTAGTCAAAACAGCCTGGTATTTGTACAATGACAGACCAGGGGAACAGAATTGAGAACGCACAAATAGATCGATCCACCTATGGTCAGCTTACTTTTGACAAAAGGCCAAAATCCATTAAATGGGGAAGAGATAGTGTCTTCAACAAATGGTGCAGTTGCAAAACTGGATATCCATTTGCAGAAAAATTAAACAAGATCCATCCCTTATCCCAAACACAATAACTAACTCCAGATGGATCTATGACTTAAATGTGAAAGCCAAAAGTGTAAAGTTCATCAAAGAAAAAATAGGGGCAAGCTTAGGGGCACTAATTTATGGCATAAATAGACTATGATGCATAACCCAAAATGCACAAACAGCAGAAGATAAACTAAATGAGTGGGATCTTCTAAAAATTAAATTTTTATGTTCATCAAAAGACCTCCAAAATAATAAAAAGAGAATCTGTAGCTTGGGAAAAAAGACAAAAAAATCCAATTAAAAATAGGCACAAGACATGAACAGACACTACCAAAGAAGATATTCAAGGGGCCAAAAAACAAATGAAAAAAGGTTCATGATCATTAGCTATTAGAAAGATGCAAATCAAAACAAGAATGAGATACCATCTCACCCCAGCACTAACAGCAAAGTTCAACAAGACAGAAAATAAATGCTGGGAAAGATGTAGAGAGATTGTTGTTGTTGTTTTTAGGTTCTGTTGAGTTGTCTATGACTCCTAGCGACCTTATGCACAGCAGAACAAAACACCTCCTGATCCTGCGTCATCTTCACGATCCTTGCTAGACATGAGGCCATCTCCACTGCCACCCTGTATATCCACCTTGTTGAGGTCCTTCCCCTCTTTTGTGGACCCTCCACCTTACCAAGCATGACATCCCTCTCCAGGGAATGGTCCTCTCTGACAACGTGACCAAAGTAGGTGAAATGAAGTCTGGCATCCTCGCCTCCAAGGAGCATTCTTGCTGCACTTCCTCCAGAACAGATCTGTTAGTTCTTTTAGCAGTCCATGGTACTTTCAGCATTCTTTGCCAACACCACAACTCAAAAGCATCAATTCTTCTTCAGTCTTCCTTATTCATTGTCCAGCTCTCACATGCGTATGAGGCAATTGAAAATACCATAGCTTGTGTCAGGCGCACCTTTGTCCTCAAGGAGACATATTTGTTCTTCAGGACTTGAAAGAGGTCCTTTGCAGCTGATTTGCCCAGTGCTATAAATCATCTGATGTCCTGACTGCTGCTTCCATTGGCATCAATGGTAGAACCAAGCAATATGATGTCTTCAACAATTTCAATCTTTTCTCTACTTATCGTGATGCTGCTCATAGGTCCAGTTGTGAGGATTTTTGTTTTCTTTATATGGAGATGTAATCCATACTGCAGACTGTATTCTTCAATGTTCATCAGTAGGTGCTTCAAGTCATCCTCACTTTCAGCAAGCAAAGTGGTGTCATCAGCGTTTCGCAGGTTGTTAATGATTCTTCCCCCAATCCTGATGCCACATTCTTCTTCATATAGTCCAGCTTCTCAGATTATTTGCTCAGCACACAGATTGAATAAGTATGGGGAAAGGATACAACCCTGATGCACTCCCTTCTTGATTTTAAACCATGCAGCGTCCCCTTGTTCTGTTCAAATGACAGCCTCCTGGTCTATGTACAGGTTCCTCATGAGCACAATTAAGTGTTCTGGAATTCCTGTTCTTCTCAATGTTATCCACAATTTGTTATGATCCCCACAATCAAATGCTTTTGAGTAACCAATAAAACACAAGTAAGCATCTTTCTGGTATTCTTTGCTTTGAGCCAAGATTCATCTGACATCAGCAATGATATTCCTTGTTCCACATCCTCTTCTGAGATGTAAAGAGAAGTATGAATCTAGGAAAATTGGAAGTTGTCAAAAATGAAATGGAATACATAAAAATTGATATTGTAGGCTTTGTTATGTTATGTTATGTGCCTTCGAGTCAGACCCGACTCATAGCAACCCCTTCTTGGGTTTCCAAGGCAGTATCACTACAGAAGTAGATTGCCCCATCTTCCTTCCGGGGAGTGGCTGGTGGGTTTGAACCGTCAGCCTTCTGGTTAGCAGTCAAGTGCCTTAGCCACTATGCTACCAGAGCTCCCATTGTAGGCATTAGTGAGCTTAAATGGACTAGTTTTGTTCATTTTGAATCAGACAACCATATAATCTACTATGCCAGGAATGACAATTTGAAGAGAAATGGTGTGGTATTCATCATCACAAAGGGATGTTTCAAGATCTGTCCTGAAGTACAATGGAGGTAGAGAGATTGGGACTCCCAAACACTGCTGGTGTGACTTTAAAATGATACACACACTGTGGAAACCAGTATGCCAATTCCTTAAAAGGTTGGAAACAGAAATACCCTTTGAAGCAGCAATCATTTTACTAGGTATATGTCCTAAAGCAGTGAGATCCAGGACAAGAACAGACATATGTACACCCATGTTCATCTTAGCACTATTCACAATAGCAAAGAGATGGAAACAACCTACGTGTTCATCAACAGGAGAATGGATACCCAAACTATGGTGCATGCACACAATAGAATACTATTCAACACTAAAGAGTAATGTAGTATCTGTGAAACACCTCATAGTGTGGATGAACTTGGAGAACTTTCTGCTGAGTGAAATAAGTTACTTACAGAAGGACAAATATTGCATTAGTCCACTATTACAAAAAGTCAAGGAAAGTTTATATATGGAAAGAAACTTTTTTGTTGGTTATAGGGGTGGGAGGGGAGGGGAGGGAGGGAAAATTGCTATATAGGTAAGAGACAAGTATTGTTCGGGTGAAGGGAAATGCAATATACCAAATACAGTGAACAACACAATAACACTAAGGAAAAAGAAGACACTGAGGGGTGCACATGAGGTATAGACAACAAAGATAAACACTTTTATATTTACAATACTGTGTTGTCAGTGATTAAAAAAAAAAATCTTCAGGAAAATAGATGGGTTCACAGGTTGAATGATCAGGCATGTGTAGGTAAAAGGGAATATACTCATGACCATATATAAGGTTAGCAGATGATATTAGTAAATATGTATTTGTATGTGCTATAAGAATGTCCATATAAATAGAACTAACAGTGGTAAAGTTATGAAAACTTCTTAGGCACAGTCAACCAACCTGATAGAGCAAGTTGTTGGACCTATGGGCTCCAGGCCATGGTCACAGGGACATCAAGCTCAATCGGAACAATATACTACACGAAATCATTGTTCTGCATCCTACTTTGGTGAGTAGCAGTTGGGGTCTAGATGCAAAAATTTGTCTCTCCTCATCCAGAGCAAAGAAGAATGAAGTAAACCAAAGTCGCATGGAAACAGTTAGTCCAAGGGAACAGTGGACCATGTTAACTCAGCCTATGCAACCATGAGACCAGAAGAACTAGATGGTGCCTAGCTATCACTGTCAACCAGTTGGATAGGGATCAGTACAGGAGATCCTGGATAGAGTGGGAGAAAAAAAAGTAGTGCTGACAAAACTGGATACCCATTTGCAGAAAAATGACACAGGATCCATATTTCTCAGTAACTCAAAATGGATCAAAGGCCTAAATGTGAAACCTAAAACTGTAAAGATCATCAAAGAAAACTGGAGAATTAATTGGTTTAAATGTTCCAACCTAAAGGCAGGTTTCACTTGATGGATGCCCACTTGTAAGTGACATTAAGGTATAATTGAGGTGAATATGCTCACCTTCACCAAAACGTCTCACCATCAATCTTCTGAAAACTCCTACCCTACTTCTTTGAGTTAATTATTTTATCTATGCATGTATAAATTTGGCGCAGGATAGCACAATAAACAAACACTTTAGGATGCTTGTTTGTTGTTATTAAACAACTCTTTTTTAAACACATAACAGCAAGGCAGTAGGATAGGTGCAATGGGAGATACAAGAATACACCACAAATAACAATTCATACTGACAATTTATAAATTGAAGTGAGCTCTGGTAGCATAGTGGCTAAGGCACTTGACTACTAACCAGAAGGCTGGCGGTTCAAACCCACCAGCCACTCCTCGGAAGGAAGATGGGGCAATCTACTTCCGTAGTGATACTGCCTCAGAAACCCAAGGAGGGGTTGCCATGAGTCGGGTCCGACTCGACGGCACATAACAACAACAACAACAACAACATGTGTTAAAAAAAACTAAGTATAAGGTAGAAAGTGATGCCACAGAGATGTGACTGTCTATTGGAGTTCAGAAGTAGGAACTATGACTTCTGCTTAGTGTGGAGGATGGAGTGAGAACAGTAGAGAAGGCACTATTGAGTAGGCCTTGAATAACAGGTAATACATTTGGAAAATGTAAAATAGAGACAGAGGAAAGGACAATCTAGACATAAAGATTCCATGAGCAAAGGCAGGGAGATGGAAGCACGGGACACACACCTGTCTGGAGCAAAAATGCTATAATTCATGGGTGATGATGTGTCAAAGAAATTCTGGAAAGCCCTTAGTGCTATGCTAAGGAGGTTGGAATTTATTATATATGCAGAGAGGGGTCATTAAAGGTATTGAAAGAAGGAGGTGACACTTGATCAGAGCTGTTATTAGGGGAATTGTTCTAGCTTGGTGATGAAAAAATCAAATGGGGGGCTAATAATAGATTTTGGCAAAAAGGCAGTTAATATATTAATTATTTAAAAGGTTCTAACTGATCATAAAGCTAGCCATGGTTGTGCAGTAGGTAAGCACTCAACTGCCAACCAAAATTTGGCAGTTCAAATTCACCTCCTCAGGAGAAAGCTGTGGCAGTCTGCTTCTGTAAAGATTTACAACCTTGGAAACCCTATGGGGTAGCTTTACTCTGTTGTACAGGGTTGCTACGAGTGAAAATGACTCAATGGCAATGGATTAGGTTTAGGAGAAGAGGAAAGAAACATTTCAAGACAAGTGGTATGGTCAGAGAAGTTTAGGTTCACATGAGTTACTTCAGTGAGTGTCTTGGATATCCAAGAGATAATACAATGGCACTAGCCACCCCTACCTCCAAGGAGCTCCAAGTGGATGCAGGGGTTGGGGTGAAACCTGATGGTAAATTTGGCCAAGTTTGGCATTTAGTCCAGAGCACAGATTTGTCCCAAACACTGACAGGACAGGGCTTCGCATTCACAGGGCCTGAGTTCCCAATTACTGTCTATGTTCCCAGGCATTCTGTGAATCGACACCAACCAGAGCCCAAATATTTCTTCAGTTCTTTACTCTCCAAATGACTCATTACTCATATTGTCTGAGTGAACTTATGCAACTGATTTAACAGATGTTGTTGTTGTTAGGTGCCATAGAGTCGGCTGCTACTCATAGTGACCCTATGTACTACAGAACTAAACACTACCCAGTAGTGCACCATCCTCACAATCCTTGCTATATCTGAGCCCATCATTACAGCCACTGATATAATAGATAGATCTAGTTTTCTCAGTGTTTTTTACTTGGTTTTAGGATGTGACAGCCTTCAGCATGGATTATAACTCAGCATAATGAAAACATGCCTCAGAAACCCAAGGAGGGGTCGCTATGAATCAGGTCCGACTCGACGGCACATAACAACAACAAATAATGAAAACAAAAATCCTCATTACTGAACCAGTAAGCATCATCATGATAAATGAAGAAAAGATTGAAGTTGTCAAGGATTTCATTTTACTTGGATCCACAATCAACATCCATAGAAGCAGCAGTCAAGAAATCAGATGTCATCTTGCACTGGACAAAAGTGCTGCTTTTTATGTGTTAAAGTGTTTAAAGTGTTAAGAAGCAAAGATGTCACTTTGAAGACTAAGGTGCACCTAACCCAATCCATTGTATTTTCAATCACCTAATATGCATGTGAAAGCTGTGCAATGAATAAGGAAGACTGAAGAACAGTTGATGGTTTTTGAATTGTGGTGTTGGCGAAGAATAGTGAAAACACCATGGACTGCCAGAGAAACAAACAAATCTGTCCTGGAAGAAGTGCAGCCAGAATGCTCCTTGGAAGCAAGAATGGCCAGATTTCATATCACATATTTTGGGCATGTTTCAGGAGGTACCTCTTTCTGGAGAAGGGCATTATGTCTGGTAGAGGGTCAGCAAAAAAGACTCTCAATGAGAGAGATGGTATCTAACAACAACAACAGGTGATTTTCCATTATGACAACTATGATTATACATGCATTTCTGATAATATTTAGTTCTTTATTTTGTACTTCTAAGATTCTTAGCAGACAGTCTAGATTTCTGGTTTACTTCTCCAGTTATGTTTGAGTAGACAATCTTGCAGGGAATTATGACAAGCCATACCAAATACGATGGATTCTAGCTGAGGAATGGGAAATGGGCAGTGTTGCAAATGCTAAAAGCTGTCACTGGTTGCATTAACAATAGAGATCCTGGTGACAGCAAGTCTGCTAAGTAGACTTACTTTACCAACCTGAAATATCCCTATCTATCTATCTATCTACCTACCTACCTATCTGTCTGTCATCGATCAGCATTTCCCAATGACAGGGTGTAGTTTTCCCAACAGGCTATTAGCAAAAACATTTGGTAACACTAGAAGTCTGAAGAAATAGAGTTCTAATTAATTATTATTTATTCTAATTACAATTTTTTATCTTTATTAACATTCTCACCACTTCACAATCAAATTGTATTGTATCAATCAACAAAGCCTCCCATTTTAACTGATCAGTAAAGGTGGATTCATTAGACCTCATTCACATGTGAATGGAGATGTATGTAATTTTTAGGAAATTTAGTACCAGAACTGATTTTCATCTGGTGCACTGGTAGAGCATACTGGTTAGCATTCATTCTGTTTGGTTGAAGGTCTGTTGCTATTAGTCATGGTCCATGTTATAGCAGTTAATAAATTGCTGGAATATTCTCCTCACTCAAAATGCTGGACTATAAATTTAATAGTTATAAAAGTAGAGAAAATAACTTATATCAGAAGCCTGAAATATTCAATTTAAGCACTTTTATACTGGTACATTCTGTGTTAGATATGGCACCTATTTTGTATCTATATTGTCCCAAAACCAACCTTCCTTCCAAGGAGTGGCTGGTGGGTTTGAACCGCCAGCCTTCTGGTTAGCAGTCAAGTGCCTTAGGCATTACAGTTGGGCAATCTACTTCTGTAGTGATACTGCCTCAGAAACCCAAGGAACGGCCGCTATGAGTCAAAATCAACTTGAAGGAAGTGAGCCATAAATGTAGTGGTTTAAAATTATACAAATTTACTATCAAACAGATTCAGAGGTCAGAAGTCTGAATTGAGTTTCACTGGGCTAAAACCAAGCAGGAATACATTGCTTCTGGAGGCTCTAGGGAGAATGTATTACCTTGCCTTTTCCAGCTTCTAGAGGCTACCTGCATTCATTGTCTCATGGCCCCATTCTATCATAAAAGCCAGTAATGATCAGTAGAGTGGTTTTCATATTGCATCACTCTAACACAAACTCTTGCCTCCCACTTCTGTATTTAATGACCCTTGTGATTTCATGGTGCCCACCCAGATAATCCACCACTCATCTGTCAGTTTGTCATACTGTGGTGGTTTCTATGTTGCTGTGATGCTGAAGGCTATGCCACCAGTGTTTCAAATAGCAGCAAGGTCACCTTTGGTTGACAGGTTTCAGCAGAGCTTCTTGACTGAGATGGACTAGAAAGAAAGATGAGGCCATACACTTCTGAAAAAATTGGTCACTAAAAACCTTATGAATATATTACAGACCAGGCTATCTTTTGTTCTAATATACATATGTTTGCTATGAATCATAGTCGGCTCAACAACATAGCACCTAACAACAACAACACAGATAATCAAGGGTAATTTCCTCATCTCAAAGTCCTTAACTTAATCACATCTGCAAAGTCTATATTGCCATGGTAAGGTAACATATTTACAAATACTAGGGATCTGAGCAGGACTTCTTTGTTGTTTTTTTGGTTATTAGTTATTAGTTGCTAAGGGAGACAAACTTATCTGTCAGTTTGTCATCCTGTGAGGCTTGTACGTTGCTGTGAGGCCTAAGGCTGTGCCACTGGTGTTTCAGACACCAGCAGAGTTACACGTGGTGCACAAATTTCAACACAGCTTACAGACTAAGACAAACTAGGAAGAAGGAGGAGGCCATCCCCTTCTCAAAAATTGGCTATGGAAAACTTTATAAATAGCAGAGAAACACTGTTACTGATACATTACTGGGCAACTTTATGAATAGCTTAGAAACATTGTCCAACACAGTGCAAGAAGACTAGCCCCTTGGGTTGGAAGGCACTCAAAACAGGACTGAGAAAAAGCTGCCTCATTAGAGTAGAACCAACTTTAATGATATGGATAAAGTAAGTATTTCAGGACCTCCATGTGCTGGTGTGGCATGACTCAAATTGAGGAGAAACAGCTGCAAACATCCATATATATTTGGAATATGGAATGTACAAAGCATAAATCTAGGAAAATTGGAAGTTGTCAAAAATGAAAGGGAACACATAAAGATTGATATCTTAGGCACTAGTGAGCTGAAATGGACCAGTTTTGGCCATTTTGAATCAGACAACCATATGATCTACTATGCCAGGAATGAGAAATTGAAGAGGAATGGCATGGCATTCATCATCACAAAAGATGTTTCAAGATCTGTCCTGAAGAACAATGCTGTCAGTGATAGGATAATATCCATATGCATACAAGGAATACCAGTCAATATGACTATTATTCAAATTTATGCAACAACCACCAAAGCCAAAGATGAGGAAATTGAAAATTTTTATCAACATCTGAAGTCTGAAATTGACCGAACATGCAATCAAGATATGTTGCTTATCACTGGTAATTGGAATGCAAAACTTGGAAACCAAGAAGAATCACCAGTAGTCAGAAAATTTGGCCTTGGTGACAGAAATAATGCTGGAGACCACATGATAGAATTTTGCACAACCATTGACTTATTCATTGCAAATACCTTTTCCCAACAACACAGATGGCAGCTATACACGTGGACTTCACCAGATTGAGTACACAGGAATCAAATTGACTACATCTGTGGCAAGAGGTGATGGAAAACTTAATATCTTCAGCCAAAACAAGACCAGGAGCTGATTGTGGAACAGACCATCAACTAGTCATATGCAAGTTCAACTTGAAGTTGAAGACAATTAAAACAAGTCCATGAGATCCAAAATATTACCTTGAATATATTCCTCCTGAATTTAGAGACCTAAAGAATAGATTTGATGCTTTGAACACCAGTGACTTAAAACCAGAATTGTGGGATGACATCAAGAGCATCATCCATGAAGAAAGCAAGAAGTCTTAAAAATAGGAGAAAAGAAGAAAAGACTAAAATGGATGTCAGAAGAGACTCTGAAACTTGCCCTTGAGCAAAGAGTAGCTAAAGAAGAAATGACAAGATAAAATTGCTGAACAGAAGATTTCAAAGAAAAGCTCAAGCAGACAAAGCCAATTACTATAATGAAATGT
>NW_006921887.1:2437049-2445207 GCF_000298275.1 Orycteropus afer afer
TTTCAGTCACCTCATATGCATGTGAGAGCTGGACAATGAATAAGGAAGACTGAAGAAGAGTTGATGCTTTTGAGCTGTGGTGTTGATGAAGGATGCTGAAAGTACCATGGACTGCTAAAAGAATTAACAGATCTGTCCTGGAGGAAGTGCAGCCAGATTGCTCCTTGAAGGCGAGAATGGCCAGACTTCATCTCACATACTTTGGTCATGTTGTCGGAAGGGACCATTCCCTGGAGAAGGATGTCACGCTTGGTAAGGTGGAGGGTCAACGGAAAAGGGGAAGGCCCTCAATGAGGTGGATTGACACGGTAGTGGCAGCAATAGGCTCAAGTGTAACAAGAATCATGAAGCTGGCTCGGGATCAGGTGGTGTTTCATTCTGCTGTGCATGGGGTCACTATGAGTCAGAGACAACTCGATGGCACCTAACAACAACAACAGTTGCCATTGAGTCACCTCCAACTCATGGCAACCTCGTGTATAAAGAATGAAACACTGTCTGTCTGTGCCACCTTCATGATTGTTGATATGTTTGAGTCCATTGTTGTGTCTATTGTGTCAATCCATCTCACTAAGGGTTTCTCTTATTTTTACTGATTCTCTCCTTTACCAAACATGATATCCTTTTCTAGCTATTGGTATTTCTGAATGATGTGTCCAAAGCAAGCAAGCAGGTGTGTAGCCATTCTTGCTTGTAAGGAGCTGCTAAAGGGGCAAGGAGCCCACATCTCCTGACTTCCTCTAACCCCACAAGAGAAAGACAGAGTCACTATCAGTAACCCAAGGCCTATTCCTGCAAGGCCAGACATGCTGCCCCCCTCCAGCCCTTTCACCAACCATTCCTCTCAAAGCACCCACCACCTCTCTCCTGGGTTCAATAATTCGCTGCAGGGGTTTATTAGGGAGTTTATTAGGGAAGAACCAGATTACAATTCAAGTTCAGGAAAAAACTCAGTCTCTCGCACCACCATCTCTCACCCAACAGTCTCTCACAGTCTCTCTCCCAGCAGTGCATGTCCCTTGGTGTCTCTCTCAGAAATGCGTGTCTCTTGCATCTCTTTCTTAGCAGTGTGTTTCTTCTCAGCAGTGTGTCCTTCTCACCCAGTAGTCAGAGAAAGAGTTCTGGCTCTAGGAGGCCTCATTTTGAGCCTGACAGAGTGGCCAAACTAGCCAATCATAACATCAAAATTCTAAGCACCTGAGAGCCCAGAACATTGCTTTGTGCCACTCTCAACACAAACACCCCAGGTGGATAACTTATACAATCAGGAGCTCTTCAGTTGCTCACAGAGAATTCCACCACGGAGTTTACAAAGACTTATGGCTAAAAAAAACCGTACCAATAATTCACTACACTGCAGGAGCATTCTTGTCTTATTTCTTCTAAGACTAATTCATACATTCTTTTGGCAGTTCATGGTATACTGCATATGCTTCACCAACACCATAGTTTAAATGCATCAATTCTTCTTCTGTCTTCCTTTTCTATTGTACAGCTTTTATATGCATATGAGGCAATCGAAAAGACCATGTCTTAGTTAAGGTGCACGTCGTTCATGAAAATGACATCTTTGCTTTTTAAGATTTTAAAGAGGCCTTTTGCAGCAGATTTGCCCCATGCAATACATTATTTGATTTTTTGACTGCTGCATCCATGAACATTGTTGTTGGTACAAGTAGAATGAAATCATTGATAACTTTTCAAGTTTTCATCTCAAACCCTTGTCTTCTCCCTGAAGTTTTAACTAAAAGGCTGAATTGTTTTCTCTCTGGGAATGGTATATATGGTACCATTTATACCAGTTCAACTGATAAATGGAAATAAGTAAGGAAAACAGAAAAAGTTTAAGTAGACCTGAATTGAGAAATATTTATAAAATACTGTATGCCAGGCTTTATGCTAAATG
Organism: Orycteropus afer afer; assembly: GCF_000298275.1. NCBI lineage: Eukaryota > Metazoa > Chordata > Mammalia > Tubulidentata > Orycteropodidae > Orycteropus > Orycteropus afer. Next base: position 2,438,956 of record NW_006921887.1, read on the forward strand.
TTGTGGGCAATTATAAAGTAGAAGAAAGCATAGCCTTATTCTTAAGGAACTTCAAACATGAGAGGCAAAATTCATACACAAATAGCTAAAGGTTGTGCAATTCACCCATCATTTGCTTGAAAAAATGGATTTTCTTTACTCAAAGCCTAGAGCATGTCTTGTCATCACTTCTGTGCTTCTCTCACAGCATAGTCCTGAACCCACGGGGCTTGTCCCAGAAACAACGAGTAACTCAATTTGTCTGTAGCTGAGGAAACAACTTTTCCTTAAAATAAGGGAGGGGTAGAAGGTCTAAAGGTTTGTTGTAACCAGGAACAGTTGGCATACTACTGATTTGTCTAAATTTCTTGTTCTTCCTACTTGTGTTGTCTTCTCAAGGTTTGGTCAGTTGGAGGACTCAGGAGCTGGCCAGTACTAATGTTTATAGCTAACTCTCTTCTCTTTTGCTTTTTCTTTGCTGTTGTTGTGATGCGCTGTTGAGTTGATTCTGACTCATAGAGACCCTATAGGAAATGGTAGAATTGCTCTGTAGGGTTTCCTAGGCTAAAACCTTTATGGGAGAGTTAAAGTGAACTTTTCTTTTGTGGAGCAGCTGGTGATTTTGAACTACTGACCTTTCAGTTAGCAGCTGAATACTTAAAAATTGAGCCACTTAATAATTGTCTTGTTTTGTAAGTAGTCACAAAAAAACAGTATTTTCTCAGCTTGAGGAAAGCTCCGTTGCAGGAGGAAGCCTTTGCCACACATGTAATTTCATTGTCAATTTCTTAGACATGATTCCATTTGGAAATGCTTCAGTACCAGCCCATTTACGTTATCTTGGAGAAGCCGTTCCATTCTCCCTGTCCCATTCCATTGATTACGTCCTTATTCCTCTTTGATGTCAGAGCTATGCTGGATTTTATTTCCGTTCCTTGTCATCAATGCTTCAGCAAAGGATTTTAAGAAGGCCTTTTAGAACAAGATGTGTATAAACCTCAAGAAAGAGAGAACTTTTTCTAAGACACAAATGAAATGATTTTTAATCAATAAGACATTGAGAGTGAGTTGGAAGGCTTTTCTTCCCCTCTGCCTAAACTATATATTCTCTCTATATTCCTACACTCTACCTCCTTGGTCATAGATGAATTAAAATTGAAAAATAATCACCTATTAGACATCTTTTTTCAGCTGAAATGCTAACGCACAATTATTTCTTATATTTTCCTCCCAGAATCACAAAGATGAAAGCTAAAGTAAATAAAGGGGGAAAAGGATTTTTTAAAAAATCCCAAAAGCAGTTTTTTTAAAGGTTTGTAAAAGAGAAAAGGAAAAAAAAAAAAAAAAGAAAAGAAAAAAATTCTCACAAGTCTGATTAAGGGAGAAAGAAAGAAATAAATAAAGGTTAGGAATGAGAATGAGACATAACTCAGATATCAATGACACTAATATAATTATGAGAGACTTCCATTATAGCAACAAATTTGAAAACCTAAAGTAAATATATGCAGGGACTGGTTCAGTTTCCAGTGTGGACAAATATGCTCTTACCAGAACAGCATTTCTGAAGAAACCAAAAATATTAGGCAACATAAAAAACACAATTACTTGAAGATACTGGAAACCAGATTCTGGAGGCAGGTTCTGGACTCACAAGTAGAAGAAGAAAGCAGCTTGGGGTGATTTTCCTCTCATTTTTTCCTGAAGGCAGGTTTCCATTTATATCTATAAGGACAGCAAAACTCTGATAGAAAACTCTCAATATTTCTGTTTTGTAGAACTGAAGGACCCAGGAAAGCCACAACCTCAAAAAAGTAAGGGATATTCTTTTAAAGGAGAGAGAAAGGGAGCAAATTCTGTGTCACACCTCTGACTGCCCCCTGAACTGTGCATACACAAGCAGACTCTAAGAAACTCATCTAAGGCTAACAGAATAGAACTGATATTCGAGATGTCACCATAGAGACAGAGTTTACAGTTTGAATCCAACCCAACTGATTGTCCGCTAAAACAGAGAGTCAACTATCTTTGGGGAAATATAGCAGAAGGTAGAGTTTCCATGACATAACATTATAATGTGCAGAATACAAAGCAAAATTACTTGACATGTAAAGAAACAGGAAAATGTGACTTATTCTCCAAAAGAAAGAGAGACTCTAAGATGACCCAGGTGTTGGACTTAGCAAAGATTTAAAATAGCTATTATAATTTTAGGAGCTCTGGTAGCGTAGTGCCTAAGACACTTGACTGCTAACCAGAAGGCTGGCAGTTCAAACCTGACAGCCACTCCTCAGAAGGAAGATGGGGCAATCTACTTCTGTAGTGATACTGCCTCGGCAACCCAAGGAGGGGTCGCTAGGAGTCAGGTCGGACTCCTAACAACAACAACAACATTATAATTTTAGGTTTTCTGGTTTGAGCAAATTTCCCTGTTTCTATCACTGTTTGTGCTGGAAGACTAACTGAAATGATGATAGTTTGAATCCACCCAGGAGTACCGTGGAAGAAAGGCCTAGCTCTCTACTACTTCTGTAGGATTACCGCTATTTAAAACCCTATGGAGTGTAGTTCTGTCCTGACACACATGGGGTTACCCTGAGTCAGAATTAACTTGATGACAATGGGTTTGCTTTTTGATTTTTTATAGTTATGTTACGTGATGTAAATAAATACAAGGTGAAAGTCAGAAATCTAGAAAAGTAGAGTATCTGGTGGGAAAAAAGTTTTGCTAGATTATCAGTAGAATAGAAATGGCAGAGGAGTCAGTAAACTTAAAGATAAATTAATAGAAATTATCCACTCTAAAGAGGAAAAAGTATTGAGAAAAAATCGATATCAAAAGATTCAACATATGTGTAATTGGAGTCTTAGAAAATCAGTAGAGAGGGAATGGGATAGAAAAAAAATGAAGAAATAATGACTGAAGATTCCCCAAATTTGATGAAAATAAAAAATTTCCAGATTCAAGAACCTCAGTAGGCCCCAGGCAAGATAAATAGAAAGAAAACCATGCCTAGGTGTATCAAACTTCTGAAGACCAACAATAAAAAGAACACTTTAAAGATATCCAGAGAACATGACACATTACATGCAGAGAAACAATTTTTCAAATGATCACTCTCCCTTCATCAGAAACTACAGACATAAAAAGTCAATGAAGCAAACTCTTTAAGGTGCTGAAAGAAAAAATTTCCTGTCAAGCCTGAATTATATATCCAGTGAAAACAGCCTTTGTGAATGAAGGGGAAATAAAGTTGTTAAAGAAAACTAAGGGAAACTGCCACAAGTAGATCCATACCGTAAGAATAAACTAAAAGAAATTCACTAAGCCAAAGGGAAATGATACTGGAGGCAAACTTAAATCTTCAGGAACAAATGAAGAACATCAGAAATAGTAAATATCTGGATAAATATGAAAAATATTTTTCCTCCTAATTTATTTAAAAGACATGTGGTTGATTAAAGCAAAATTATGACATTTTAACGTTATCTTTGTGGAGATGGAATACCTACTCCAGCTATAGCATAAAAGACAGAGAGAGGGAAATGGGTCTGTATGGCTGCAGAATAAAATATTAACTCTAAGCAGACTATAGAATGTTAATAGTGTCTATTTTAATCCATAGAATAATCATTTAAAATATTATACTCATGCAAAAAGGCATGGCTACAAAGCCAGTAGATAAAACGGAATCCTAGAAAAATCTAAAGCATCCAAATTAACCCAAGACTAAATGAAAAACTTGTATAGAAACTTACTATGAGAATATTAAGAGAGTGATTAAAACTTTTCAGTAAAATGTTTCCAGGACTGACTGATTTCACAGCTTTATAAGCTCTAATGAATTTAGATGTATATGTGCATGTATATATGTGAGATAACTCCAACATTAAACTATTCCAATCTCCTGGGGTTGATTTTCAGTGGACCTGAGGTTTTTCATATCACCTCTTTTCTTTCTTGCTCTTTTGAAGATTCATGCCCTCACCTCACCTCACCTCACCTCACCTCTCCCTAACATTCCTACAACTAGCATTCAGAAATATAGAAATCACTAACCCGATATCTAAGTTTTGAAAGCTGGTTGATCTCAACTGTAACTAATGATCTTGTTGGCCAGGCAGGAATGGAAGAAAGAAGGAGTATGTTGTGGTTGTAAGATGCCGTCGAGTCAGCTCTGAATCATAGCAACTCTATGTACAACAGGACCAGAACAAAACACTGCCCAGTCATGTGCCATCCTCACAATCCTCACAATACCTGAGCCCATTGGTGCAGCTACTGTGTCAATCCATTTTGGTTAAGGGCCTTTCCCTCTTTTGTCGACCCTCCACCCTACCAAGCATGAATCCTTCTCCAGGGAATGGTCTCTTCTGACAACATGACCAAAGTAGGTGAGACGAAGTCTGGCCATTCTTGCTTCCAAGGAGCATCCTGTCTGCACTTCTTGTTAGTTCTTCTGGCAGTCCATGGTACTTTCAGCATTCTTCGCCAACACCACGACTCAAAAGCATCAATTCTTCTTCAGTCTTCCTTATTCATCATCCAGCTCTCACATGCAGATGAGGCAACTGAAAATACAATGGCTTGGGTTGGGCACACATTAATCTTCAAAGAGGAAGCAAAGTAGGAAAGAATTAACTTGCAGCAATCACTTACTATTCACCAGGTAATTTCACCTTGTATCCTTTACTGCCCTGTAAGGATTAAAGAGGCTTTAAAAAACAAAAGCCCAAACCCTTTTGTTAGGCTGTGCAGTTCAGACATGTTCAGTTTGAGATCTGAAGCTAGAACTCTGGTTCCAAAGCATGGTTTTCCCTTTCTTCCAAGTGGCCAGGGAATTTTTTTTTTTTTTTTAACTTAATTGAAATTTTTCTCTGTGTTCTCTTACTTTCAGAAACTTGAAGGAGCGAGTCTTCTGTCAGGCCTTGTGTGTTGTTGTTGTTGTTGTTAGGTGCCGTCGAGTTGTTTGCGACTCATAACGACCCCATGCACAGCAGAGCGAAACATGCCCGATCTTGCGCCAGCTCCATGATCCCTGCTATGAGTTAGGTCCGACTCGAGGGCACATAACAACAGGCCTTGTGTAGTGAGAAAGAACTGCCTTTTTCTGCTATAAATATCATTAGGATAACAAGCAGATGAATTTTCTAGGATGTTATTTACTCTTCTGTAATAACCTGGACTTTATTTCACCTCTTCATGCCTTTTAACGCTTTGCTCTTCGCATTATCTCTGACACTCGCAGAGGTGGAGTTTAGAATCACTGAAGGCTTAATTTTCAATCAACAATTTAATAAATTTTGTATTTTAACTATCTGTGTGTGAAGCAAAGTGGTAAATTTTGGGAATACCATGCTGTGTTCCTTGGCCTCCCAGAACTTACATTCTGTTGTTGTTGCTAAGTGCTGTCGAGTCAGACCAGACTCACAGTGACCCCTCCTTGGGTGTCTGAGGCAGTATCTCTACGGAAATAGATTGCCCCATCTTCCTTCTGGGGAGTGCCTGGTGAGTTTGAACCGCTGGCCTTCTGGTTAGCAGTCAAGTGCCTTAGACACTACCAGAGCTCTCTAGAACTTACATTCTAGTGGAGTTAAATAATTTAATGCAGGAGTTCTCAACCTCCACTTTGTTAGAAACACTTGGTTTTTTTTTTTTTTTTTTTTTTTTTTTAAATAAATGCCTAAGCATTTTTATTATTTTGGTGTGGGGTGGGGCACAGATATCAATACTCTTAAAAGCTCTCCAGGCAATTCAATAGTCAGCTGGTGTTGGTAGCTAGCAATTCAGTGTGTTGAACATTAAAGTTAATAAATGGCAATTGAATTTCTGACATTGTGACTTTTGCATAAAGGAGATACTTTGGACTGAAAGTCCTTCTCAGCATCCCCCAATATACATTATATACCAACTGAAATCTTAACCAATGGCTAAGGTCAACTGGGCCCCCAAATTTTCTGATTAAAACTCCCAGTGGCCTAGTGCCTAAGGCACTTGACTGCTAACCAAAAGGCTGGTGGTTCAAACCCACCAGCCACTCCTGGGAAGGAAGGTTGGGCAATCTACTTCTGTAGAGATACTGCCTCAGAAACCCAAGGAGGGGTCGCTGTGAGTCGGATCTGACTCTATGGCAGTGAGTTGTTTTTTGTTTTGTTTTTATCCTGAAAAACATATGGTAGCATTAGTTACCATTTACGAAGTGCTATTGGAGCTCTGGTAGCATAGTGGCTAAGACACTTGCCTGCTAACCAGACGGCTGGCGGTTCAAACCC
>NW_006921887.1:2445307-2492536 GCF_000298275.1 Orycteropus afer afer
TTGGGCAATCCTACTTCCGTAGTGATACTGCCTCGGAAACCCAAGGAGGGGTCACTATGAGTCGGGGCCGACTCGATGGCAAATAACAACAACAATAGGCTCACTATGAGTCAGAACCAACTCCATGACAATGGGCTTATTGTTTTTGGTACATGTACATCAGAGGCAGTGGTGGTTCAGTGGGGGAATTCTGACTTTCTAAGTGGGAGACCCAGGTTCGATCCCTGACCAATGTACCTCCTACAGAGCCACCTCCGTCTATCAGTGGAGGCTTATACATAGCCATGATCTTAAGAAGATTTCAGTGGAGCTTTCTACATAAGACAGACTAAGAAGAAAGATGAGGTAATCTACCAACAAAAATCAGCCACTGAAAACCCTATGAAGCACAAAGACATTGTGCGTGGGCCTCCATGAGCTGGAGGATGACTCCAGGCAGCTAACAACAATTTGTATATTTATTTTATTTTCACAACTCTATATGAAAGGCCACTCATCAGAAGGAAGGTTGGACAATCTACTTCCATAGTAATACTGCCTCGGAAACCCAAGGAGGGATCGCTATGAGTTAGTTCTGACTCGGGGCACATAACAACAACAACAACATACGAAAGGAACTATTATTTTCATTTTATGAGTGAAGATACAGAGAAGGTAAGTAACCTGCTGGAGATCACATACCTAAAAGTCAGAAAGGCATTGCCAATACTCTGCTTTCATTCATAATGCTACATCCCAGTGGTCAAGAGCATGGTGTTGAGCACATTGGCTTGAGGACAATGTGTAGGAGAATTAATTCATAGGCACACAGCCCCAAAACTCTGCAGAACTATGTCCCTGCTGTACTGCTCTTGTATTTTGAATAGGGTTATGCTAAATTGATGTTTAATAACCCCTCCACCCCCAACATCATAATTCTTGGAACATACCAACAGTTCCATTCTCTTTTTATCTTTTCAGAAATGAAATTTGAAGAAAGACTTTGTTTCATCACATCTTCCTTTCCCCTTTTACCTGCTCTGTTAAGACTTCCAGAGATATTTGGGGCTGGAAAAAAACAGGAAGCGACTGAAATGTCTCTTTGTCATCATCACCCTTCCTCCTCCGTACCCTTTCTTTTCCTTTGTGGAACCAAGAACCCTTAGACTTTTTTATCGGAACTTTCCCCTAGGAAAGGAAAGGATGCATTCATTACACTATAGTGTGAATGACTGATAGGGTTTCATGTGCCACATTCCCCAGGATGGTCACATTTTGACAGGGAACAAAGAGTTCAGTTTGGGAGTCTGGTACACGTACTACTGCTTATGTAATATCTGGCAAGTAACCTAACCTCTCTAAGCTTCAACTTCCTCACCTCTAAAAAGGGAATAATACCTCAGAGGGTTGTATTGAGGATTAAAAAATAAATAAATAAGAATGTGCCTAGCACGTAGTAGGTACCTGTTAAATGTATATTTCTTTTCCTTTCAACTTGATGGCAGAACTCATGAATCAGTAAGGCAGGAGTAAAAGTTCCTTGGGATGTGTTTTCTTGAAAATCCCTTATCAGCAGATGGTCTCTTGCTTTCTCTACTCCATACATTATACAAGGCATTGTTGAGGACCACACTGAACTTTTTCTCTGTAAGTCTTGGTAACATACACACACACAATCCAGGACACATTGCTATGAAATATAGATGTTTTACGCAGGAAAGTTGTGACTGTATTGTCAGCCCTTCCCTACAACCTTGAAGCCTGCACAAAAACATAGATCTGAAGGTTAACGTCTGATCATTGATGCAATAAATGTTTCGATACTGCCAGAATTTTGGAAGACACTGCTACCTCTTGACCTTTCTTTCTTCGGAGATCAAAATGCAGCTTCTCTGAATGAAAGCCTAAACACTGTTCACATGGAGTGTGGCTGAAATGCAAATATATTTAGGAATTTGTGCTTTTGTTCCAATGCATTAAAAAGGTGACTGTTATTAAAGAACAATACAATGCTATTAATTACCAAGCTTTCAAGGAAGCTTTGTGCAAAAGCTTGACTTTCATTATCTGTCTTGTCATCCTTGTAAAACATCCCATTATACTTTCTACTAACGCAGAGAAATCAGGCTGACAATGGAAACTGAGTCGCTTAATTGCTATTACCTTTGAAAGTTTGAAGTGTGTTTTTTCCATAATTGCTTCAGGAAAAAAAGGTTGGATTTGAGGATTAGGTTAGGTGAGCTAAAGATTGAGATGGAGCCCACTGTTACATCAAAATTCTTCTGATATGGCAGGCATTATCCAATTAGAGTAGAATTCTGTCTTTCTCTTGACGGAATTTTAAAAGTCCTGGCCTGAAGCTACAATGAGCTGGGTTCAAAGTGCAGCTAGGCCACTTACAGGCTGATAGACATTGTCAAGTCACATAATCTCTCAAAGCCTCAGTTTCCTTAAAAAAAATCAGAAGAATGACCGTACCACCAGGGTCTTCTTGTTGTTGTTATGTGCCGTCGAGTCGGACCTGACTCATAGTGACCCCTCCTTGGGTTTCCTGAGGTGGTATCACTACGGAAGTAGATTGCCCAACCTTCCTTCTAAGGGGTGGCTGGTGGGTTTGAACCACCAGCCTTCTGGTTAGCAGTCAAGTGCCTTAGGCACTACGCTACCAGAGCTCCTACGCAAAGGGTCTTAGTGAGGGTAAAGAACATAGTTTCTGTAATGTACCATCAGATCGCTGAAGTGTTTCATTCTGCTGTGCATGGAGCCGCTATGAGTCAGAGATGACTCAGTGGCACGTAACAACAACAACAGCATCACATTGCCCAGAGGAAAGTCAAGAAATGCTACTTCTTCTTCTCCTTTCTGTGCAACCAAATGTAGTTGGTCCAGAGCAACCACATTTCACGAAATCAAATTAGAGTGAACATCAAAGGAAGAGAAGTCACAGGGAGAAAATATTCTCATGTGTGTGTAGGGAGGGGGTGTATTTGTGTGTATAAATTGCAGTCTTTGAAACAGGTATTGTTGATATTGTTATGTGCTGTCCAGTTGGACCCGATTCATAGCGACCCCTCCTTGGGTTTCCCAGGCAGTATCACTACGGAAGTAGATTGCCCAACTTTCCTTCTGAGGAGTGGCTGGTGGGTTTGAACCTCCAGCTTTCTGGTTAGCAGAAGGGACTACGCTACCAGAGACTGTAAAACTTCAACACATTTGTGTGAGGTGCAAACATGAGCCCCAACATTGGGGCTAGAAAGAGGTGCCATTTACCCAACCTGGCGATACTGTTGCTACTGTTGAATTGGCCCCAACTCATGGTGACCCCACACACAACAGAGCAGTGTAAGCTCCCTCTAAATATTATGTTCATGGCCAAGGATTTGATGAGTTAATTCAAACCAAGTCAAGGCATTAAATATCTTGTGGGATAAACAACAAAGAGCCATGCAATTTTGAGACATGTTTTCTGGGCTTTTTTAAAAAAAATAATCAAAGTTATCTTTGCTGGCTTATGAACACAAGCCATCCTCATCCATTTCCTAAAATAATCTATTATAAATTATGACTGGCTTCCAGGAGCCTGGCGGGCGGTATGGCCCAGTCTGCTGCCCAGGTCTCACTTTTCTGTCCTGGTCATCTCCGACAAGTTCCATGCGTGACCGGTCAGGAGACGGCTGATTCCAGTCCACACATTTTTCGGATGAGCTTCATTTTATTTTTAATTTCCCCACAAATGCACGCCAGGCGCAGATTTCGTCAGTTACAGACATAGCTCTCTAATCTGTGCCGCCCTTCCGTAGCTCATGCTACCAAACAAATTAAGGTCCAGTTACATATAAAAGTGATTATGATCAGCAAAATGTCTGCCCAGAGCGACCCTCCCAAAAAAGGGTGAAGATTCCAGGCACCAGCACTCCCCTTTGGCCATGTCAGGGTCATGCACCATTCAATAAAAATGACCCTATCCACAACTTCTACAACCTACACTGCCTTCAGATTCTACAACTTGGGGAACTTCAGCCACCATAGAGCAGAGAAATAAATTATTTTCTTATGTTGGGGATAATATTTGTTTTCTACCTCTATCTGACAAGATTATTTTTCAGACAATTGACCTCATCCTTTTGAAAGTTTTGTATTTCCCCATTAGAGGCATCTGGTTTTTGCCTAGAGTAGATAACTCCATACAAATCCTGACATTTGAGGGGCAGGACTCTCTGTCTTCTTTGGGAGTCTTGTCTGGCTCATCTGGGCATTTCTCAGGACTGTTCAAGTCTATGGGGACTCTATTTCAACCACCACAACCACCCCCGTGTCAATCAGCAGAGACCAGCAACACAGTGCTTGGCCCAGGGTAGGGACAGCACAGACCTATACAGTTAAATCAGGACCAGGGAACAAAGGAAAAAAAAAAGGTCATCTCTTCTGGCACCCAAGGAGTTTATTGTCTAATTCTGGGGAGAGGAACTATTCCCTAAGGACGCATGTGCTTACTGTAAGTTATCACATTGATGAATTCACAGAATACGTGCAAAACTGAAAGAACAAGATATTTTGTAGCAGAAAGACCATTAGGGATGAAGGAACTATGTTTTGCCACCAAAGAAGTGTGTGGTTTTGTATACCTCACTGTTCCTATCTGGGTTTTGTCCCCAGAAATGTACAATCTACAATATTCTGGGCTTCTCTGGCAAATGCTGAAAGAGCTAGGGAAGTCAGGAATATTCATTTCCACTGAGATTTCTTGAACAATTGCATCAAAAGCAAACCCAGGCTGATCCTGAAGGGAATGACTCCGTAACACCATGATGGGCCTCTCACTGTGAATTTTTACAACTTGCTATGTAGACTCCCAAATATATGAGGCAAAATTTGTTAAAGTCCTTTGATATGGTTGGCGTTGAACCAACATTACATAAGGTCCAGCAAACTTGTCCAGATCTAAACCCTCATAATGGGGAAGGAAATGCTGCCCCCACTGGCAAAAGCATGTTACATCTGCTCCTCCACTACCACCAGGCTGGGGCCAGGCTGGGGCCCAACTGCTCTTTGGGACCAGCCAACCTTGGTACTCACCCAACTTGAGAATCTTTTGAGCTCTTCCTGTCGCCATGCCCCACCCCATCCCATTCCACCCTCACCTCTTTTTTTCTCCTCCCTGGCAGCCACTTTGTTTTCAGATGTTTACACAGAGTCAGAACCTCAGTGGCCCTCATGAGGCATAGGGGGAGGAGAAGAGAGCACCCCAAAAGAGATTCCTCTCTAAGCTTCTAGGGCACATCAAATGGATGCCTCTTGTTTCTCTCTGGGTTCTGACAATCTCTCTCTCTCTCTCTCTCTCTCTCTCTCCCCCCCCCCCCCCCCGTGTGTTTTCTCTAGTTGACAGTGGTTCGTATCTCTGGCTTGCAAAACATCATTAATCCTGGATTAACCCAAGTCAGATAGCTTTTTTGGAAACACTGGTATCATCTGTGCTCAGGAGGCCCCATCTCAGTGGTCTCAATTTGATCAGGACATCCGGATTTTGTAACATCATTTTATAACCATTCCCCCAACCCTGATTCCATCTTTCAGAGCTCTGAGGACATGTAACTGGACGCCGCTCCAGTTACTCTCCCCCTCTGTGGTGGACTTGTGTCACCTGCCGTCCTGGCATCATCATGCAGGCATGCACTGTCACACTCCCAACCGGAATGTCAGCTTGCTGTTTGAGATTCACACCGACACTTGGTCCCCAGAGGTCTCCTCCCGGACCCAGGGCGGCCTCTGCTTGGGAACACATAAAAGCACAGGAGTCCCCTCACTTCTTGGCAGCACTTCAAGCACTAGCCCAATGAAGAGATCTTGACAGCATACTTGTAAACTCCACAGGCCCCAAGGGCTCAAACACCACGATATTTATGCTCTTGGGGTGGAGAGCCAAAATAGTTGGGTTGTTATTCAGACATAGGTCTCTTAGTTGGGGCCAACATTGCTGACACCTGTTAATTGGCATTTGGAAGAATGGATTCAAGAGAGGTGGGGGACCTTTGGAGCTGCTGCCAACCTGTACTTGATCAGCGGGGAGTACAGCTAGGCTTTGGCCCACCCAGCTGGTAAGAGATTCCCTGGGGGAGTGAACAAGTGAATGCTAGTGTTGCCAGAAAGGATAACCAGAGAAGAAAAGAGGAAGGAGGGTGTGAAGAAAAGTAAGAGATCAGGAGGGAAAGAAAAAATAGAGAGTGGGTATTTTTAGATTTGCTAGCACAGAGTTTCATGCTTACGGCACCCTGGTCCCTGTTTCTGTAACACCAGTTATACTGGCCAAGCTTGGAATATGCACTCCTTTTCTCCTTCCCTCCTCAACCTAGAGGTCCCACTCATCTTTAAAGTTCTGCTCTAGGACCACATCCTTCAAAGAGCCTTCTCTGAAAACCCTATACTTCCCCATCTAGATCTTCCTTCCTGGAACTCTCTCTCTCTTTTTTTTTTTTTTTTTTGTTTTTCTTTCCATCTATTTGTTTGTTTGTTTGCTTGTTGGTTTAACAATTTATTTTATTTATTGATGGTTGTTGAAAATACACTTAACAGAACATACACCAGTTCAAAAATTTCTCCATGTACAATTTAGTGACACTGAATACATTCTTCAAGTTGTGCAACCATTCTCATCCTTCTTTTCTGAATCATTCCTTTCCATTAACATAAACTCATTGCTCCCTAATCTTCCTGGCTAATCTTTCGAGTTGCTGTTGTCAATTTGATTCCTTTTAGATAGTTCCTTAAAAAAGCAGAAGGCTCAAGGCAGACATTCTTTACTAATTAAGCTAAAGTATGGTTTTAAGAAGATTTCTGGGGACAGTTTTGTTTAAAGATTAAGATTTATAGATAATCTCAGGACAATAGTTTCAGGGGCTTATTTATCCAGGCTTTATGGTTCCAGAAAGTTTGGGTTTCATGAGAATTTGAAATATTGTTCTACATTTCTCCCCTTTTGATCAGAATTCTTTTATAGAATCTTTGATCAAAATGTTCAGCAGTGGTAGTTGGGTACCATCCAGCTCTTCTGGGTCTATGACAAAGACACTGGTTCATAGAGGCAATTAACCACACATTCCTTTTCCCCCTCTTATCCCCTCTGGAACTCTTACTGTAACACACAGTTTAGTGTGCATGTTGTCTCCCACCCAATCCCCAACTGCTAACTCCTTGGGCTCATATCTGAGACATTTTCTGGTCCACATTGCCCAACCCAGTCCTAACTCAAAGTAGGTACTTAGTATCCACAAGCTGATAGAATGGTTTTCTCCCTTGGGATGTCTTTTCCTCTTTTATAGTACTAGCCCTCTCTGCCTCAACTTCCCCTCAGCAAAGCCCCTGAGCTGACCCTACCTAGCTTTGACACAAGGAACAAGCTCTGCAAGACTCTTTGTGCATATGCCAACATTTGGATGGTCGACCTTAGGTGAGTTTAGCTTTAAATGACTTGGTCAAAACCTAAATTCCCATCAACAGATGAATAGCTAAGCAAAATGTGGCACATACATACAATGGAATATCACTCAGCCAGAAAAAGAAATGACATCACCATACATGCTACAGTATAGATGGAACTTGAAGACATTATGCTGAGTGAAATAAGTCAATCACAAAAGGACAAATATCGTATGACCTCATTTATATAAAAAGATGAGAGCAGGCAAATGTTCTAGCCCAAGTTTATTAGTGGTTACCAAAGCAGGGGAAAAGGAGTAGGAGTATTTGCTTATGGAGCACTGAGTTTCAGCTTACAGGGTTGGAAAAATTTCAGTGATAAAGGGTAGGGTTGTAAAACTGACTAATGTAATTACTGTTAGTAAACTGCACAACTGTAAAAAAATTAACAAAAGTTGTGCAATATATTTATAACAACAATTTTTTTAAAAGAGCAGCTGCTGAGATTGTTTATGTACAACCAAACACATCATGAGTTTTGGTTTCTTGTTTGGAGATTTCAGGTGTTGGTTCCATGGGCCAACCCATTTAATTGGCCTGATAAAATATTTAGTGTTTTTGTTCTACCTCCTAGTTCATTGCATAGTGCCTGGGATCTTAAAAGCTTGCAATTGGACGTTCAAGGTACAATAATTGGTCTCTATTCATCTACAGCAACAAAGGGAGAAGAGTTAGGAGTAGGAGGAGGAAATGGAATGTGTGGCTAGTTGCCTCCTTGAACAACTGGCTCCTTTGCCATGAGATCAGAAGAGCTGGGTGGTGCCCGGTTGTCCTTACTGAACATTTTGATCAAAGATTCTATAGAAAAATCTTTGATCAAAAGGAGGAAAATACAGAATTTCAAATTCTCATGGAATCCAAACTTTCCAGAGTCATGGAGGCTAGAGGAACCCTTGAAACTATTGCCCTGAGGTAATCTTTAAACCTTAAATCAAAACTATCCCCCGAAGTCTTTTTAAAACCAAACAGTAGTTCAGCTTAATTAGTAAAGCATGGCAGCCTTGACCCTTGTGCTCTTTCAAGGCTGTCTATATGGGATCAAACTGACAGCAGCGAACTGAAAGAGTAAATAAGAAATGGAGGGGCAGCGACTTTATGTTAATGGAAGAGGAACAATTCAGAAAAGGAGGGTGAGAATGATTGCACAACTTGAAGAATGTAACCAATGTCACTGAATTCGTACATGGAGAAATTGCTTAATTGGTATATTCTGTTGGGTATATTCTCAACAACACAAAATAAATGATATTTTAAAAATAGCTTTTATATTTTTAGTGCAGAGCACATGTCTTGAAAGCCCCTACTTTAAACTGACTTATGTTTCCAAAGTCAGCTTATCCTTTAGTTATTTGAATCTAGATGTCCATAGAAACGTATATCTTGAACATCTACCACAAGGCAAGTCCTTTTCTAGTTGTTAGGAATCTACAGGGAACATGTAACTACCTTGTTCTCCAAGAGATTATATCCTGGTGGAGAGAGACACAACCCACAAATAACAACAAACACATATATTATGTCAGATGATCTTTAGTGTTACAGAGGGGGATAAAATAAGCAAGATAATAGGGAGTGCTAGGATATCCTGGGACTGAAAACAGAGTGGCCCAAGAATATCTTACTGAGCAGATGACATTTGAGAGAGACCTGAAGGAGTGAGGTAGTCATGGAGAATTCTATGCTCAAGGCAAACATGAATTTAGTATGTTTGAGGAACAGCAAGAAACAGAGTAGCTAGAAGAGACTGGAGAAAGAAAAATATTGGTTGGTTTCACCAGTCAACCCACTGTAGTCCATTTAGCCATCGCAAATCTGAACAGTAACTTTAATTCAATCCAATAAACAATTACTGAATGTCATGGTTACTATATGCAAGGGATAGTGCCAAACACTGGTATGAAGCCAGTCTTTTAGCCACCTTTAACCATGATTGTAAGGGACTCTGGTAGCATAGTGCCTAAGGCACTTGACTGCTAACTAGAAGGCTGGAGGTTCAAACCCACCAGCCACTCCTCGGAAGGAAGGTTGGGCAATCTACTTCTGTAGTGATATCGCCTCAGAGACCCAAGGAGCGGTCGCTATGAGTGGGGTCGACTCGAAGGCACATAACAACAACAACAACATCCCTTTTTAGTGCTAGAGACATACAGAACTTACTCAGGGTAGCACGGGAAGCAGGCAGATAAGAGAAATGCCCAGCAGACAAAACTTCCCTCCTGGAGGTAACTTGGAAAATGAGAACCATCTCTTGATCACCAAAGTACTTGATTTGGTGTCAAGTGTTGGTTTTTGTCCTTGGACAAGTCGTACAACCTTCCTGATCCTTGATTTCCTGGAGATGATAATAACTGCTTCACCTTTTTTTTGTGAAAATTAAATGAAGTTTATGTACATGAAAGGACCTTATGAATCATAATAGATTCTACTGCTCTGAGCTGTCATTATGATTGAGTCAGTCACTCTCTATGTCTTCTACACCACGGAATTAAGAGAAAGGAGCTAGGGAAAAAACATCTCCCGTGACCCTTTATATATGGTAATTGCTGATACATTTTATGTTAACTGTCTAATCTCTTCTGGAAAAGGTCATGGGGTAGGCAGTTTCAAGATGGTGAACAACTCAGTTTAAAGATACAGGTGGATGAAAAAATAAGTTGATGAAAGTTAAATATTACCTGACTGTAGGGGAGCTTATGGAATGGAATTGCAAGAAAGGTATATAATTTTTTTTCAAAAATGACAAAGAAGATGACATTCCTAAGCAAAATTGTGATACAGGTAAAATCACATGTTGACACTTTTCTTTCCATTTGCCAACCTCTTTAAGGCCTATTTTCCATATATTTTGAGTTTTCCAAACAGCCCAAAGCCCCAAAACCTTACCCAGCCATCCAGTCCCCCCTCAGCCTGTCCACATTCTCTCTAGTGCCCTTTAGAATGGAAAATCCTTCCTGAGGAGGAAACTCTCTAGTGATATGGAATCCACTTCCATATTATAAGATAAGCTGTTCATTTTGCATAGCCCTTGTTATTAGGAAGTTCTTCCTTAAAGTCACTTAAAATCAACTTTCCTGTGATTTCTCCTCCTGGACATGGGTTACCTTCTGAGGTTCTCAGAGTCACTCTAATTCTTTCCCCAACACAGCTCCTCGTATATCTGAAGAACTTTCCTTGTCCCACTACTCTAACCCCAAAATGCTCAGTTTAAGATTTTCTCCTTATCCTTGATGTTCTTAAATCTTGCCGGGAATTAACTAGTTTGTTGTTATTGTTATTTTAAAATTTTCCCTGTACATAATATGTGCTTTCAGTCTGAGGATTCATGACCTTCTTCAGTTCTTAAAAATTCTTAGTTATTACTTCTTCAAGTATCGTTCCCCCTCAGTCACTCTTGGTCTTCTTTTTGAAGTGATTAGATTTGTGTTGGTACTCTTAAGCTACCTTCCATGCCTCTTATAGATCTTTCATACTTATCTCTTTATCTGTTTAGCTCTGTTCTGAATGAATTCGTTAGAACTATCTTTCAACTCACAAATTCTCTCTTTAACTATGACCAATGTAGTATTCATCCAACATGGTTTTATTTCTGTGTGTGTATGTGTGTGTGTGTGTGTGTTTCCTATTCTTCCAGTCCACCTCTTCCTGTTCTAGGATATTGCATCTAGGCATGGATCACTTTATGTTTCCATCAAATTTCTATTGCACACAGATGTTGATCTTAATTTTAAGCATAGCTTTTCCTTTTAATTTCCTCCTTTTACATTTTCATTATCATGTTTATGCTTTTTAACATAAGGGCCTTACAATGTGAACTTATCTCTGTCCTGGCTTTCCCCCTATGGTCCTTGAACTGAACCTCTCTCCTAAATTTTCCTTATAAAGATTGTTGTCCTTTGAACTTGCTCTATGATACTTAGAAATGAATGCAGGCTATGCCAGTGACAACTCTTCAAGACAATCTCAGAAACAGAATATGAGCAATAAGACTTTGAACAAAATATGTTATTTTACAGAAGAGTCTTTAAGAGGGACCAAAGTTCCATTGAGGCATTTAATGGGTAGGCTTAAACTGTATAGGATTTGGGGTTATTCAAAGGGACTTTGGGCCTGTGGTAAACAATGCCTCTTGCTCCTGGAACTCCATCCACATGTTAATTCAGGTGGGGTCTCTATAGTTGGAATCGACTTGACCGCAGTGGGTTTGGTTTGGTTTTGATTTTTAAGGAGCTCTGGTGGTGCAATGGTTAAGTACTCAGCTGCTAACCAAAAGGTTGGTGGTTAAACCCACCAACCACTGCATAGGAGGAAGATGTGACAGTAGACTTCTTTAAAGATTTACAGCCTAGGAAACCATATGGGGCAGTTCTATAGAGTCAGTAGGAGTCAGAATTGACCCAATGACAACAGATGTAACTTGACAGAGCTGAAGACAAGGAAGGAAACAAAAAGGTAGAAAAAATGAAAGAGATTGTTAAGGACATTTGCAAGTAGACCTAAGGCTCTCTGGCCATTAACAATTGATGGAATCGAGTGGTAAATAGGAATAAAGAAGAATTGATGCATTCAAACTGTGGTGTTGGGAAGGACTATTGAATATACCATGGACTGCAATAAGAATGAACAAAACAGTCTTAGAAGAAATACAACCAGAATGCTTCTTAGAAGTGAGGATCATGATCAATATCGTGGCACTGAGGAAGAGAAAGACAGAGAGAGGTACATGGGAGGTACAGACAACAAAGATGAACTCTCTTGCACATACAGTACTGCATTATCAGTGAAGGCAAACGTGGGTATACAGGTGGATAGATGGGTGGACAGGCTGAGCTAGTAGGTATGTCTATGAAGCAGGAAGTGTACCCAAGAACATGTATAGGGTTGGCAGACAATGGTCCTATAAGTTTATGTGTATGATCTGAATTCCCAGATGTATAGTAGAGCTGACAAGGGGCAAGGTTGTAGTCACTGCTTGGTCACAAGCAGCTACCCAGAGGAGCCAAGTAGTTGAACTGCAGGCTCTGGACCATAGTCACAGGGGACATCAAACTCAATTGGCATAACATACTACACAAAACACTGTTCCACCTCCTACTTTGGCGAGTAGCAACTGGGATCTTAAAAGCTTGCAGGCTGCCGTCTAGATGCAACGATGGGTCTCTCCTCATCCAGAGCAAAGACGAATGAAGAAAACCAAAAATTCATGGAAACAATTAGTCCTAGAGACTGGTACACCATCAGATCTGCAGCCTATATGACAATGAGACCAGAAGAACTAGATGGTGCCTGGCTACCACTGTCATCCACTTGGAAGGGGATCTATGTAGGAGATCCTGGAAAGTGAGGGAGAACAATGTGGAACAAAACTCAAAATCATTTGGAGAAAAAAAAGGGGGGGGGGACCAGGTTGGCTGATCCAATAGAGCCTGGTGGAACCACTGAGACTATGGCCTCTAGCTGCCCTTCAGGTCTGGAATTGAACTCACACCTGTGGCTTGCAGCCAAACAAAAGACAGGCATATGAGTTGAACATTTACCTGAGGTAGATACACTCCTTAGAGAGAACACTCACGAGAGAAAGAAGGGCTGCTTATGCACAGGGAGACAGCTCAGGGGGCAGGAGTGCATGGAGGGATGGACACAGGGAAGAGGTAACTATGCGGAGGAAGTGGGAGGAGAGCTGTTGCATTGTGGTAAACTGTGGTCAATGTCATGAGACAAAGTATATGTGAACTGCTGTATGGAAAGTGAATTTGCTCTGTGAATTTTCACCCAAATCACAATAAAAAAAAAAATAAGAAGAAGAGAAATGAAGATCATGAGACTTTGATTCTTTTACTTTGAACACATCATCAGAAGGTCATCATGTTTGGTAAAGGAGAGGGTCAGTGAAAATGAAGAAAACTCAGTGAGATGGATTGACCCAATAGCCACATAAATGGACTCAAAAACACCATGGATCATGAAGATGGCACAGGACTGGGCAAGGTTTTGGTCTGTTGCACCTAAGGTTACCATGAGTTGCACCTGATTCGAGAGCAACTAACAGCGGTGGTAAATATTGGTAGCCTCCAACAATTAAAGATGGATGGAAACTCGATGTCTCTTCCACCACAACCTGGCTACCTGGTGGTAGGCAGCACTGAAAGCAAGTCTCAGCCTGGTGAAACCCCCAAGACTATGGCTCCAGGTTATCCTTTGTCCTGAGAATTGGATTAGTTCTCAGACAAACAATAGAAAGGCCTACAAGGAGAACATCTACCCCAAGGATATGCACTCCTTAGAACAGTCAACTTGAGAGATGAGAGGACAGCATTTGCACAGGCGGAATGCCAGACAGACAGGCAGGCATAGGTAAGAAGGACAAACGGAAGGGGTAGTCACAGGGAGGAGACAGGAGGAGGTGTTCATTGTGGGGATTATAATCAGTGCTGTGGAGCAAAATGTGTACAAACTGTTGAGAGAACAAAGAAACTGGTTTGTAAATTTGCAGCCAAATCACAATAAAATTTTTTGAAAAAGAAAGTCTCAGATCCCCTCTGCTACATTCTGACACTTACTGGCAGTCAAATCCCCAAACAACCACACAATTGATCCTGTAAGCTCAGGACACCCTAAAAGGGTAAAGACACCCTTTTAGTCTTCACTAAAAGACCCTACCCTCAGTCTTTTAGTGAAACAAGGTGCCAGAAAGATTCACCCTGAGGCAAATGCCAAAACATTCTGAAAGCAGAATCAGTAAACAGATCTTCAAATGTGGGTAACCCTCCCCCGAAAAAAAAAAAACAAGCTCAATGCCATCCAGTCGATCCCTTCTCATAGTGCCCCCCCAGGCTGTAAATCTTTATGCAAGTAGATCGTCCCACTTTCCTTCCACTGAGCGGCTGGTGGGGTTTGAATAGCTGGCCTTCTGATTAGCAGCCAAATGTCTTATCCACTACACCACCAGCACCCCTTCCAATGTGGGCTGGAGAGGTTAAATGAAGTTCCAGGCCTAGAACCTTATGAAGGTAGTAGGGTACTGGCCCCCTAGTTCTTATACCCCATTCACGCAAAGGCAGATGTACCTTTACAGGTCTTTCTAGCCAATCATTTATCTCAAATACCACATATTTCACCGATGAAAAAATACTTTACTGTCCTTTAAGCTGATTAGCCAATTCTCAGATACAGGTTTAGATAAAATATTTCTGATTTTCTGCTATGTGGTTTACACTCATAATTGCGTTGCTGTTTAATGTCTAGTAGATTCTGACTCAGCTGTCCTGTAAGACAGAGTAGTACTACCCCATGGGGTTTCCTAGGCTGTAAATTTCTACAAGTGCAGATCTCCAGATTTTTCTCCCTCAGAGCAGCTGGTGGATTTGAACCACTGAATTTCTGGCTAGTAACTGAGTGCTTTAACCATTGTACCATCACTCCTGATTAAGTATCTTCAAATGTTCACTAATGTAGATTACAGTTAACTGGCACTCATACATAAACATTGTGTTGTCTGTACTTTATAAAGATAAAATACTTATCCTTAAAATACTTAAGGGAAATCATGGGCACTATAACATGGATAATTAGGCAGAAGACTTGGAAAGTCCAACAACCCTAAAGCCAAATCTCATGATAGATGGGAAAAATCACAGTCACTTGTTTAGATGGAAGAACAAACAGCTCTTTCTCAAATATGAGTGATTGCCACTTCATGGCTTATGTATTATCATCCCATTTGGGGGCCAGATAATGACTCAGTTCCCACTCAGATTTGCTCATTCTACTATCATCCTAATCAGCCTTAAAGAGATATTTTCTAAAAATTTCCATATAGACTGGAAGAGCTAGGCTAGTATCACTCTCTAAAGGCATTGAGTTACAGACCTACTACTGCATTTACATTTCTTCCAAATTCTAGTCTGTTCAGTGCATCTGGGCAGCTAACATTGCACTTTAGGTAGTATTTTTCTTCACTCCTAAGCCCTGTCTAACTTTCCCCATTAGTTTGGCCAGTTTCCCCATTGATAGCTTCATCTACTGGCAGATTTAGATCAAAGCATGGGGATGTTAAGATTCAAGAAGCCAGCACACACACTTTTCAGCACAGCTAAAGTACTGTAGTGCCTAAGGCTTTTGACTGCTAACCAGAAGGCTGGAGGTTCAAACCCACCAGCCACTCTTCAGAAGGAAGGTTGGGCAATCTACTTCCATAGTGATACTGCCTCAGAAACCCAAGGAGGGGTCGTTGAGTCAGGTCTGACTCAATGGCACATAACAACAACAACAAAAGGAGTTAGAGACACTAGCAGGGTGTAGATACCCATCTTCTTTCGTAGTATAAGAAAAACCCTCCATGCTATTGATTTCACTGGGTTGGGCTAGGAGCCAAATACCTGAATTCAAGCTCCAGCTCTTTTACCATCTAGGTGTGTTTGAGAAAGTTGCCTGATGTTTCTAAAACCAAATTCCTCATCTGTCAAATGGTGTTATTAAGTCCATCCTACTCACTTCCCAGGGGGGTTGTTAGATCAAATGGCGGATGGTACAGATTGTTTTGTAAATTGTGAAGTATTCTATGGGTTCAAGAACGTGTTTGCATCCATCATGTATACACACTTGACTATTTCTTGTGAACGTACCTTATCTTGCCAACTAGACTCTAGGACTCCAGAAAAGGGAGGCTATGGGCTATGTCTCTTTGCAGTGCCCAGCAGACTGCCACGTAGCTATTGGCACTTAAGGCATCTTTGTTGAATAAATGAAAATCTGGAATTCTTAATACAAAAAGAAAGCAAAGATTCATCTTAATACCAAACAACATGTCTATGAAAGACTCAAATCAAAAAACCAAACTCACTGCCATTGAGTCGATTTTGACTCATAGTGACTCCTCCTTGGGTTTCTGAGGTGGTATGTCTACAAAAGTAGATTGCCCAGTCTTCCTTCTGAGGAGTGGCTGGTGGGTTTGAACCAAGTTCTAGTCTGTTCAAATACCTTAGCAGTCAAAATGCCTTAGACACTACGCCACCAGAGCTCCCTATGAAAGACTATGTAACATCATTTATTCACTTACTGGAGGCTAATTTTATTCAATATTCTCTGAAATGCTTTGGACGTTGCATGAGTAAGATGTGGCCTCTGTCTTTAGGAGATTAAGTGGGATAAAGTGCTAAAAGAGCTAAGATGAAAGTCTTAATGAACACAAGGGGAACACGAAGAAAGGTTTGGCAAATTCTACTCCATCGAGTGTTAGGCGTGGAGGTGAGAAGAAGAAGGACAAACTTCGTACAGAAGGTAATGCATGAACTAAAGCATAATAGATGAGAGGGTGCTTGCCACCAGGAGACTCAGAGGGCAAGGAAACCCTGTTGAAGGGTTGGTAATGAGAACAGAAAGAATAGAGTGAGGCCAGAGAGTCTCATGTGGTTTGTAGAGAGCAATGGGAGTGGTTGAGAAGAGAAAGCAAGGGGAGCGGTGGTCAGAAAGAGGTGAAACCAGAAAAGAAACTCTTCTTCATTCTCAGTTTCTAAGAAAAGAGACCTTTTTCCAAGCATTCTCCAGGCTTTTCTCCTCGCCTTCATCCCCTCCACCCTTGGAGAAGTGAAGTGACTTCTCTGACTGGGAAATTGAAGAACACCTCAGTGTGCTCTGCTCGGCCCTGTGCTTCCTTCTCTCAGGACTGTCTGCTACCCCATGCCCCAGCTCACATCCTGGGACTATGTGGGTGAGGCTGTCTAATTCACGGGGTCAGTTGGCAGCCTCAGTTGGCTCCCATACTGAACTATGTTCTCTAATTTGGCCTTTATCAGTAATAAAGATAATGTTGCAGCCCCATTTGCATTGTTTGTTTTATTTCACAATTTGTCCTTGTAGGCAAGACGGATACTAAATTCAGGAGCCCCGCCGGGCAGATGGGGCAAGACCATTGCAGGTGTGGAAGGCCATGCCCAGGAGTTTGGATTCATGTGGATCTGAATGAAGGTCTATGCTACAGTGAGCTCAGGACCCACAAAGGAAAGCAATACCTGCAGTCTTTGTGGAAATAAAAAGTGTGGCTCTGGGTGTCATAACTGGATTGCAGGTCCAGCTTTGCCACTAACCATCCCCATGACTTTGAGCAAATCATTTAGACTTCCCAGACTTCAATTCTTCATCAGTAGAAAGAAAAAAAATAATCTCTAAGGGTCCTCTCCAATTACAGCCTGAAAAAGAAAAGAATTAACTAACAGGTAGACGTTTTGAACACCAGGGCAGGTTGAACACTGGGGTAGATTGACAATTTCTTTCCTTGGAGATCTTGAGGACACTTCTGATTTAGTGTCTGCTCTCGGACATCTTGAAGATACAGCTGGTTTATCACCCAGTCTGGATGAGGTAATTTCTAAATGCCAGGTGCTCTATTATGAGCATTGCATGAGCTGTTTCATTTAATCCTCATTCCAACCTATGAAATTGATACTATTGTCATTCTTATTTTACTAACAACCAAACTGAGGGTCAGAAAAGTTAAATAGCTTGCCAAGGTGTCTACAAGTCATAAGAGTCAATGGTAGGCCTTAAACTGAGGCAGGCTGACACCCCGGGTGCACTCCAAAGCACTGCACTGCACTACCTGAAGGATAGGTCAGGGGTAGCTCTAAGGGCCTTTCCCAAGCAGCCTGTCACAGTCCATGGTGTCCCAGATTGCAGTTTCTCAGACACGTGCAAAAGGCAGGTGCTTGGCTAGTGTGAGAAACCAAACTCTTTTGGCTCTCTCTTAGCTCTGTGCCCTCGGTTTTGACATTCAGGGCCGAGAAGCACTTGTTTGGCAATTAATTATGTACTGCCTTGTGAAATCTCTTGTATTGATGTCTTTATTGTTGTTTGGTTTCTCTATGTTTGTGATTTATCTTCTCCAATGCTATTGATTGCAAACTTATTATATGCCAAGCACTGTTCAAGCGCTGTTATTATTCTCAATTTATAGCTGAGAATACTGAGTTACAGAGGTCAAGATACTACTATACTGCCCATAGGATGTGAGAGCTCTGGTGGTGTAGTGCATAAGGCATTTGACTGCTAACAAGAAGGCTGGCGGTTCAAACCAACCAGCCACTCCTTGGATGTAAGGTTGGGCAATCTACTTCTGTTGAGACCCAACGAAGGGTCGCTATGAATCGGATCTGACTCCACAGCAACGAGTTTTTTTTTTTTTTTTCCTGCCCATAGGCTGTAGACATCTGAAGCATATACTAAGTCCTCATTAAAAGGTTCATTCATTTCAATTCCTTTTGCCCAGATCCTTCCATAGCTCTATCCCTTCTATATTTTTTATAGGCTGTATAGTCTGTGTTGAAAATGGACTTCTTGGTGGTCCAAAGATTAGTACACGTGACTGCTAACTGAAAGATTAAAAGTTCAAGTCCGCCCGAGGTGCCTTGAAAGGAAGATGTGGTGAGAACTACTCCAATAGTGAAAACCCCACTGAGCACAGTTCTGCTCTGATGCACATGGGGTCACCATGAGTCAGAGATGACGTCACAGCACCTGGTTTGTTTGTTGTGTGTGTGTGTCTAAGATGCTGACTGAAAACTGAAAAGGCCATATAGGTGTGGGCTGTTCCTGATAGAAGGCCCTGGAAAGCCACCAAAGCCCCCAGCCAGGGTTGGAAAAACACCTTGTATGAAACAACCATGCATTTATTGACTAACATATTGGTGGCATGTCATTTTGCTCCATGAGCCACTGGTAAACATGTCTTTTGTTCTTTTACGAGCTTCAGCCCTGGTGATAGAATTTTTCTTACCTTTTTGTTCTTCTTTCCCCTAACTTTTGGGTTTCCTTAAAACAGAGTGAAGTATAATTAGCAGAAGGAGGGCTGTGTGGGATAGATATGCCTTTCTGAAACAATATATACCTATTTTTTAAGGGAGGTGGGGGGCTCCTTCCTGGCTTCTTGAATGTCCTATTGGACGGTGTCTCAATTTCAAAGCCACGGTTTCCATTTTTACTTTGGAATCTGGCAATGGGCGTTTTGTCTTCTCCAGTGGGGATGCATCCACTTTGGGTTTGGGAGTGCCAGGTTATACTCACATTACACTTTGCAAACCAAACCTGACCAAAGCCAAATCAACAACCTGCAGTGCAGACAACAGCAGCAGTTCTCACAAAGGAGAGCCTGGACGCACTTTCAAACTGCTGTCAAATTATCCTGTGTGCCCACTGCCCCTTGCATCCTGACTTGCGTAAACCCTGAAACAAGAATTAACACAATACAGGCATATCTTGGAATATTGCAGGTTTGGTTCCAGACCACCACAATAAAGTAAGTCCCACAAATTTTTTGGTTTCTCAGTGCATATAAAAGTTACGTTTATGCTATATGGTACTCTATTAAGTGTGCAATAATAGTATTATGAAGAAGTTTGAAATATTGTGAGAAATTCCAAAATATAATACAAAGACACAAAGTAAGCACAGGCTATTGAAAAAATTATGCCAACAGGTGAACTCAACGCAGGGTAGTCACAAACCCTCAATTTGTGAAGAATGCCATATCTTTGAAGTACAGTAAAACAAAGTATGCCCCTTCATTGCCAGCGTTTCTTTGGTGAATAAACCATTGCCACTATGAGTCAAGCCTGACTCATAGCAACCCCCATTGGGTTTCCAAGGCCGTAAATATTTAAGGAAGTAAATTTCCTCATCTTTGTCTTACAGTGCAGCTGGTGATTTGAACCACCAACCTTCTGGTTAGCAGGCAAATGCCTTAGGCACTACACCACCTGAGCCCCTTGGTAAATACTCTCTGCTCCAAAGTTGTAGTTTGAGACATCTCAAACTCAATCTTGAGCATGTTTCCTTTGAATTGATTTGTGACATGTCCCTAAGTAAATGTTAACATTTTGCAACTTTGAAAAATTCCAGAAATACCCATTTCTCCATAAATTCTAAGTGTTAGAGCTTGAACCATAACTCCATGACCCTTTATGCACTAGATTTGTGCACATGACCTCCTTCCCATGCATGTTTTGGCCTCTTGAGACCGGGTGGTACAGGTACATCTGGATACAATCAGCATCAACCTAGCAACGACTGCTGTGAGGACACTGAGTTTCAATTCTCTGGGAGACTCACATTATCATATGGTACGTTGCTATAGAATGTTCAGTGGCTTGTGCAAGTCTTTTCCTGGCTTGTATGGAGAAAATGCCATACATTGAACACACCTGAAGAAAGGTGATACTCACTCACACATTGTCACGGCACAAGTGGGAACTATGTTACAGATTCCATAGGAACGCAATTCACAATAGTGAGATCTCGCCTGGCAGTCTCTGAATTCCCTGCGATAGAGAGCAAATACAGACCACCCATGTTAAAAAGCAAAGGCAGGCAAAAAATATGAACAAGAATTCACAGAGGAGGAAGTATAAATAGCTGCTAAAATATGAACAAATGAACAACCTCCATGTCAGGGAAATGCAACTACACCAGGTTACCACTGTCTGCCCATCGGATTGGGCATAAAACATCTGACACAGCAAGAGATGCCACAGACATTGAAAACGGGCAAGCTTATGCCCTACTGGTGACAGTGTGTGTGAGTTCAATTACCATAGAGGAAAAATTGGCATTAGTCAGTCGCGTTGAAGATGGACATTCCCTATTCCCCAGGCAGTACTCCATCAGAGTGAATCTCACAGGGCCGTGGGAGATGTGTATATGGATATTTAGAGTTAGATATTTTGCTAAAAGGAGAAAAAAGAAAAGGACCTAATATCCATCAACAATGCACAAATAAATCCTGACACTTTCTTATAACCAAGCACTATGCAGGGATGGTTATAAGAAGGTGCATTGTTGATGAACATTGAGTTATTTTGGAATTGACTCAACGAGCAATGGATTTGGTTTGGGATGAAAATGAACCAGTGTTGCATGCATCAACATGGATGAAGTTCATAACATGTTGAGAAATTACATTACTGATACTCACCACCCATCTGGCAATTAGTCATATTGTGGAGGTTTGCATGTTGCTGTGATGCTGAAAGCTATGCCACTGGTATTTCAAATACTATCAGGGTCCCCCATGATGGACAAGTTTCAGTGGAACTTCTAGATTAAGACAGACTAGGAAGAAACGCCAGGTGATAGACTTCTGAAAATTAGCCAATGAAAAGTCTATGGCTCATAACAGAATATTGTTCAGGACAGAGGAGCCTTCCAGGAAGAAAGACACTCAAATGATATGGTAGCCACAAAAATAAACTCAAGCACACCAATGATCACAAAGATGCATAAGGCAGAGCAGTAGTTTGTTCCGTTGTGAATCGAGTCACTGTGAGTGGAAGCCAACCAGTTGACAACTAAGAACAGTACTGTGACAAAGTTTAAAAGAAGGCACTCACATGGCATATTGCTAAGGGGTCTGTTCTGTTTACCTAGTGCTGCTCTGACAAGATATACCACAAGTGGGATGGCCTTAACAAACAGGAGTTTATTCTTACAATTTGGAGGCTTTGAGTCTGAGTTCAAAGTGCCAGGCTCTAGGGGCTGAGTGAAAGCCCCTCAACCTTGAGGTCCAGCTCTGCCTCCTGCTCCTGGCCCACTGGGGCTAGAGGCATTTCTTCACTCAGACAGCTGCTGGCTGCTGAGGCTGAGAAGCCCCAAGATTGACAAGTAAAAAGTCACAGTCCCGATGTTACCAACCCACACGGCAGGTCATTAACTTAAGTGCATTGTAAGTCCCAAGGCCAGCAGAGCATAGCAGGCTGCTGAGCAATGACATGGCTACATGCAGGGTCCAAGTGTGCCATAGGCTAGAGACCATTTTCTAGGTTTCTTCTTATATATAGGAAGCAGACCACATCCCAAAGGCAGCTACCAGTTGCTTGTGGTAGATCCCACCATGGAGGTGATTGCCAGTCTCATCATGGGGAATAACTACCACCAGCTGCCCAGCCACTCAGCCAGGCCCAGCCAAGCTGACACACAAACTGAACTATCACAGGGTCTCTCTCTCTCTCTCTCTCTCTCTCTCTCTCTCTGTATATATATATATATGTATGTAATGTTGTTGTTGAGTCAATTCTGACTTATAACAACCACAAAGGACAGAGTAGGATTGTCCTATAATGTTTCCAAGGCTCTAATCTTTATGGAAGAAGAGTACCACATCTTTCTCCCATGGACCAGCAGGCAGGTTCAAACCACCAATCTTTTGGTTAATAGCCAAGTGTTTTAACCACTGTCCCACAAGGGCTCCTTAATATATACAAATACAAATTTGTATTTGAAGAGATATTATCCAGATCATATTTTTTGGCCCTCATGGACTTGTTTTAATTGTTTTCATCTTCACATTGAACTTGCATATAAGCTGTTGATGGTTGAACCTCAACCACAAGCAGCTCCTGGCCTTGTCTTGGCTGAAGATATTGAACTTCTCCATCACCTCTTGCCACAGATGTAGTCAATCTAATTCCTGTATATTCCATCTGGTGAAGCCCATGTGTATAGCTGCCATTTATGTTATTGAAAAAAGGTATTTGCAATGAATGAATAATATATAATAAATATTAATATATCACATTATAATGAATATTAATATATTGTATTAATATAATAATATAATGAATATTATATTAATAATATACAATAAAAGTATATTTTATTATATATTATCATATATAAATAATCTGAGAAGCTGGATTATATGAAGAAGAATGTCACATCGAGATTGGAGGAAGACTCACTAACAACCTGAGATATGCTGATGACACAACTTTGCTTGCTGCAAGTGAGGATGACTTGAAGCACTTACTGATGAAGATTGAAGACTACAGTCTGCAGTATGGATTACACCTCAATTTGAAGAAAAAAAATCCTCCCAAGTGGACCAATAAGCACCCTCATGAAAATGGAGAAAAGATTGAAGTTTTCAAAGATTTCATATTACTTGGTTCTACAATTGAAGCAGCAGTCAAGACATCAGATGATGTATTGCATTGGGCAAATCTGCTGCAAAAGACCTCTTTCAGATACTGAAGAACAGAGATGTCTCCTGAAGACTAAGATGCACCTAATCCAAGCCATGCTATTTTCAATTGCCTCATTTGCATGTGAGAGCTGGACAATGAATAAGAAAGACCAAAGAAGAGTTGATGCTTTTGAGTTGTGGTTCTGGGGAAGAATACTGACAGTACCATGGGCTGCTGAAAGAACTAACAGATCTATCATGGAAGAAGGGCAGCCAGAATGCTCCATGGAAGCGTTCGTCTCACCGACTTTGGTCATGTTGTCAGACCTGGAGAAGGAGATCATGCTTGGTAAAGTGGAGGTCAACAAAAAAGGGGAAGGCCCTCAACAAGATGGATGAAGTGGCTGCAACGATGGGCTCATGTATAGCAAGGATCGTGAGGCTGGCCCAGGATGAGGCAGTGTTTCATTCTGTTGTGCATAAGGTCACTATGAGTTGGAAATGACTCGACAGCACCTAACAACAATAACAACATTGTGTGTGTGTATATATATGTATATGTGTATGTGTATGTATATATATTGTTGTTGTTTGTTGTTATGTGCCGTGGAGTCGGCCCCGACTCATAGCGACCCCTCCTTGGGTTTCCGAGGCA
Organism: Orycteropus afer afer; assembly: GCF_000298275.1. NCBI lineage: Eukaryota > Metazoa > Chordata > Mammalia > Tubulidentata > Orycteropodidae > Orycteropus > Orycteropus afer. Next base: position 2,469,361 of record NW_006921887.1, read on the forward strand.
TATAGAGAGAGAGCTTTTTTGACATACTGCTTAAGGCATTTGACTGCTAACCAGAAGGTTGGCGGTTCAAATCCACCAGCCACTCTGAGGAAGGAAGATGGGACAATCTACTTCTGTAAAGATTTACCATCTCAGAAATCCAATGGGGGTTGCTACAAGTCAAAGTCAACTCAATGGCAATGGGTTTGGGTGGTGCAGTGCCTAAGGCATTTGACTGCTGACCAGAAGGTTGGTAGCTCAAACCTACCAGCTGCTCTGTGGAAGAAAGATGGGGCAATCAACTTCCATAAAGATTTACCACCTGGAAAACCCAATGAAGGTTGCTATGAGTTGGAGCCAATTCAATGGCAGTGAGTTTGCTTTGTTTTTTGTTGTTGTTGTTTTTGTTATTTTTTGTTTCTATGAAAAGCAGAAAGGAATACATGAGAATGAGAAGCCCAAGTTCAGGAATGTGGTATCTTCTGAGATGGAGAATGGAATTGGGGAGAGGTACTCAGAGGTTTTCTCCATCATCAGTAGCTTTTATTTAAGATGGATAGGTATTTCTTGTATTCTTCTTTATATCATGCTATACACCTCAGACATTTTATAACACACTTTTGAGTAAAAAGAAATGAATTCTCATTTCATAATTATTGACAGGAAATAATTCCTGACAGTTCTTTTGAGATGTCAAAGAATGCCAGAGCTAGAAAGGCTTTAGAAATGGATCTAGTTGTTGGATCTAGTCCAACAATCTCCTTTTGAACATGGGGAAACCAAGGGCTAGAGCTGTCTAGTGATTTGGCCAAGTTCATGAGACTAATGTGTATTGGGAACTAGACCTGGGGTTGTCTGACTCCTGAACACTGACCTATACCCTGCACCTTGCTACATCTCCATGTTTTATCTGTAATGGCATCTCCGAGATGGGCAATGGTCTTTAGTGATCATCACTCTAGAAGACAGAGGGGCCCCGGAGACACTCAGCTCTTGGCTAAATGGTGATGTCTCCACTTTAAAGGTTTACCTACATTCCCAGAAGGCCTGCCCACAAAGCTCTATAGGCTTTAACATTGAGATGGTGATTTCATTGCCAGTAACTCCACATCAACATTGTGTTCCGCCATTGCTGCCTTTCAAATAGAGCTCAAGGCCCTGCAGAGGCAGTTGAGATGCATGATCTGCTTATTGGATAAAATGATAGCTACATAAAAGAGAGAAAAATCTGAGGCGTAGCAATGTTAAAGGGCTTATCTAACATAATGCCATCTTTGAGGGGAACAAGCTTTATTTTAAGTTCAAATTATTTAAAAGTTCTCCACCTCCACCCCACTCCAGATGCCAACGATCTGCCTCATTCTCAGTGAGAAGTGATTAAAATATGGAAATAGAGAAGGCTCAGTGCCACCAAGCCCACCTTTTGCCTTTAGAAATAACTTCCTCCTCACTAGCTTCTGTGATAGTCAAATCTAAAGGATTCAGGGAGAAAAGTGTAAAGCATCCCCCTGCCCCAGGACACCTTTCCAAATACTTTCATAACTTTAGGGTGACTGCAATTTTGAGGTGAGAAGGAGCAAGGGAAACACTTTCCCAGAACAGAATCAGAGCCCCTGCAAATGGAAATTAATGGCAAAACACGTCCTGACTCATAATTCAGTCCTTGCTGCAGCCATCATCATTCATAAGTTCCTGAACACTCGGTAGGCTCCTGAGCATAACTATGACTGGGTTATTACGGCTGTCTCCTCAGGAGCTTACTTGCTGATATGGGGCACAGTTGGGCAGGCAGCCCCCCTCTGGGGATTCAAACTAGGCACCTGGTCCGCCTGCCTCTCGGTTCCGCTCAGGTCCTTCATTTAGAAAACCGAGTTGACCAGTTGTTTACATTCGTCTTCCTTGATGACTGGTTTCCTTTTGGTGAATTTGCCTGAGCTGGCTTCAAGGAAAACATGCCACTCTGCAAAGCACAGAGAGGCAGACAGTTAGCCCAGGGGTTGAAATCTTCTCAATTCTGCCCCACAGCCATGTGCAAGTGGCATGAACCCCCAAGCCGAACTCTGGCCCCCTCAGGGCGTCTGCTGGCATCCTGTCAGCCCTTTGGCCCTGGCGTTTGTGGAGAAGTCATGCACTCTGCTGGCCAAGGAGCTCTTGCCTTGCATTCCTCACCCTTGGGGTGCGATGATTTCCCTTCTGGGCCTCCAGCCTGACCTCTGGGCCCCGGGTGTTGGCATGATTTATAACCCTGAGCTTCTTTTTATCTCCTCGGGAAGTAAACGTTTTGTTTGGGACCTTTTTCAATTTCCTCCTGTCCTGGACCAAACTGCTCAGATTTCCAAGGGTGAGAATTCCCTCTCCTCTGGGTCCTCCTTGCAGAAACATGTAACGGAGAGCCTCACTCCACCTGCAGACAGGTCTGTGTAAATGCTTTGATGGTGGCAGTGGCCACAGGGAACAGGCTGTACCGACCTTACCCAAACCTAATGTTCGTGGGATAGAGTTAGCATTTCAGCTGTTGTAGACATAAGACCACTCATTCCCACCTCTCTTTCAGGCCTACTACTTCAACTCTGAAAAGACCTTTCCAGATGTCTATGGGATTCATGGTCACTGATCAGCTTTTTCTAAATGTGCCCTACAAGCCTGTCCCAGATTCTCCTGATCCACGACCTTCCAGGACAGGGCTGTTTTTAACAATCTCCCCAGGCCGTGCTAAGCGTTCCTGAGTGGCACAAACGGTATAAGGGCTCAGCTACTAACTGAAAGGTTGGCGGTTTGAATCCATCCAGAAGTCCCACGGAAGAAAGGCCTGGAGATTAACTTTTGAAAAATCAAAGCCATTGAAAACCCTATGGAGCACAATTCTATTCTGACACACAGGGGCCAGCCATGAGTCAGGATCGACTCGACGGCATCTGGTTTGTTTGTTCCCAGGCCTTTCTGCTACACCCCAAAGTTTTACAATCACTGCTGTAGAAACTGTATAGTACATGGGATGGAATGAAGCGAGTCTTAATCCTCTTGCTTTCAATCCTGAAACCACAGAACATTGCTCATAAGACAAGAACATGGACCCAGGACAGCCCCACCATGCCTCATACTGGGCTTCTCACCAGTAGCATTGGGCTACTTTTTTTCCTTTGCCAAGAACTTTTCATCCAATGACACACACATCCTTTTTTTTTTTTCTTCCACAGGGCCCCCTCCTTCCAACTCCCATACTCACCCTCCCAAGCAGTTTTCCCTCTTAGCCTGGTCCCCAACACGATGTCATTTGAAAGTCAGGAAAGCAGTAAAGTCAGGACATCCCTTTTATACCTTGGTGAATATCTTCCGCTGTGATGGGCCCTTTTATCCTGAAACGCTTCACCCACTTTATATCCTAGGATAACTTCACCCACCACTGAAGTACCGCCAGCCAGCTCAGGAGGGCAAGTGGCAGCTGTTGCCCTGTTTAGGGCAGGAAGTGAGGAAGAACATGATATTCAATTAAAATGGCAGGGGGAATTCAGCGAGACAGCAGGGTCTGGTGGAGACGGACGGGCTGGGAGCACAGCCGGCCTGAGTTCTATACCCACGTCAGCCACCAGCTCCTGGGGTGACTTTGGGCCTGACACTGAAACGTCTGGGCCTTCGTTTCATCTGAAAAATGGTAGCGATGAGACCTGCATCCTCACAGAAATAGTTGCGAGGATTAGAGAGATTAGAAAAACACACAGGGCTCTTTTGATCCCACGGAAAGTCAGCAGAGCTGGATGGATGGAGGCAGAAAGCGGTCTTATGTTGAGTCGAGGTGGCTGCCAGTTACAGGATGTGATCTGAGGTGTAATGAAGACAGTCGGCGCTAAGACACCTCCCCTCCTGGCCTGCCGTGTCGCTCTGATATCCCACTGCTGGAAGGGCATCCAGAGAGGCGGGGCGGGAGAACACCAATGTGACACGCAGGAGCAGACCCACATCCACACCTTTCGCCATTTTCGCTGGGGTGGGTTGCCACTTCCCTGGAGAGAAAACAGGGCTCTGAGTGATTGAAGGAGCCCCGGTGGCACAATGATTAAACACAAGACAGCTAACCAAAAGGTTGGTGGTTCAAATCCACCAGCTGCAGGAGAAAAGACCTGGCAGTCTGCTTCCATAAACATTACAGCCTTGTGGGACAGTTCTACTCTATCCTGTAGGGTCTCTAGGCATAGGAATCAATTGGACAGCAATGAGTTTGGTTTTTGTTGTTGTTCTGAGTCATTGAGACACTCAGCCGTGTGATTGTCACTGGAGGAGAGTCCAAAGGCAGACAGAGAGCTCACAGCCAGGATGCCTGTCAGTTAGAATGTGGGCCTTGGCGGGCAGTGGGAAGGTTCAGGTGAGCTCGGGAGCCATGAAGAGAGTCAATGACAAGAACTGGATTTTAAAAAATGCTCTAATAAATGTTGGGATCACTAAGACAGCTTTTCAGTGGTAATGTTGTCTGTCTGTCCTCTTCTGTAAGACACTGTTTGCATTATTTGCTACTGACCTTTCCTGTTCATGAAACTAGATTTGCTATATATGTGTGTGTGTGTGTGTGTAGTTATTGTTAGCCGCTGTGCAGGTGACCCAAACTCATGATGACCCGGGTACAATGGGATTGGACCATTGTGACCCATAAAGTTTTCACTGGCTGTTTTTTTTTCTGAAGTAGCTCACCAGGCCTAGGCTATTTCAGTCTGGAAGCTCTGCTGAAACCTGCTCAGCGCCACAGCGAGATGCAGCTTCCCCTGACAGACAGGCGATGGCTGTCCTTGCATGCCATGACAGGGCATGGAACCGGGTCTCCCCCACGGCAGACGAGAACTCTGCCACTGAACCGCCACTCACCAGTGGTCTGATCTGCAACAGACCGTGGGGACAGTGCAGGACCAGGCAGCGTTCTGCTCTGTTGTGTCTGGGGTTGCCATGAGTCAGAGCTGATGCCACGTCAGCCAGCAACAACAACAACAACATGAGCAGCACAGCTGCTGCTCCTCTAACAGCAAAGCTGAATAAGACGTGAGCCCTGACCTCAGAAAGCTGACACATTCCATTTCTCCAGCTCTGGATGGGCACACAGAGTTTCTGAAACATCTCTCTAGCAAAGTACATCCCCCCTTCCTGGTGTGGGCTCATTCCTGCCCAGTGAGTGGAATAGCACTCATTTCCACACATTAATCCCTTTGGCTAAAGGAGCTAAAATCAACAATAAAAAAAAAAACCCTCACTGTCATTGAGTTGATTCTGACTCATAGCGACCCCCATTGGGTTTCTGAGGCTGAAAATCTTTATGGAAGCAGACTGCCTCATCTTTCTTCCATAGAGCAGCTGGTGGGTTTGAACCACATTTTAGGCTAGCAGCCAATGCCTTAACCACTACACCAGCAGAGTCCTCAAAGGAGCTAACCCAAAAAACCAAACCCACTGCCCTCGAGGTGATTCCTACTCATAGACCCCCATTGGGCTTCCGAAGTGGTAAATCTTTAGGGAAGTAGATTGCCCAGTGCTGCTTCTGCAGAGTGGCTGGTGGGTTTGAACCACCAACCTTCAGGTTAGCAGTCAGATGCCCTTAGGCACTGTGCTACCAGAGTTCCTTAAAGGAGATGAAGCACCTCTCTATTTTCTCAGCCTCTTCCACGCTGGTTATAAAATAACCCCCAAGGTCTCTCTTTCAGAGCCGGTCTCTTCCCTCTGTCCTTTACTCAGACTGTGAAGAAAGGCTCCCAGGCCACAGCGTTCAGGATCAACCTCCAGGCTGAGGCCAACTGCACTGCGGCTCGAGTGTTGCCCCGAGACCCACTTGTGTGAGACACCTGCTGACGTTCCGGTGGCCCAAGCTCAGGTCTGTCCTTCTGCCTTCAAGGAAGAAACAAGCGAGCTTGAGGTCTGCCTTTGCCTCACCCGCTCTCAGCTAGAGACGTTTTCCTGCTCCCCTGGTGGAGTGAGGCGTTTCTGACAGCTCCTTTCTCCACCAGCCACCCTGTTCGGCTTCAGTCACATCACTTCTCCTCCTGTCCCTCAGTTGGGACTCTGCAAGGGAAACTAAAGGGGTTTAGTGTAGTAATGTTCATTACTACACTTGGGGTTCCCATGAATCAGAATGGGCTCGACGATTCTAACAACAAAGAACAATGTAATAATGTTAAACAGTAATAATAATAAACAGCTTACTAAAGCTGTTCTGAGGGCTTTCTTGGACACTGAATGTTCACAACTAGCCTATGAGGTAGGTATTATTAATATCCCCAGAAATAAGAAGGAAAGAGATCCAGAGAGAGTAAGTTGTCCCAGGTCACACAGCTAGTCAGTGGCCTAGCTGGAAGTTAACCCAGGCAGCCTGGCGCCAGAGTACATGCATTTAAGTTTCCATCATGACAACTATTTTTAAAGAGGTTGAGAAAGGTGGTTGAAATAATAGATTAAATGATTGCAAGGGCGCCTTCTCTCTCTGATGCTCAGTTTGAGTTTTGAAAAGATAGCACTCTTGATGTATTGTGAGGTCACGCCTGCCCTCTGCTGGTCACTGCTGAGCGTTGCAACTCAGAGCGCACTGCGCTGAACCTGCCAGCAGGTGAGCTCTGGGTTCAGGCTCAAAGGGAACCCATAGGTCATGGTAGAACTGCCCCGTAGGGTTTCCGAGGCTGCTTCATCCACGGAAGCCGACTGCCACATCTTTCCCCCACAGAGCAGCTGTGGGGTTCGAATCGCCGACCTTTCGGTGAACTCCTGACTTGTCAGAGCAGCCTAGCATTTAACTAATGTGCCAACAGGGCTCTTAATTCAAAGACAGCGACGTGGTAAATAAACATGCCTGTGGCAACAGCATACAGGCTACTTCCTTCCCTCTGGTTTGGTGTGTTTTACATTTGTATGTGTGACTGTTTCTTTTTCCCTAGTGGGGGTAAGGAGGAAACCAAAATCTAACCTACTGTCATTGAGTGGATTCTGACTTCTAGTGACTCATAAAGTTTCCAAGGCTATAAATCTTTATATAAGTAGATTGTCTCATCTTCCTCCCACAGAACAGCTGGTAGGTTTGAACCAGCAACTTTCTGGTTAGCAGCCAAATGCCTTAACCACTGCACCATTTGGGGTGAGGAGAAGAGGGAGCAAAAGCTGAGAAGTCTCTCCAACTCTGTGAGAACAAATAGAAGAAAACCACAATTACGCAGCTATTGAATAACAAGTCTATGTGTTTAATGTCACGAAAATTATTGTGTAGCCCTAAGATGCCTGTGAAATGTCATCCTATACAGTTGCAAAAGCACCTTTCCAGTTGTTTATAACTAAACTTGGGGGTGGGGTAGGGCACGCTTTCCTTAATTAATCAGGGAATGCCTCCACTATAGAACATTGTGTGCAAAAATATCCTTACGGTTAAACCTCAGTTGCTCTGAATTGCCTACGTTCAGTTAGGAATTTTACGTCATGTTCTGGTCTGCTGTCTGTTTCTGACTCCACCCTGATGCAGCTTGGCTACAGGAGCAGCATTTCAGTGGCTCATAGTTCCTGGGCTAAAAGCAGTGATCACGTTGATGGGGACAACCTGGCTTTGGAGAAAACCCCCAGCCAAGAGGACCCCTTCAGACAAGGTCAGTCCTGCCCGTGGAGTCCTTCTGGAGAGGAGGTGGGAAGTGAAGGGACAGAGATGAAAAGGGGTCCCCACCTGCTGCCACAGACACCCAACCCCAGAGGGTCTGCTGAAGCTCCTTGAGGAAACGTGGGAGACCTGAAGTGTCATGAGCCTGAGAGGTTGGTTCTCAGCCCCAGATGGAGAATTGTCAGTATTTGCAGTGGTCAACTTGGCCGTTGAAAGCTGCCCTCCTTGAGAAGACTGAGCCAGAAGGCTCGCACAGGGCATCTGTCACACAAACAGCAAACCCGTCATGGATCAGAACTCTTCCATGTATTTTATGCCCCCTGCCATCACGTCACACAGAGGAGCCCTGGTGATACAGTGGCTAAGCTTTTAGCTGCTAACCAAAATGTTGGCTGCTAACTGAAAGGTCGGCAGTTCCCCAAAAGGTCGAAAGGTTGACAGGTCAAACCCGCTAGCCACTCTGCAGGAGGAACATGTGGCCATCTGCTTCCACAAAGATTATAGCCTTGGAAACTCTATTGGGCAGTTCTCCTCTGTCCCATAGGATCACTATGAGTCAAAATTGACTCAAGGGCAATGGCTTTGAGGTTTTTTGGTTTTGGTCAATACCTCTAACTTATATAAATGTGGAGAATCACACACACACAGATCTGAGGATGTGGAGAATTTAGTAAGGCAGGCCAACTTTTAGGATGTACATTAGGGTATGTATATATTTAAACCACCCTGCAGGTCAGACCTGGACCATGTCCATTCCTGTCCTCTCATTGGGTAACTTTCTTATCCATACCCATAGCTTCAGAGCATCTGTTCACTATGGGTCTCTTGCAAATCTGCTTCCTTACTGCTTTCTCTGTCTTGGGGTCTGTACACGCACCTCCAACTGCCAACTGGATAGCTCTACCCAGTTGTTCTGCTCACCCCAACTCAGCATGCCAAAGCTGACCCAATCATTCTGTCCCTGGAAGCTCCTCCCTAGATTTCTCTATTTCTTTTAATGGCATCATCACTTTCCCTGTAATTCCAGCTCAAAACCTCAGTCAAATTTGCTTCCTTCCTTCCCTCCCACTAAAATAACTAAACCCAACCCTCTGTCATCAAGTCGATTCTGACTCATAGTGACTCTTTATAGGACAGAATATAACTGCCTGTAAGGTTTCTAAGGCTGTAAATCCTTGTGGAAGCAGTTTGTCTTCTCTTTCTCCCATGGAGCCACTGGTGGGTTTGAACTGCTGATGTTTGGGTCAGCAGCCAAATGCTTTCACTTCTACACGACCAGAGCTCTTTTCCTTCCCGCCAGACCTAGTCAATTGCCGATCTCTCTCATATGTTGTTGGCTGCCATGGAGTCAGTTCCAACTCATAGTGACCTCATGTGATGGAATAAAACTTTTCCATAGGGTTTTCCTGGTTCTAACCTTTACGGAAGCAGATGGCCAGGTCTTTTTCTCACAGAGCTGTTTGGTGGGTTTGAACCACCAACTTTTTGGTTAGCAGCCAAGAGCCTGACTGTTTGCACCACCAGGGCTGGTTTCTCTCACATAAGTCCCCTCCCTTCCATTCCCCACCCTTGGTTAAATGTAGTGCACAAATATGAGTTTCAGTCAGACGTTGATTCAAATCCCAGCGCCAATATTTAGTATATGTATGAATTTGAACTTTTTGCTCAATTTGTTCAAACCTCATCTGTAAAATGGAAACAAATACCATGTACCTCATAAAATGACTATGAATTGTATGAGATGATACAGATTAAATGTCTGGCATGTGGTTCCCATTGCCATCGAGTTAGGTCTCAATATATATCATTTCTCTTACCTTTCATTCTGGCCTTATTACTCCTCAAAAAAAAAAAAAAAAAACTCACCAGAGCTAATTTAACAGCCCCCTAATTTGACAACCTGAGATATGCAAATGACACGATCTTTCTTGCTGAAAGTGAGGAAGAATTGAGCACTTACTGACGAAGATCAAAGACTGCAGTCTGCTGTATAGATTACATCTCAACATAAAGATAACAAAAATCCTCACAGCTAGACCCACAAGCAGTATCACAATAAATGGTAAAAAGATGGAAGATGTCAGGGATTTCATTTTACTTGGATCCACAATCAATGCCCATGGAAGCAGCAGTCAAGAAATCAAATGACAAACTGCACTGGGCAAATGTGGTAAAGAGCAGAGATGTCACTTTGAAGGCTAAGGTGCTCCTAACCCAAGCCATAATACTTTCAATAGCCTCATATCCATGTGAAAGCTGAACAATGAATAAGAAAGACCACAGAAGAATTGATGCCACTGAATTGTGGTGCCAGCAAAGAACACTGAAAATACCATGGACTGCCAGAAGAATGAACAAATCTGTCTTGGAAGAAGTACAGCTGGAATGGTCCTTCGAAGCAAGAATGGCCAGACTTCATCTCATGTACTTTCGTCATGTTGTCAGAAGGGACTGGTCCAGGGAGAAGGATGTCATGCCTGGTGGAAGGGAGGGTCAGCAAAAAAGGGGAAAACCCTCAAGGAGACGGATCGACCCAAAGGCTGCAACAATGGGCTCAGGCAGAGCAAATGCTGTGAGGACGGTGCACGACCGGGCAGCGTTTCCTTCTGTTGTTGCTGTTGTGCATGTGGTCGCTGTGAGTCGGAGCTGACTGGATGGTACCCAACAACAACAGACAGTCCTCTCCCTTTTGCTTTCAACAAGTACTTATTGAATATATACTGTTTGCTAGGCACTGGGCTGGTTATTAGGATGAGAAATATCTAAAAAGTCCATAAGCCTTGGCCCTGTGAAGTTTAGTCCAATAGAGAAAGTAAAAGTCTCTCCTCACAGTGATTGTTTTTACACTTTGGCCTGATGAATCTTTAGAGGAACAAAAATCCCTGATTCGGCTGAAAAACTGTCATTTTGTTAAACTAAATTGAGGACTTCTCCCTCGGATTTTAATGCCTAATTTGAAAGATATCAATAAAGTACTAATAAATAAATAAATAAATAACTTCCAGGTCTTGTGAGGATGTGTCTGCTTGACCACTACCAAGGAATAGATAGACCCAGAAGGAATATGGAAGAAGAAATTGGGTACTGTCTTAGTTGCCTAGTGGTACTATAACAAATATCAGAAGTGGGTGGCTTTGACAAACAGAAATTTATTTTTTCCTTACAGTTTAAGAGGCTAGAAGTCTGAATTTAGGTTGCCTGCTGTAGGGAAAAGCCCTTTGTCTATCTGTTTTAGCTTCCAGTCCTTGGTTCCTTGGTGATCTTCATGTGGCATCCATCTTTCCTGTTTGTCCTTATTTCTGTGCCTAATCTGCCGCCTTTTATACCTCAAACGTGATTGGCTTAAAACACAGCCTACATTATTATGGTTTCATTAACATAGCAAAGAACCTTTATTCCCAAATGGGATAATGTCCACATGTATTGGGTTAGGATTTGCAACACATATTTTTGGAGGACACATTTCAACCCATTGAAGAAGGACTTTGTGATAATACCTCAAGGACCACTAGGGCTCTTCCTCCTAATTTTCCAAAGATTACTGAAGACCATTTACCAGGGTAGCTGGGTGCCAGAGAAAGTAGTACTTTGACGTAGACTCTAAGTTAACAAATTCCTAGGGTCTTGGAACATTATTGAGGGGACCATGTGTAAGTGAAGTTATGTCCAAACTGCCTGAAATACAGCTTAGTGAGATCCCAAGCACGTCCTGGTTATTTCAGCAGTCCCTGAGTTCATTGTTAAAGTAATATCTTCAACAATTAGAAAAATCTCCATCTGTGGAGAAAGTGATTTCATGGCACAAAGGACCAAGAGAAGATGTCTGGAGGGCCTTCCCAAAAATGCAGAAGAGAAAAAAATACATTCCTGGGTGAGGGAGGATGGTACTCATACAGATTAGTGGTGTTTGAAAGGTATAGGGCGGTGACTCTTCAGAACAAGGAAAACGATATTATTTTTGTCTTACAGATACTACAGTGATTATGTGAGTGAATATGCACAGCAAATAATAGTCACGTAATAAATGTTGTTGTTGTTAGGTCCCTTGAGTCATCTCCAACTCATCACGACCCTGTGCACAGCAGAATGAAACACTGCCCAGTCCTGTGCCAGCCTCACTATCCTTGCTATACCTGAGCCCATTATTGCAGTCGCTGTGTTTGTCCATCTCTTAATAAATATTAGCTACTATTTCTGTAGGAGCTCTGGTAGCATAGTGCCTAAGGCACTTGACTGCTAACCAGAAGACCAGAGGTTCAAACCCACCAGCCACTCCTCAGAAGGAAGGTTGGGCAATCTACTTCCATAGTGATACTGCCTTGGCAACCCAAGGAGGGGTCGCTATGAGTTGGGGCTGACTCGACAGCACGTAACAACAACAACACTATTTCTGTAAGCATTAATAATATTAAATCCCTGTTTTGACTTGCATGGAGATATAAAGAAGACTTGATCTTAGAAATTTATAATAGATTTTAAGCTTAGTTAGGTAGTGAACCCAGATTTGGTCTACTTACTATGGAAAAAATAAATCTCTCTATCCCAGGAAGGAGAGGACACCAAAGGCGGTTTGTTTTGACCTCATAGGGACAGTAAAAGCCTTTCCTTATTGCTAAGGGTTAAAACACTTTTCCATCTTTTTGCCTTAATTTATTGCACTGGGACAGGATTATTTCTTCATCCCACAGATAGGGTCTACTACACTAATGACAACAATATTATAGGCCTTTCAGAGTAGAAATTTGCATGTACTCTAGAGCCTTGGAAAGACACATCCTTGGAAAAAGGATGAAATATAAATCCCACAAAATGTATAGGGCTTTCCACTTCAAAATTTCCTAGGGCTGAATAGTCTGGGACATATAAGGATATCTCCTCCAAGGTGAAACTTACATCTGCTACGGAGAGGCGCAGTTATTGGCAGGTCTATTTGGATTTCAGATGTAAGCTGTATTTGAATCACATATCAAGTAGTTCAACTTAAAAGAGCAAGAGATAGTTCTTCAGTGGGTTCAAGCAATACCACTCGGCTTTCAGATTCAGATCAGTGGTGCTTAAATTATTCATTGCAGTTTGAGTTTCTGTGAGGTATCTATAGCAGTCCCCAATAGGAGATCACAGCTAAGGCCCTTAGAATCTTTGAGCAAAGTTATATTCTTTTCAACAAATAACTATATCTTTTAAGGTCCTTGGTAGAAAGTGAACTTCTGATCATGGACTACCAAGTGGCAATGTAACCTGGCTACTTAGCATAAGAACTGTTGTTTGATCCAACTATCATAACATTGGTGTGCCCAGTAGTATTCTATTGTAAAATGGAAATTGTATATATCAGTGGAGGCCTGAGTAGATTCTGAGAGACAAGAAAATTGCAAAAGTAAGTGGTTCACACCACTAGCTCACTGAACTTCTATAACATCCTCAATTCACACCTTTGATGTCATGCAGAGTTTGCCTATATCAAATTACTGAAGGAAAAGAAATCAAACTTTGGTTCACAGATGGTGTACAGAATATGAAGGTGCTGGTCGTACATGGACCCCTTGGGGTGTTCCAATCTTTCTGGGAACAAATCTTAGAGCATACATAATATTTTCATTCACTTTACCTGGAAAGAGAAATGGCTTGAATTATCCTGATCAACTAACTCATGAGTAGATGCTAAACCAACTCATGAACATTAGCTAATAATGTGTCCACATAATTTGAGGCTTGAATTGTACAAGATTGGAAGGTTGGTGACAACAAAGTCAGGGAAATATGTGGATGCATCTTTTGGACTAGGCCTGGAAAGTGAGAAATCTTGCCTCTCAAGTTAATGCTCACCAAAAGGAAGTCCTGCAAAGGTGATGCTTCCCAATCATATAATTGCTTGTTAAATGGGTTCCTAAACTTCATAACCATTGAGGTTATGCATGCATATCTAAGAGTATCAGCCTACCCTGTGCACAAGCTGATTATATTAGACCCTCTCTGGGATAGATGTGCTTTGCCTTCACTGAAATATGGAGTTTTCTAAGTTTGTGTTTGCTTCTCTTGACCATCTTGTTTCTGCCAGCATCACTGTCAATGGACATCCTGAATAACTCATGATATCCAACATTATATTGCTGTTGGACAAGGAACTTAACTTTAGAGAGGAAAAAGTAAAGTGATGACTGATGCTCAAGAGAGTCTCTGGTTTGAGCAGTTTGTATTAGTCTCCATCCATTTTCATTGCCCTTCTTTGCCAGAGGATTATACATTGTCGTTGTTGTTAGGTGCCATCAAGTTGGTTGTGACTCATAGTTACCCTGTGTACTACAGAAGGAAACCGTACCCAGTCCTGCACCATCCTTACAATCTTTGCTACACTTGAGCCCATCATTGCAGCCACTGTGTCAATTTTGTTAAGAGTCTTCCTCTTTCCCACTGACCCTCTACCAAGCACGATCCTTCTCCAAGGACCAGTCCCTTCAGACAACGTGACCAAGCCAAGTGAGTCTGGCCATTCTCGCTTCTAAGGAGCTCTTTGACTGTACTTCTTCCAAGACAGATTTGTTCATTCTTTTGGCAGTCCATGGTATTTTCCATATCCTTTGTGAATACCACAATTCAAATGCATCAATTCTTCTTTGGTCTTTCTTATTCATTGTCCAGCCCTCATATGCGTATGAGGATATTGGTATTATGCCTTGAATCAGGTGAACCTTAGTTTTCAAAGTGACATCTTTGGTCTTTACCATTTTAAGGAATTATACATGCATACCCTTATAAGCCCATGCTATTTGATTTGGCCAACCAATAAGGTAGTAGTAGAAGTAATGTGTGTCATTTTCAAGTGGGAGTTTTTTGGGCCAGTATATGCTTACCATATTCTTTTTCCAACAATGTTACAAAAAGAGGATGTTCCATCGACCTGGGTCCTAGAGTGAAGATGTCATGAAGAAAAGTTGCAAAAGTCCATGATGAAAATGAAGAGTGAGAGAGAAATAAAACTTTGTTGCTTGTCACCACACTAGCATATTCTAACTGATACTTTCTTCTCACCATGTATTTGGTAAACAAGAAGAAGTGTGCCTTATAGAATGGTAAAATGGCTTGTTGTTGTTAGTTGCAATTGAGCTAATTCCAACTCCACAGAATAAAACATTGCTGCGCCCTGCACCATCTTACAATCATTGCTATGCTGGCGCCCATTTTTGCAGACACTTTGTCAATACGTCTCACTGAGGATCTTTCCCTATTTTTCTGGCCCTCTGCTTTACCAAGCATGATAGCCTCCAGAGTCTTGTCTCTTCTGATAACATGACCAAAGTACTGGAGACTAAATCTGACCATTCTTGATGCTAAGGAGCATTCTGGTTGCACTTCTTCCAAGACAGATTTGTTTGTTCTTCTGGCAGTCCATAGTATTTTCAGTATTCTCCCCAAACACCACAATTCAAATGCATCAATTCTTCTGAGGTCTTCCTTATTCATTGTCCATCTTTCCCACGCATATGAAGCTATTCCCATGCATACAAGGCTATTGAAAATACCATGGCTGAGTCAGGTGAACCTTAGTCTTCAAAATGACATCTATGCTCTTTAACAATTTAAAGAGGTCTTTTGAAACACATTTACCCAGTGCAACATGTCATTTCATTTCTGACTGCTGCTTCCATGGGAACTGATTTTGGATCCAAGTAAAATGAAATCTTTACAACTTCAGTCATTTCTCCATTTATCATGATGTTGCTTACTGGCCCAGTAGTGAGAACTTTAGTCTTTATGTTGAGATGTAATCCATATCAAAGCCTGTAGTCTTTGATCATCATCAGTAAGACCCTCATGTCTTCTTCACCTACAGTAAGCAAGGTTTTGTCATCTGCATATAGCAAATTGTTAATGAATCTTCCTCCAATCTTGATGTCACATTCTTCTTCACATAGTCAGCTTCTCAGACTATTTGCTCAACATACACATTGAATAACTGTGGGAAAAGGAAACACCTGACACAAGTATTTCCTGATTTTAAATAACGCAGTATCCCTTTGTTTTGGTTACCTAGTGCCGTTCTGACAGGAATACACCACAAATGGGATGGCTTTAAGAAACAGGAGTTTATTCTTACTGTTTGGAGACTTTAAGTCCAAGTTCAAAGTGCCAGGCTCATTGTGCACACAAGAGATAGATGACAGATGCTAATACCAATCAATGTGCCCACAATGCCACTTTGCCATTTACACCAAACACTAGACTATACAGATAAACACATAAACACCTGAGATGATTAGATGGGGTCAGTGAACAGAAGTATACTCTAGACCAAGGATAGATTCAGCTGAGGCTAATCTTGCATAGACATCAGTGATACAAAATACCTGCAGTCCTTACAGGAACAATAGAAGACAGACACAGAGTAATCCCTCACAGACAACCAGACACCATGGGAGAGAAATCCAATAGATCTACTGCCTCAGGACCATAGTACTGGGGTCACCAGACTTGATTGGCACAATAAAATTCATAAAAGCATTGCTGCACATCCTACATTGGCAAGTAGCAACTGGGGTCTTAAAAGCTTTCAAGCAGCCATCTAAGATGCAGCTCATGGTCTCCTAGCATCGGAAGTGAAGAAGAACGAAAAAAAGGGGGGGGGGCATTTAGAAGCAATCAGCCCTAGGACGATGGTCCTTAAGACCAGAAGAACTGGATGGTGCCCAGCTACCAATGCCAACCACTCAGGAAAGGATCAAATCTAGAGATCCTGGATAGAGTGAGAGGGAAAACGTGAAACAAAATTCCAAAAACTCAATAATGATCAGAATCACTGGTTAGATGAAATCTGGTGAGACTCCCAATACTATGACCCTGGAATACATTCTGCACCTGGAATAAAACTCACCCCCAGGAGCAGGCTCTCAGCCCAATAGTTAACAAGACGTACACGCAGACCACTCAACTCAAGATGACACACCCACATACTCTATGGCAATACATCCCTTAGAGCAATGGACCATGGGACACCAGAGGACCAGTATTCAAACTGAGGAAATGCAGGACCAATAGGAGTGCATAAATATGAGGGGCACAGCGGGAGGATCACAGGGTAGGGAGGGAAGGAGACTGGGTTAGGGTTGGACATGGCAAATGGGGAATGAAACTAAATGTATGCGTTATGTTGAATGTAAAACAAGCTTTTAAAATAAGAATTAAAAAAAAAAAAGTGCCAGGCTCTAGGGGCTGGGTGAAAGCCCCTCAACCTTGGGCTTCTTGTCAGAGTGGCACTAGGTAACCAGAACATCCTTGTTCTGTTTGAACACCTGCTTCTTGGTCTATGTACAAGTTTTCCTCATAAGCACAATTAAGTGTTCTAGAATTCCTATACTTCACAATGTTATCCATAATTTGTTATGATCTACACAGTCAAATGTCTTTGCATAGTCAATAAAACACAGGTAAACATCTTTCTCTTATTCTTTGCTTTCAGCCAAGATCCTTTTGACATAAGCAATGATAGCCCTTGTTCCATATCCTCTTCTGAATCCAACTTGGATTTCTGCCAGTTCCCTATCAATGTACTGCTGAAAATGTTTTTGAATTATTTTCAGCAAAATTTTACTTGCATATGATATTGTTCGATAATTTTACCATTCTGTTAGATCAACTTTCTTTAGAATGAGCATAAATACATATCTCTTTAACTGCATTTCCAGATAGATATCTTCCAAATCCCATGGCATAAAAGAATGAGGGCTTCCAGTGTTGCATCTGTTTGTTGAAACATCTCAATTGGTGTTCCACCAATTCCTGGAGCCTTGTTTTTTGCCAATTCTTTCAGTGCAGCTTCAACTTCTTCCTTCAATACCAATGTTCTTGATCATATGCTGCCTCTTGAAATGGTTAAACATTGACCAATTGTTTCTGGTACAGTGACTCTGTGTATACTCTCCATCTTCTTTTGATGCTTCCTGCATTGTTCAATGTTTTGCCCAAATTGAATCCTTCAATATTATGACTAGAGGCTTGAATTTCTTCTTCAGTTTACTCAGTTTGAGAAATGTTGATCATATTCTTCCTTTTTGATTTCCTAACTCTAGGTATTTGCACATTTGATTATAACATTTTACTTTATCTTCTTGAGGAGCTCTTGTGGCTTAGTGCTAAAACATTTGACTGCTAACTAGAAAGCAGTTCAAACCCACCAGCCAATGCTTGAAAGGAAGACTTGGCAATCTACTTCCATAGAGATACTGCCTTGGAAACCCAGGGAGGGGTGACTATGAGTTGAACTGACTTGACAGCGATGATTTTTTTTTTTTTTTTGTCTTCATGAGCTGTCCCTTGGAATCACCTGTTCAGCTCTTTTATTTCATTCACTCTGGCTACTCTCTCAATTTAGTTCTCTTGAATTTGTTCTAATTTTCTTGAGCTTCAACATAAAATTGCATATGAGGAAGTGATGGTATGTTCCACAGTCAGCCCATGGCCTTGTTCTGACAATATTGAGCTTCTCTATCAACTCACACATGTAGTTGATCTGATGTATGTAGTTGATCTGATTCCTGTATATTCCACCTGGTTAGATCTATGTGTATAGTCACCATTTATGGTATTGAAAATGATATTTGCAATGTATGAGTCCTGGGTCTTGCAAAATTTTATCATGTGACCTCCAACATCATTTCTATCACCAAGGCCATATTTTCTAGCTACCAATGGTTCTTCTTTGTTTCCAATTTTCTCATTCCAATCACCAGTAATTATCAATGAATCTTGATTGCATGTTTGGTCAATTCCAGACTGTAGAAAGTGGTAAAATTCTTCAGTTTCTTCATCTTTGGGTTTAGTGGTTGGTGTGTAAATTTGAATAATATTAGTATTAACTGGTCTTCTTTGCAAGTGTATGGATAGTATCCTATCACTTACAGTATTGTAGTTCAGGATAGATCTTGAAATGTTCTTTTTGATAATGAATGTGATGCCATTCCTCTTTTAGTTGTCACTCTTGGCATAGTAGATCACATGATTGTCTGATTCAGAATGACCAATACCAGCCCATTTCAGCTCGCTAATAGCTAGGACATAGATCTTCATACATTTCATTTCATTTTGACAACTTCCAATTTACTTAGATTCATACTTCATACATTCCAGGTTCTGATTATTAATGGATGTTTGCAGCTGTCGCTTCTCATTTTGAGTTGTCTCACATGAGCAAATGAAGATCCTGAAAGCTTTACTCTACCCATGTCATTAAGATTGACTCTCCTTTGAGGCGGCAGCTGTTCAGCAATCATATTTTGATTGCCTTCCAACATGAGAGGCTTATCTTCCAGCACCATATCGGACATTGTTTCAGGACTATTTATAAGGTTTTCAGTGGCCAATTTTTTTCAGCAGTGGACCATAATGTACTTCTTTCTAGTCTGTCTTAGTGTGGAAGTTCCACTGAGACCTGTCTGCCATGGTCGACCCTGCTAGTATTTGAAATGCCAGTAGCATAACTGTCACCATCACAGCAACATGCAAGCTAGCACAGTACAACAAACTGACAGATGAGTGGTGGTAAAATAGCTTTAAAAATATTCAATTTTGGTGCCAGGTGGAGTGCTGTCCTTCAAGTTGAAAATATGCTCAAAACCAAAGACCAGTAAATGTATTAGTCTGTGTTTCTCATAACTAGAATACATGGACCAGAGAACTAAGGACTAGATGCAAAACTACAAAGTTTTTCTTCATATTTCTGCAGCTCCAGCCTCTGTTGGTTTAAAGTTTTTAACAGCAAGAGAAGAGTACTTTGTCAAGGGGAACCAAAAATGCTCATATTGAATTGGAAGTTGAAACTGCCACCAGGACATTTTGGCTCCACATCCACTGGATGAATAGACAAAAGAGACATTGGAATTGGCCGATACATTGACCTGGCTACCAAGAAATATAAGTTTGCTACTAAAGGAGGGAAGCAAATAGAATTGGGGATTCCATTTGAGGAAGGCCAGGAATAGAGCTGGTGTGGCAGGTTTGGTGTGGCTGAGGGTGCCCAGGAAGGAAACAAGCAAGCAATGGGTTTGAAATGTCTGAGGGAGACCAGGAAGTGAGCAGAGTGGTTTGGAACAGCTAAGGGAGATAGAGGAACTTGTCTGTCAGTTTGTTATAATATGGTAGCTTGCATTTTGCTGTGTGGCTGGAGGCTATGCCAGAAGGATCAACCATGGTGGACAGGTTTCAACAGAGCTTCCAGACTATGACAATCTCAGAAGAAGGAAGAATCCATCCACATCTCAAAAAATTGGTCAGTGAAAACCTTATGAATAGCAGTGAAAAACTGTCTGATACATTACTGGAAAACTTTATGAATAACCCTGAAACACTGTCTGATATAGTGCTGGAAGATGAGCTCCTCAGGTTGGAAGGTGCTCAAAATATGGCTAGGGAAGAGTAGGGCTGACCTTAATAATGTGGGTAGAGTAAAGCTTTTGGGATCTCCATATGCTGATGTAGCACGACTCAAGGTGAGAAGAAAGAGCTGCAAACATCCATTAATAATCAGAACATGTAATTTACAAAGTATGAATCTAGGAAAATTGGAAGTTGTCAAAAATGAAATGGAACTCATAAAAATCAATATCCTAGGCATTGCTAAGCTGAAATGGACTGGTTTGGGCCATTTTGAATCAGACAATCATATTATCTACTATGCCAAGAATGATGAAGAGGAATGGTGTCATTCATCATCACAAAGAATGTATCAAGGTCTATCCTGAAGTACAATACTGTCAGTGATAGGATAATATCCATCCACCCACAAGGAAGACCAGTTAATAGAACTATTGTTCAAATTTATGCACCAACTACTAAAGCCAAAGATGAGGAAATTGAAGATTGAAGATTTTTACCAACTTCTGCAGTCTGAAATTGAGTGAACATGCAATCAAGATGTGCTAATTATCACTGGTGATAGGAATGCAAAAGTTGGAAACAAAGAAAAATCACCAGTACTTGGAAAATATGGCCTTGGTGATAGAAATGATGCTGGAGATTGCATGATAGAATTTTGCAAGACCAATGACTTATCCATCGCAAATATCTTTTTTCAACAATATAAGCAGTGACTATACATGTGGACTTCACCACAGGGAGTACATAGGAATCAGACTGACTACATCTGTGGCAAGAGGTGATGGAGAAGCTCAATATCTTCAGCCAAAACAAGGCCAGGAGTTGATTGTGGAACAGGTCATCAACTGCTCATTTGCAAGTTCAAGTTGAAGTTGAAGACAATTAAAACAAGTCCATGAGAGCCAAAATATGACCTTGATTATATCCCTCCTGAATTTAGAGACCAGCTGAAGAACAGATTTGATACATCAAACACCAATGACCAAAAACTAGAGGAATTGTGGGATGACATCAAGAACAGCATCCATGAAGAAAGCAAAAGATCATTAAAAAGACTGCAAAGGAAAAAAGACCAAAATGGATGTCTGAAGAGACTCTGAAACTTGCTCTTGAATGGAGAGTAGCTAAAGCAAATGGAAGAAATGACAAGACAAAAGAGCTGAACAGAAGATTTCAAAGAGCAGCTTGAGAAGACAAAGTCAATTATTATACTGAAATGTGTGAAGACCTGGAGGTAGAAAACCAAAAGGGAAGGACACATTTGACATTTCTCAAACTGAAAGAACTGAAGAAAAATTTAAGCCTCGAGTTGCCATATTGAAAGATTCTATGGGCAATATATTGAATGATGAAGGAAACATCAAAAGAAGCTGGAAGGAATACAAAGAATCACTGTACCAAAAAGAATTGGTTGATGTTCATTCATTTCAGGGGGTGGCATATGTTCAGGAACCAACAGTATTGAAGGAAGAAGTCAAAGCTGCACTGAAAGAATTGGTGAAGAACAAGGCTCCAGGAATTGATGGAATACCCACTGAGATGTTTCAACATATGGATGCCCCGCCGGAGGCACTCACTTGGTTATGCCAAGAGATTTGAAAGACAACCACCTGGACAACTGACTGGAAAAGATCCATATTTGTACCCATCTCAAAGAAAGGTGATCTCACAGAATGTGGAAATTATCGAATAATATCATTAATATCACATGCAAGTAAAATCTTACTGAAGATCATTCAAAAAATGGTTGCAGCAGTATATTAACAGAGAACTTACAGAAATGCAAGCTGGATTCAGAAGAGGACGTGGAACAAGAGATATCATTGCTGATGTCAGATGGATCTTGGCTCAAAGCAAAGAATATCAGAAAGATGTTTATTTGTGTTTTATTGATCATGCAAAAGCATTTGATTGTGTGGATCATAACAAATTATGGATAACATTGAGAAGAATGGGAATTCCAGAATACTTAATTGTATTCATGAAGAACCTGTACATAGACCAGGAGGCTGTTGTTTGAACAGAATAAGGGGACACTGCATGGTTTAGAGTCAAGAAGGGAGTGTGTCAGGTTGTGTCCTTTCACCATACTTATTCAATCTATATGCTGAGCAAATAATTTGAGAAGCTGGACTATATAAGGAAGAACATGGCATCAGGATTGGACTCATTAACAACCTGCAATACGCAGAGGACACAACTTTGCTGGCTGAAGGATGACTTGAAGCACTTACTGAGGAAGATGGAAGACTACAGTCTGCAGTATCGATTACACTTCAATACAAAGAAAACAAAAATCCTCACAACTGGACCAATAAGCAGCATCACAATAAATGGAGAAAAGATTGAAGTTGTCAAAGACTCGATATTACTTGGTTCTACAACCAAAACCAAAAAGGAAAGGCAGGACGTCCAAGACAGAACAAGCAAGTAGCAGAGGCATCTAGGTAAAGGGAAGGTCCCAGGCCTTAACCCCCAAGTTGCAGGAAAAGTGGAGGGGAAAGGAAAGGAAAGCCAGGGCATTCAGTACATAGTGAGCAAGCAGCAGGGATCCTGGTAAGGGGAGTGTTGGGAGGTTTTGAACAGCTAAGGGAGACAAACTTGTCTGTCCATTTGTCTTGTTCTGGTGGCTTGTTGCTGTGAGGCTTGAGACCGTACCACCAGTGTTTCAAATACCAGCAGGGTTACAAAAGGTGCACAGATTTTGGCACAGTTTGCAGACTGAGACGGACTAGGAAGAAGGAAGAGGCCATCCACTTCTCAAAAAATTGTCCAGGGAAAACCTTATGAATAGCAGAGAAACTCTGTATGATACATTACTGTGCAAATTTATGAATAGTCTGGAAACATTGTCCAATACAGAGGAGGAAGATGAGTCACTTAGATTAGAAGGCTCTCAAAATAGGACTGGGAAAGAGCTGCCGCATCAGAGTAGAAACAACCTTACTGATATGGATAAAGTCAATCTTTTGAGACTTCATTTGCTGACATGACATGACTCGAATTGAGGAGAAACAGCTGCAAACATCCACTAAAAATCAGAACACGGAAAGTATGAAGTATGAATCTAGGAAAATTGGAAGTTGTCAAAAATGAAATGGAACACACAAAGATTGATATCCTAGGCATTAGTGAGCTGAAAGTGGACTGGTTTGAGCCATTTTGAATCAGACAACCATATGACCCACTAAGCCAGGAATGACAATTTGAAGAGGAATGGCATGG